>NC_090922.1:1055250777-1055553807 GCF_040938575.1 Ambystoma mexicanum | reverse complement strand
TCTGGGCAGGAGCGTGGTCTTCCGTGTGCTTACGCGTGGCCAGCTTGATACGGAGTGATTTGGCACGTGAAAAATCTGCACGTCAGCGTGTAATTTGAGGAAAGGCCCTTAGCGCGTAAGCACGTCTGCACGCATACGCATTTTCTTTGGACAGAAGGCCCCTCAAGCACAAGTGCCCCTGTGACGTGACGCGTACAGACATGCATGGGCATTTCAGCGCGCGTGAAAAACTGCACGTCCGCGTGTAATACGAGGAAAGGGCCCATGCGCGTAAGCGCGTGTGGAAAACTGCACGTCCGCGTGTAATACGAGGAAAGGCCCTTAGCGCGTATGCACGGCAGCACGCATATGCGATTTCATTGGACCAAAGGCCCTTAGCGCGTGAGCGCGTCTGTGACGTGACGCGCGCAGGTGTTCCCCTCATTGCACGTGATGACAGAACACACGTGGATTTCCACCAATCGCGTGTGAAAGTTCCCGGCACCCCGGAACACACGTACCCAGGCTAATCGCGTGTGGAACTTCCCGCGCACCCCGAAACACACGTACCCAGGCCAGTTGCGTGTACGCTCACTCCCCTCCGATCACACGCGATGACACTCGGACCGTATCCGAATACGGGAAACCCGCGCACGGCAAAAGACGTGCACAGGCGTCAACGCGTCTGCCACACAAAGGCAGGCGGAAGCGTCCCCGCGCACAGCATAAAAGTGCGCGCAAACAACAAACGCGCATATACAGCTACGATGAATGCCCCATTTGTCGCTGCACTGATCGTGGTACACCGCAGGAGGAGGAGAATAGCCAGGGCACGCATTTTCGCACCACGGACAAGCCTTTTTGGGATGCCTGACGACCAGGTCTATGGCAGGTATAGGTTTCCACCCCATATCATCCTAGACCTGGTCAGGGAGTGGGAAGATGACCTCACATCCCCCACCCTTTGCTCCCAAGCATTGAGCCCCTTGGAGAAGCTGCTCAATGTCCTGCATTTTTTGGCCACTGGGTCATTTCAGCGGACCACTGCCATAGCGGGGGGGGTCTCACAGGGCACGCAGTCACGCTGCCTACACCAGGTACTGGCAATCATGACAGCGTGCCCGTCAGTCCGCAGGCACATATACATGCCCAGAACACCCGCAGAAAGGCAGGCCGTTGTCCTGGATTTTTTCAGGGTGGCACACTTCCCCAAAGTGCTCGGTGCCATAGATTGCACCCATGTGGCCCTACGTCCACCTAGGGCCATTGAGCACATCTACCGAAACCGCAAGCACTGGCATTCCATCAATGTACAGGTGGTATGTGATGCAAAGGGAATCATCACCTCTGTCTATGCAAACTACCCTGGCTCCACCCATGACAGTTTCATATACTGAATGTCCGCCCTGAGCCGTCCCTGGAAGCTGGGCAGCATGGCGACACATGGCTCCTAGGTCAGTACAAATGCCCTTGCACATGCATGCAAGTCACACACAGACAAATATCCAAACCCTAATAATCTCAACTATTATCACCTCCCCAGGGGACAGTGCCTACCCTCTGAGCAACCACATGATGATGCCAATCCGGAACCCCACCACACCACCCCAGGTAAGATACAACGCCGCCCATATTGCAACCAGGGGCATAGTGGAGCGCACATTCAGAGTGCTCAAGTCACGTTTCCGCTCTTTTGACCGCTCTGGTGGGCAACTACTCTATGCACCACCAGTAGTGTGCAGGATCATTGTGGCAGCATGTGTCCTGCACAATGTTGCAACACGGCAGGGCGTCCCGGTGGACATGGTGGTGCCCCCACATCCCCAACCACAGGCAAAGGCGCTGCCCATGGGAGGGGACAGGGCACGTGGCGAGGAAGCCCGGACCCAGCTTGTGGCCACATTTTTCACCTAAACTCCCACCCCTGCGGAGTGCACACAGGCCTAGCATGTCACGGCTGTGGCCCCGCACGTAGTCCATGAGGAAGTCCAGTTCCTGCTTACAGAAAGGCTTCTTCCTCGACGTGCAGGAGGTCGTGGCTGTGTGTGGGGTCCCAGCCTGTGCTGCAGGTGCAACCTTCCTCCTCTTGGACTGTGGCGCAGACCCTGGCTGGCTAATGCCGCCCTGACCAGTATGGCCAGTGGGTTCGGTGGATTGAGCCAAGGGAGTGGCAGGTGGAGGGATGACCAAAGGCCTGACTTGTGTCAGTGGCAGCTGGGTGCCCACTAATGGACCCTGCGCAGCAACATCAGCTGTGGCAGGGTCATTGACCGCAACTGTCCTGGTTGGCAGACTCACAACCGGGGTGCTGTTGGGTGCATCTGCCCCTGCACTTGCCAACACCCGGCCGTTCGGGGCAGCAGATGACATGACTGCCCCAGGGACACGTGTCTTGGTCTGAGCAGCCCGGCCTGCCCCTATGGTTTCCCCCCTGGCCTGTTGGAGATCTACCAAGGGCTCTTCAAGTGCCAAAGCAGCCTGCGCTGGCAGACCCTGAGTCTGGGTGGCGGTGTCCACAGCTGCACCTGCAGCTACCACTACCCTTGGGCCCATGGCAGTCGATGGAACGGACTGCCGGGTCATATGGGTGCCAGTGCCAGATGCAGGAGCTGCATACCCCGGAACCACAGGGGGTGGTGGCATGGCTGCACCGACACATGGCACAACATGGTGCTCAAGTGGCGCACCCCTGCCTCTTCCCCCTCTGTGGCTGCCCTGGACACCCTGGAGTCCCCCTACTCCCTGGTCACCACGGCCATGTCCCCGACCACGCCCGCCACGAGGAGTACGCCCAGCTGAGGCGCCCCTCCCCTTTGGTGGCCTCCCAACCATGGCACAGATGTAGTAGTGCTGGCACAGATGGAGTGGTGCCAATGGGAGGTGTACACCACAATTGACCTGGGCAATTGGGGTGAAGGGGGTGGGAAGCAAGATGTTAACAGCCCCCCTGCACCTGCAAGGCTGTATGTGACCCCGGTGATGTGGTGATGGGTCACACAACGCTCAGGCACCCCAAAACTGCAGTAAAACCGTGCACGCAACCCTGCAGCCTATGTGCATGGATTCAACCTCCCGCAGTACGCGGTGGCACCCAGTAACACGAATAACGCATACGCGTGGGACACACAGGCTACTATGACATCGAAAATGGGTGCGATACACAGGGGCACCCGCAGTGGGAAAAAGAGGGTGTGCGACTCACCGTCTGACTAGCGCGATGCAGAAAAACACGCGTAGCCAATACCCCCGCCAAAAGAAGAGTAAATCCTTGATAGCTGTGAAGTTGTGATGGCGCGCGAAACAACAGGAAGCAGCAACACACGTCGGTCTCCACGAAAGTCACGTACAGCGAACTGCTGGGCCCGCTCACCTTTAACCCGTGCTGAGGGAAACGCACGCGCACGTCACGTCACTTACGCGCATGGGCCCTTTCCTCGTATTACATGTGGACGTGCAGTTTTTCACACGCGCTCACGCGCTAAGGGCCTTTGGTCCAATGAAATCGCATATGCGTGCTGCCGTGCATACGTGCATACGTGCTAAGGGCCTTTCCTCGTATTACAAGCGGACGTGCAGTTTTCCACGCGCGCTTACGCGCATGGGCCCTTTCCTCGTATTACACGCGGACGTGCAGTTTTTCACGCGCGCTGAAATGCCCATGCACGTCTGTATGCATCACGTCACAGGTGCGCTTGCGCTTGAGGGGCCTTCTATCCAATGAAAATGCGTATGCGTGCAGACGTGCTTACGCGCTAAGGGCCTTTCCTCGAATTACACGCTGACGTGCAGATTTTTCACGTGCCAAATCACTCCGTATCAAGCTGGCCACGCGTAAGCACATGGAAGACCACGCTCCTGCCCAGAAGGCCGAACTACTGCCCCCCAGAGCCCTGAGCATGCTCCCACCTGCCATCTGCTGCTGCCTGACTGCCTGCTGCCCACGTGCCCTGCCATTTGCTGCCTGCACATCAGCCAGGGGTGCTGTTGCTGTGACCACCCCTGCTGGAACCGAAGACTCCCGACTGGGATTCCATCGCTCCACAGCCCAGCCCCAGGACCCAGTTGCCCACCCACTCCTGCCTCTGGGGTTGTCATGTCGGGGCAAACACCATCTGGGACCGCTGACAACCCCTGGCCAGAGAGGTAGAGGGGCACCAGCTTCAGTGCCACCTAAGTTGGTGTCCTGGTGGAGCAAGTCCTGCGGCAGTATGATGCCCTCTTCTGAAGTTCCCGCGGCGACAAGGAAGGACGGACTCGGATCTGGACTGACATCGTGACTGCCATCAACGCGGAGGGGGTGGCAGTCCGCGACTTACAACATGTCAAGAAGCGATGGGAGGACTTCAGGTCCAGGACCCTGAACAAGGCCCGGCGCCTCTTGAGGGCAGCGGATGCCAAGGGGCGCCGGGGCCACTTGTCGGAAGAACAGATGAGGGTCCTGGAACGCATATCCCCAGCGCTCCACGTCCAGGTCCTTGAGAAGCAGACCCGTCTGGAGTCGAGCGGTGAGTGTACATGCATCCTGATTGTGAGCAGTGCGTGTGGTGATTATTCAGTAGTGTGCAGGTTGCACATCTGTTTGTATGGGGTCGAGTATGGGTGGGGGTGTACAGGGCCGTGGGGCTGACGCATGCGAGGGCTGTAATGTGTGAGACATGGATGGTGCTTGTGTGTGTAGGCTTGCATGCCAAATGCAGTTGTGTGGGCACACATGTTTGGATGAATGTGTATGTAAGTAGACATGTCCGTGATGTCACGCATGTATGTTGTTTTCGGCTGCATGTATCAGCACTGTGTACATGTGCATGTGTGTGTATTTGACAAGAGTGCAACAGTGATGCAACATGGATGCATGTGACAGCGGTATGTGGAAGCCTGATTGGCAGATGTGACATGGATGCCCGTCTGAACAGTGCGACACTTGGCAGAGGTGTACACATGCATGCAAGTGTGGTGGTGTGTGTACATGTGTGGTGCACTTCCTGTGTTGCATGTGATGTCTGGCTCACCTTTGGCTGCTCATGCTGTTGTATGTGTATGGATGGTGGTGGCAGTTGCAATATGGCTGTGGTATGGCTCATGTGTGCGAGTTGTAATGACATGTGTGTTGGGGATTGTGATGACATGTCTGAGGTTTGCCAATGCCACTCATGTACAACTGTCATGTGTGTATGTGTCCATTGTACAGAGCCCTGATGCCTGTGTTTTGTTTCTCCCTGTCTGCAGCGTCAACTGATGAAGAGGGCCGAGAAGGTGGTGTGGAGCACAGCGGCGGGGATCCCACCGCCAGCTGGAGACGCAAGGCCCGGCTCCCCTCCCATGTTGTCATCTTGTCGGGGAGTGAGGAGTCCGGTGCCTCGTCCCAGGCCGCAGCTGCTGGGGGGAGGTCCAAGAGGCGGAGGTTGGAGTTGGACTCCTCGGCAGCAGAAGGGGCAGCTGGGACCCCACAGGGCCCAACAGGGGAAGATGGCACGGAGTCATCCAGGTTGGTGGGGGGTTTGGTGGAGGAGGAGGCCGTGCAAGCACCAGAGACGGGGTCTGGAGGTGGGGATCCCACTGGTGCTAGTGGTGCAGTGCAGGACCAGGGACAGGAGGCAGCACAGGCCGCCGCAGAGGTGCCTGTGTGCAATCCTGTCCCTGATCCTGTCCCTGCATCATCTTGCACCAGCAGGGATGCCTACGTCCAGACCCGTTTTCAGGCAGGGGATGAGCTCACAACAACTGGCCTTCCTCTGCCTGAGGACGTGGCTATCTGGGTCCGGGTTGAGCCTGTCCTGACTGGTGTGGCGTTGCGTCAACGGGCCATGCGAGTTGACCTGCAGTCTTTTCATGAGGAGACTGCACGTCATCTCGAATGGCTCGTTGACCGCGTCGGCCTACTGGGACAGGTTACCCAGGCCGGATTCCTCCGTTTGATGGGGCTTGCTCCGACCCCCTCCTCAACTGAACCCCCTATGCGCCAGTCGTCCTCCGTGCCATCTTCCCACCCATTAGTCACCTTGGTGCCCTGTGGAGCTGCCTCTGACGGTGCGGCCAGGCTGGTGGAGGAGGCATCCCTGCCACAGTCGGGAGTCGGCCGTCCAGTAGGGGTGGCCACATCAACGACTGCACCCCAGCCGGCGGAGGATGTGCAGGCAGCAGGAGGCAGTGCACGGGCAGAGGCACAGCAGCAGCAGCAACGTGGTGGGAGCCATGAAGGCTCTGGGCCTTCAACATCGGAGGGGCAGGCATCGGCCGGAGGGCAGGAGGACCCAGGACAGAGAGTGTCTTCCGTGTGGCAGCGGTTGGGCCACGCCATAGATGCGGAGCGGCAGCGGGCGGAAGAGGCACGGCTCACAATGGTCAGGGCGGAGAACTCCATGCGGAGGGCCCTGAGGCGGGCCGAGTGCCTCAAGGCAATCCGCAGGGGTTTGGAGGTGGAGACGTCGACGGCCCTGCGGACCCTCGGGGCCATGGAGGAGGACCGCCTCCGGGACATTGAGGAGGAGTTCGATGATGCCCTGGCCCGGGACATCCACAAGTGAGCCGTGAAACTAGCCCGCTGCCCTTGTACATAGTTATGTAGGTAGTGTTAGGTTTCATTTTTGTTTTTGTTTTATTTGGACCTTTCGGACATTGGCCACATTTTTGTATATAGTTTATTTCATTAGTTAGTGTAGTTAGATAGGTTTCCTTTATTTTGTTGGGATAATGGACCCTCGCTTGTTCCCATGTACATAGTTCGCAGTTGGATTGTATTTTTTTTTGACTTTTTAACCATGGAGCAATGGCTTCCTTTTTTATTTCCCATTGGATTTTGTTTTGTGGACATTGACTTTGGACAACATTACTTTGGAATTTTATTTTTGGTTTTGCTTTTTTTAACGGACATGCTTCTTTTCATTTTTGTACATTCACGTTTCTGTTTCTTCATTTTTTATTCTATTTATGTTTCCTTTAATACATATTTTTTTTTGGTGAACTTCAATGTGTGGTATCTCATTGGTTTCATGCATTTCATGATATGTGTTTTGAGGGAAATGTGTTTGTTTCGGAACTTGCAATTGGTGTTCTGTGATGTAATTGCAAATTATGAGTGGGTGGATGCAATACTCGGGTGGGTGTTTTGCATTTGGAGGCTGCCCATAGGGACCAGGGATCTAGATTGTGATGATATGTTGGCTGGGGAACATGAGTTGCACATGGGTGGGGGCCTGCTGGCAGGTGCCCCACAGTGCTGGGGGGTGGGGGTGCTGGGAAACATGGGTGGGGGCCTGGTGGAGGCTGCCCCTGGTGACTGGGGGGCGTGGGGGTGGTGGGAGACATGGGTGGGGGCCTGGTGGCAGGTGCCCCACAGTGCTGGGGGGTGGGGGTGGTGGGGAACATGAGTTGGACATGGGTGGGGTCCTGCTGGCAGGTGCCCCACAGTGCTGGGGGGTGGGGGTGGTGGGGAACATGAGTTGGACATGGGTGGGGGCCTGCTGGCAGGTGCCCCACAGTGCTGGGGGGTGGGGGTGCTGGAAGACATGGGTGGGGGCCTGGTGGAGGCTGCCCCTGGTGGCTGGGGGGGTGGGGGTGTTGGGAGACATGGGTGGGGGCCTGGTGGAGGCTGCCCCTGGTGACTGGGGGGGTGGGGGTGGTGGGAGACATGGGTGGGGGCCTGCTGGCATGTGCCCCACAGTACTGGAGGGTGGGGTTGGTGGAAGACATGGGTGGGGGCCTGGTGGTGGGTGCCCCTGCACTGCTGGGGGGTGGGGGTGGTGGTAGACATGGGTGGGGGCCTGGTGGAGGCTGCCCCTGGTGACTGGGGGTGTGGGGGTGTTGGGAGACATGGGTGGGGGCCTGGTGGCAGGTGCCCCACAGTGCTGGGGGGTGGGGGTGGTGGGGAACATGAGTTGGACATGGGTGGGGGCCTGCTGGCAGGTGCCCCTGCACTGCTGGGGGGTGGGGCGGGTGGTCGACATGGGTGGGGTCCTGGTGGAGGCTGCCCCTGGTGACTGGGGGGGTGGGGGTGGTGGGAGACATGGGTGGGGGCCTGGTGGAGGCTGCCCCTGGTTACTGTGGGGGTGGGGGTGGTGGGAGACACGGGTTGGGGCCTGGAGGTGGGTGCCCCTGCACTGCCGGGTGGGTGGGGGTGGTGGGAGACATGGGTGGGGGCCTGGTCGCAGGTGCCCCACAGTGCTGGGGGGTGGGGGGGTGGGGAACATGAGTTGGACATGGGTGGGGGCCTGCTGGCAGGTGCCCCACAGTGCTGGGGGGTGGGGGTGCTGGGAGACATGGGTGGGGGCCTGGTGGAGGCTGCCCCTGGTGACTGGGGGTTGGGGGTGTTGGGAGACATGGGTGGGGGCCTGGTGGCAGGTGCCCCACAGTGCTGGGGGGTGGGGGTGGTGAGGAACATGAGTTGGACATGGGTGGGGGCCTGCTGGCAGGTGCCCCTGCACTGCTGGGGGGCGGGGGTGGTGGGAGACATGGGTGGGGGCCTGGTGGAGGCTGCCCCTGGTGACTGGGGGGGTGGGGGTGGTGGGAGACATGGGTGGGGGCCTGGTGAAGGCTGCCCCTGGTGACTGGGGGGTGGGGGTGGTGGGAGACATGAGTGGGGGCCTGGTGGCAGGTGCCCCACAGTGCTGGGGGGTGAGGGTGGTGGGGAACATGAGTTGGACATGGGTGGGGGCCTGCTGGCAGGTGCCCCTGCACTGCTGGGGGGTGGGGGTGGTGGGAAACATGGGTGGGGGCCTGGTGGAGGCTGCCCCTGGTGGAGGCAGGTGCCCCACAGTGCCGGGGGTGGGGGTGGTGGGGAACATGAGTTGGACATGGGTGGGGGCCTGCTGGCAGGTGCCCCTGCACTGCTGGGTGGCAGGGGTGGTGGGAGACATGGGTGGGGCCTGGTGGAGGCTGCCCCTGGTGACTGGGGGGGTGGGGGTGGTGGGAGACATGGGTGGGGGCCTGGTGAAGGCTGCCCCTGGTGACTGGGGGGGTGGGGGTGGTGGGAGACATGGGTGGGGGCCTGGTGGCAGGTGCCCCACAGTGCTGGGGGGTGGGGGTGGTGGGGAACATGAGTTGGACATGGGTGGGGGCCTGCTGGCAGGTGCCCCTGCACTGCTGGGGGGTGGGGGTGGTGGGAGACATGGGTGGGGGCCTGGTGGAGGCTACCCCTGGAGACTGGGGGGGTCGGGGTGGTGGGAGACATGGGTGGGGGTCTGGTGGAGGCTGCCCCTGGAGACTGGGGGGGTCGGGGTGGTGGGAGACATGGGCGGGGGTCTGGTGGAGGCTACCCCTGGAGACTGGGGGGGTCGGGGCGGTGGGAGACATGGGCGGGGGTCTGGTGGAGGCTGCCCCTGGTGACTGTGGGGGTGGAGGTGGTGGGAGACACGGGTTGGGGCCTGGAGGTGGGTGCCCCTGCACTGCCGGGTGGGTGGGGGTGGTGGGAGACATGGGTGGGGGCCTGGTGGCAGGTGCCACACAGTGCTGGGGGGTGGGGGGGTGGGGAACATGAGTTGGACATGGGTGGGGGCCTGCTGGCAGGTGCCCCACAGTGCTGGGTAGGTGGGGGGGTGGGGAACATGAGTTGGACATGGGTGGGGGCCTGCTGGCAGGTGCCCCACAGTGCTGGGGGGTGGGGGTGCTGGGAGACATGGGTGGGGGCCTGGTGGAGGCTGCCCCTGGTGGCTGGGGGTGGGGGTGGTGGGAGACATGGGTGGGGGCCTGGTGGTGGGTGCCTCTGCACTGCTGGGGGGTGGGGGTGCTGGGAGACATGGGTGGGGGCCTGGTGGAGGCTGCCCCTGGTGGCTGGGGGGTGGGGGTGATGGGAGACATGGGTGGGGGCCTGGTGGAGGCTGCCCCTGGTGGCTGGGGGTGGGGGTGGTGTGAGACATGGGTGGGGGCCTGGTGGTGGGTGCCCCTGCACTGCTGGGGGGTGGGGGTGGTGGGAGACATGGGTGGGGGCCTGTGGAGGGTGCCCCTGGTGGCTGGGGGTGCAGCGGGACATGCGTTGGTGGGCAGTAGTGCACGTTGACATGTGGGTTGGCTGGG
The DNA here is from genome assembly GCF_040938575.1 of Ambystoma mexicanum. Taxonomy (NCBI): domain Eukaryota; kingdom Metazoa; phylum Chordata; class Amphibia; order Caudata; family Ambystomatidae; genus Ambystoma; species Ambystoma mexicanum. Next base: position 1,055,543,820 of record NC_090922.1, on the reverse strand, counting down.
GGGCATGGCCATGGTGGATGGGGTGCCTGCAGGACATGTGCAGGGTAGGCCCCTGTGGTGTGAGCCACCTGCAGGGGCCGTGGAGGGTGTAGAGGGAACACCTGGGAGGACCCACACGTGCAATTCACGTGTGGTGCTCCCCGCGCACCCCTGAAATACACATACCCTGCTGAAATCGCGTGTGGAACTTCACACACACCCCTGAAATACACGTACCCTGCGGAAATCGCGTGTGTAACTTCCCCTGCACCCTGAAATACACGTACCCTGCTGATATCGCGTATGGAACTTCACGCACACCCCGAAATACACATACCCTGATGGAATCGTGTGTGGAACTTCCCGCGCACCCCTGGAATACACGTACCCTGCTGTAATCGCGTGTGTAACTTCCCCTGCACCTTGAAATACACGTACCCTGCTGATATCGCGTGTGGAACTTCACGCGCACCCCGAAATACACGTACCCTGATGGAATCGCGTGTGGAACTTCCCGCGCACCGCTGGAATACACGTACCCTGCTGATTTCGCGTGTGAGACTTCCCCCGCACCCTGAAATACACCTACCCTGATGGAATCGCGTGTGGAACTTCCTGCGCACCCCTGAGATACACGTACCCTGCTCGCACGGGCCCAATCGTGTGTGGGAATTCCCGCGCACCCCTGAGATACACGTACCCTGATGGAATCGCGTGTGGAACTTCCCGCGCACCCCTGGAATACACGTACCCTGCTGTAATCGCGTGTGTAACTTCCCCTGCACGCTGAAATACACGTACCCTGCTGATATCACGTGTGGAACTTCACGCGCACCCCTGAAATACACGTACCCTGCGGAAATCGCGTGTGTAACTTCCCCTGCACCCTGAAATACACGTACCCTGCTGATATCGCGTGTGGAACTTCACGCGCACCCCGAAATACACGTACCCTGATGGAATCGCGTGTGGAACTTCCCACGCACCCCTGGAATACACGTACCCTGCTGTAATCGCGTGTGTAACTTCCCCTGCACCCTGAAATACACGTACCCTGCTGATATCGCGTGTGGAACTTCACGCGCACCCCGAAATACACGTACCCTGATGGAATCGCGTGTGGAACTTCCCGCGCACCCCTGGTATACACGTACCCTGCTGATTTTGCGTGTGAGACTTCCCCCGCACCCTGATATACACATACCCTGATGGAATCGCGTGTGTAACTTCCCGCGCACCCCTGAGATACGCGTACCCTGCTCGCACGGGCCCAATCGCATGTAGTAATTCCCGCGCACCCCTGAAATAAACGTACCCTGATGGAATCGCGTGTGGAACTTCCCGCGCACCCCTGTAATACACGTACCCTGCTGTAATCGCGTGTGTAACTTCCCCTGCACCCTGAAATACACGTACCCTGCTGATATCGCGTGTGGAACTTCACGCGCACCCCTGAAATACACGTACCCTGCGGAAATCGCGTGTGTAACTTCCCATGCACCCTGAAATACACGTACCCTGCTGATATCGCGTGTGGAACTTCACGCGCACCCCAAAATACACGTACCCTGATGGAATCGCGTGAGGTACTTCCCGCACACCCCAGTGATACACGTAGCCCGCTTGCTGTGCTGGTACAGGGTTAGCGCAGCCCTTTGCGCTGGATTGGGTATATTGATGGCTTTTCCCTGCGCGAGAGGCGTTCTTGGGTGCGTAACTGGCGCTGCTGCAGGGTCGCTGCGCCACTGTGCGCCACGGCTGGTTTTGGTGGCTGGAATCCATGAATACGGAATTGGATTTTAGCGCACGCGGCTGGCGCAGGGATTCGCACGCGCACACTGTGCGCCAGCCGCATGGGCCACTTGTGCGCTGGATTCTATGAATAAATGATCACAAATGCACAGAATTAAACAATGACAAATTACTAAATGATGTTGTTACACATGTTCAGTTGGAAGGTTGTAATGTGGTCCCTGATGATACCCAGATGGGTGGGCGAACAGTGGCCACACTCCAAAAAACCTCTGAACATGGAGAAATGAATAAAGTCTCTCGCGCAGAAATGGGTAAAAAGGAGGGAAACATGTCTTTCCATTTACCAATGTGCTTAGCCAAAAGTGAAAAAGGCCTGAGAAAGGTGAGCCCTGAAATCAGTAAGAATTCACACTTCTTATGTGTATTAGAGGAAGTTGAGGACAGATATTATGCACCCATCACTGTAGAAGAAAAATGCCAAACATTTGCTATGATTGACACTGGCGCACAGGCCACAATTATGTCCGAGGAGCTGGTAAAGAGTATCAATGAAGGGAGACCCCCACAGAATCAGATCACAGTGAAGGAAAATCAAGGTTCAGTGCATAACTTTAATGGGGAGGAGGTGCCCATCATAGGTGTAACTGAGGTTGACATAAAAATAGGAAAGCACAGAATGAAAGAAGAGGTATTTATCACATCTATTTGTGAAATTCCATTTCTGATGGGGACAGATTGCCTGAAAAGATGGTCTCCTCTCATAGATGGGGTGAATGGAGTGCTGTGGTCCTTAACCAAAAAACCATTGAGACCTAAGAAACTAAAATCACAAAACAGCAACATAAATGAATGTCACACCGTTGCCAAAACAAATGATGCTGTGGAGGTATATCTCCAGAATAGTTGCATACCTAGTGTCACGGTTATATTAATGTGTCAAGACAAAATGCAGAGCGACAATGAAAAACTACCTGTACAAATATACTTGGACCCAAGGAAAAATTGGCAGACTGCCAGAGATGAGCACACATTACGTTTTTATTTAATCAAACCGAATATTGCTCCTAAAACAGATTCAGAAAAACACATTACCACTCTTGCTGAAATACACATGGAAGATGAGCAACCATGGGTTCACGTTGGTATAAATGACTGTTTTAAAACAATAAAAGCCACTTTAGCGCTTGAACAGGAGAGGAGCTTCATTAATGAGAAATTGTTGCAAAAGATAATATAGAGGGAGGAGATCCCGAAATTTAGGATTAAAAACCAATATGTTTCTGGGTTGGACAGTCCAGACTTTGAAAACCGAATTACAGGCAGATGCATGCTTAAAATTAGCATTGGGCAGAAAACAATTTACCATAATGTATGGATAGTGAGTGGAGCACAACATGACTTTTACATGGGTAATGACATCATGCACAGAATGTGTATGGTGTTAGATTTCCTTAATCAAAAAATATGGTCACGCCTAGGTGGGCCGGCACCTGAATTTGAAGACAAAAGAAGGGCTTATCATTGTGCACAACTGGTTCCTTATGCAATCGAATTAAAAATGAGGAAAGATACTATTATTCCTGCATTTACAAAACAGTTTGCAATAACACTGAAATGCAAAAATGGACAGCAGATGAAAGACTCTGATGCATTTGTATGCCTGAATGAATCCATAAAACAGCAAGGCCTGGATTATGAATACATTCCATTGGTAGATATTGGTGAAGGATCTCTAAAAATGATGGTAAATAATAAAGGTTGTCAGGATATTCATTTAGAGGAAAACTCCCCATTAGGAATGGCCATACAAAAATCACATTATACGGCAGATTTAAATAACATTGTGATTGGAAATATCCCTGAAAAGTATGTAGATGCAAGGGTGAGTTGCCAGAACACCTGGACTCTCAGCCCAAAGGAATATTTAAAATTCATTCTGTGTATCCTTATGATTCAAATGAGACAATGTGCTGCCATCAAGAGGATTGCATAACATTTAATTTAAATGAAAATAAAACAGAAAACAGCCCATTGAAGTGGAAGCTGATATGGCAAAATATTTAAAAGTGGCAGCTTTACAAAAAGACACAGCCACACAGTTAGAGGAAAGCGCCGAGATTCCCTTACCAGACGATTTTCCAGAATTTTCCAAAATGGTAGAAGAGCAGATCTCCTTAGCGGATTGCGTGTGACAACAATGAGGATAGGAACGAACTGAGAAAGATATTTATGGAATTTAAAGATGTATTTGCAAAAGATGCTTATGATTGCGGTTTAACTGATTTACATGTGGCCACACTTCCGGAAGGGTGTAGCAGAAGTCCAGTATTTGTACGTCAGTAAAGACTACCGCTGGCATGTTTAGAATCATTAGCAGAGATTATAAAGAATTTGGAAACTCGGGGAATCATCAGGCCCATTCATAGCACATCCAATACACCTATTTTAGGTGTGTTAAAGCCAAATTGTCAATGGCGGCTATGTGCAGACTTGAGGGAGTTAAATAAAAGAGTGCCAGTATTCAGATGGCCACTGCCATTCATTGATCAGGGCCTAGCTCAGGTACATGGTTCAAAAGTGTTTACCACATTAGATCTCACCTCTGGATATTGGTGCGTGCCATTGGCAGAGGAGATACAGAATTTATTTTCCTTTACATTTGACAGGACTCAATACGCCTGGCTTAGAGCTCTGTTCGGGTACATCAATAGTGGGAGTGAATTTGGCATATTTTTGAGAAAGGCCATGCCAGATGCAGTGGAAAGAGGAACCATAGTTTATGTGGATAATGTCCTGATAAAAAATTAAAGCCTGAAAAGCCATTTTGATGAAATAAGACATGTGGTTGGCCAATTGCAGAAAGCAGGCGCCAAAGTGTCTTTACAAAAAGCACAATGGTGCAAGAAAAAAGTGTACTTTCTAGGCCAAAAAAGTGACTGAACATGGGCTAAATCCACAAAAGAAGAAAATAGAGGCCATACAAAAACTAAAGGACCCTAAAAATCTGAAAGGGGTAACAAGTTTATTAGGGATGACAGGCTATAACAGAAAGTTCAGTGAAAATTATGCTGAAATCACTCAACCATTGACTAAATTGCTTAAACTGAATACACCCTGGATATGGGAAAAAGAGCAGTCTGAAGCAGTAGCTAAATTGAAGGAATGGCTTGTAAAGGCACCATGTTTAGCATATCCCATGAAGGGTAGGGATTTCTTTATAGAAATAGGGTTCTCTGAACATTGTATGTCAGCAGTGTTATCACAAAATCATGATGTGAATCACAAAACCATTGCACATGCAAGTAAAGCATTTTCCCAAGTTGAAATGAAATTCAATGAATGTGAAAAGGCCCTATTAACCACTGTGTGGGCGCTACAACATTTCCGCCCTATTGTTCAGGGAGAAAAGGTGATTATTGAAACAAATCATCAACCTTTGCAGTTTTTAGAGAGTAAAAGAACTAGGTCAGGTAATCTAGCGCAGTCCAGAATCACTTCATGGACGCTGGCATTACAAGGTTTTCCTGTAGAGGTGAGATATGGACAAAATAAAAAGAGCCCAATTGCTCAAGGGTTAGCTGACTTACATGACTGTGCAGCTGAACAAGTATCAAACAAAATGGAAGTGGAACCTAGTTTGCAGGAATTTGAACAATCACCACACAAATCGTTTGATGAAAAAACATGCAAGGATCTGCCAACTGTATATGTGGATGGTTGTGCTTTTCACATTGAAAATGACAGTAATAAACAATTAGTGTCAGGAATAGGGAATGTCTGGTTGAAATGTGAAGGCGTCCCCAGTGTAGGGATGAGGATTGGAGCTAGAAGCAGTCAATTGGCAGCCATTTATAAAGCAATTGCTACTGCAGTTGATAATAAATTCAGTGAAATTGTCCTGGTGACTGATTCTGACTATGCACGGAATAGCTTTGTGGAGTATTTACCTGGCTGGAAAGCGAGAGGCATGGTTACATACAACAAAAAGCCACTTAAACATGGAAAAATGATACAAGCCATAGACAAATTGGTGTCAGAAAATGATTTGACAATATACTGGAGAATAAATTGTGGGCATTTAAAAACACCCAGATAGGATAAGGAGGGAAAAGCTGTGATGGGAGAATTGCTACCTATAGATGATTTACCGGGTGAAATACAAATTGATGCAGTAACATGTTCTAAAGCACCAAAGGAGGTAGATCAACCAGTGGTACAGTGGGGTCATGATATGCCAGACCAAGATTTGATTGAGGCACAAAGGAATGATCGAATTTTGGGAATCTATTATAATCATTTGATAGATCCTGAACAAAACCCTTTAACAGAAAATGATTGTATGGGAAAAGAAGAGTTGAGGGTGCTATTAAAGAATAAAAAACGAGTTAGATTGCAGGATGGACTCATGATTAGAGAGTCCATAACAGGACAAATACAGTGGGTGGTACCCCTTTCATTCAGAGGGCTAATGCTACAACATGCACATGATGCAATAACTGCAGGCCACAGAGGTTCACAAAAAACATTGGAAATACTAAAAGATTATGCTTACTGGCCACATATGTGCCAAGATGAGGAATTATATACTAGAGGATGTCTAGTATATGCCCAATTTAAACCTGCTTCACCAATGCATAGAGCCCCATTGATGAAAAGAGGCCTAACTCTTCCATGGTCAGATTTGCAAATAGACCATGTAGGCCCTTTAAAAAGGTCGAGCAGAGGAAACCGTTACATTTTAAGTATGATATGTTTGATGTCGAAGTGGATTGAATGTATTCCTGCACCAGATTGTATTGCGCAAACAGCAGCCACATTGCTGCTGAACCATGTGTTCTCAAGGTTTGGGTTGCCACAAAGAATTGAGTCAGACAGAGGAAGTCATTTCACAAGTACTCTAATGAGTAAGGTATGGCAAATACTGGGTGTGAAAAGGAAACTACATACCGCATATCGGGCAGCTTCTTCAGGTGGAGTTGAACGGAGCAATAGGTCTGTTGTGGACATATTAAAGAAATTTGTGGCAGAAGCAGGTTCCAGCTGGCATTTACGTTTACCGTTGGTTTTGATGGCAATCAGATCAACTCCTGCCAAAGCAACAGGTATTAGTCCACATGAGGTCTTAACAGGTAGGAAAATGGTGTTACCACAACACCTATTATACAGAACACATGAGCAGACACTTGTGAGTGCATCCACAGTTCATGAGCACATTGATGAATTGAGGAATCATTTGCAACATGCATTTGCTTTTGTGCAGAGAAATCTAGAAAGAGCTGCTGACAGTGCAAAGTCATACTACGATAAAAGAACATCACTGAGAGAATACAGTGTAGGGGATCAGGTGTATAAGTTTCATTTTGGAAAAAGTAAACAGAAAAATTCTAAATTTCTAGCAGCCTGGCAGGGGCCATTTCGAATTATAGATAAGGTTTCTCCTGTAGTTTATAAAATTTTAAAGACTGAAAGTGAAACAACAAAAGAGCAATTTGTGCACGTAAATCAGATTAAGCCATGCCATCCCAGACACGAGATCAGGCAGCTTGAGCATGTAGAAACAGATAAAGTCCCTTGAACATAAAAAGGTGGAGTGAATATGTCTAGTCGGGAGGCAGTGACAGAGAAGTTAAAAATAAAAGATGGTTGAAATGGTACATAAACACTGTAATATATGTAAATATATATAAAATATAGATAATATAAAAAGTAAATAAATTAAAAAAATAATGGAAGCTCATGGTCGGTGTGCAGAATGAAAATGCATTAAATATTGAATGTTGTTTTATGTATGCTTGTTCTCTATAACCTGTGCTTAATTTCAGAAGGCGAGAGAAAAAGGGCGAAATATTTTACAAAGCATGTTTTATTTTTGGCAAAAGGGTGAAGTGCTATATACTTAATCTGTTTCTTTTCTATTTGATTTAGAATATTAACATATTTGTACCAGAGGTCACGGGAGACGATGGAGTCCTGGAGCCCACGTGGACGGATTCCGGAAAAGCCACGAAGGGGGGCGAAGACCAAGGCTGCAAAGCAATCAGCATTGAAGATGACACCAACAATATGGTTAATGATGATGATATTCGGAGGGATCTTAAAAAATTCAGAAGCACAGGTTGTCATTGAACCTGGACCGGCATCTGGTATCACGGTAGAAGAGGCACCAGGATTCATCATGAGTGATAGAAGGATGAATTTCCAAAATATCTACATACCATCGAATCCTGAGATTTTGATTGAAAAACATTTGAACAATACCGGAATTAAGATTGAACAGACTATAGAGTGGCTGGAAATAGGAAAAGAGGACTCTAAGCAGTCAATAAGAGATATATTGATGCAATTGGAGAAAACATTTGTGAATCCAGCACACATTAAGAAGAGGAGAGGAAAGAGAGGAGCCGTGATGCTGGCGATCTCATTGGTAATGTCTATCTCACTGTTCCTGATCCTCAGTCATGGGGACAAGAGGGAGGACGTCGGGGGACTCCTGCACCTCACGGGATTGTCTGAAAACGCTGGCAAAATGGAGTCACTTCAGTTCGAGGTGCTGTAATTCAAGCACACAAGCTGGTGTCCTTCCCCCTGGTTAATCCTAACCAGCTTCAAGAATGGTATCCAGGTGGCTTACAAGTTGATTGGTCCCACCAACTCAAAGGAAGAAGTTGTCCTTGAAGGAGCTTCTCTGTCGAGGTGAGCTTGGCAATTTGGACCTGCAGCAGGGTTTCACCGGGCAAACCAACAGTCCAGGAGTTGCAGCAGTCGTCCTCTTCCAGCTCGTCTTCGGTTATTTCGTTCCAGTGGTCGACTCTGCTTTCAAGTCCAAGAGACTCACCTTTTAAACAGTTTTCTCCCATTCATTCCAGCCTAGCTGCCACTCACCCAGCAGGGAGGCTGTCCTTGCCGGACAGTCAGCCAGCCAATCACGCCAGAGTGCATTTGGATCTCCTAGGAGACTAAGCACAGGGAGATTCGGGCACCTCCCTCACTTCCTACCCACCCAAGCCCGCCAAAGGCATAGAAACAAAGGGACCAAACCTGGTTTGGCCCGCAGTAACAAACACTAGAAGGGCCTTTCCAAAAAGAAATGGAGAAAAGAGAAGACAGGGGCCTGTTTAAAGAAAGGGGCTTAAGGCACCATCTTGAAAAGCATGGCTCCCACGATGTTTAGATACCGGTGTTCACGGTCGGGAAAAATCATGGTAGTTTGTTGTAAAACCACTGCCACCAGCCATTACGATAGAAAAAGGTAGCATTTGTAAAATAGTGTGTGCTGGGTCTAGGAATTTGGAAAGACTAGTGAAGTCAATTTCACTTTACATTCTCTGGGGAACAGTAGTTCAACCCAGAGAAGGTATTGGAACCTTTTGGAAGTCTAAAAAGACATTGGGCCTCATTACGAGTTTGGAGGTAGCCATGTCGCTATTTGCGGCATGGCTGCTCCCAAACTCGGCTTTGGGTTCATTGAATGAGGAATTACCGGGCCATTCCAACCTTGGATGACCTGGTAATTCCTCATTCAATTTACCCATCCCCATTCCCATTTGAGCCCCCATAGGGGAATGCGGAGGGAGCTAACAACGGGCCTGTTAATAACGGGCCCGTTGCTAGCTCCCTGATCCCCTTGCGGGACCCACAAAGGGCGTCTGGTCTGACCAGACCTCCAGAGCGGGTCTCGCTAGGGGACCTCCTAATAGGGCGGAATGGGTTTAATGTCACCGGCACCATTACCGGCGCTGTTAAACCCATTCTGCCAGGGTCATAATGAAGCCCATCCCTGTGTCACTGCACTGAGGGTACTGTTTGACACACATAACAAAGATGATGCCTATGGAGTTGTCTAAAACTCTATAACAAAAAGAAATAAACAAAGAAAACAAACAGAATTAAAAAGTTCAAATCCCCAAAGTTTAGCAGAAGAGCTGGAGGGCTCTAAAGTACAGGGAATTAGCACATTTATGAGAATTCTACTAACACTCGTCCCCCCTCCCAGTCTAAGGGACAGGAGGATCTAATCCACACCAGGATGGATCTCCTGTTGCAAGTCAGTTAATCGGCCTGGTGAGTTCACCAGCAACCTTTTGTAACCCTTGCTATGACACCTTTTATCAGGTGTTTTCATCTGCAAGCTATGCGACCTACAAACCTTGGTTGGTACCTCTTTCTTATTTAAGCTATAGGGGATCTGATCTAACAGTCCCTCAGAAGTTGTAACAACCTCTGAACCTACCATAGGCATTTTCACAAGGTCGTTAGAAAGGAATCCCTTAGACATAGAGGTGCCTCCATGGTTCCTCACCACCTCTCTCACAAGAGCAGGTTGGGTCTCAGGTATCTTGGTTGGAGGGGCTGTGGTCAAGCAATGTACATGCTTCCACTTCCTATGAGATGTGGCCTTACCTGTTTTAGAAGTTTCCCTCCTAACACTAAGATTTATGCTGGAGTCTTCAGTAGAAGCTCCAACAGTCTCAGGATTTTTAGCCTTAGACCTATTTTTCCTGGTTTTCCACCAGCTTTGAGAATTACCACTTCTCACAGGCCTAGAGAGGGTTCACATTTGTCTATCCACCTCTTCCTCAGAGGCAGGGGGGGGTCAGAGACTTTACACCTGGATGGGCAATGATGGAGCTTGGTTGAGGTTCCCATTTCCCTACTATTCTAGCCTTAGATTTGCCTTGGTTAGAGGTCAACTTACTAACACAAGGGCTTGCAGTGGGGGTCTCTGTAGAGGTTCCCACAGGGTTGGAGTGGTCTTTTAAGGTTGCCTCTCTAGCCAATTCGGTTTGGTTGTCTTTCCTCTCACTGGGAGGCCTGGGGTACTGGACACTACTCCTAGAGTTTTTAAGTCATTCCCCAACAGGACTCTCCCAGCCACCTCATTCTGAATACTGACAGGAATCCACACTGTCATATTATTACATTGAATGAGAGCTTGTAGAATTGGAACCAATGGGACATGGCCTCCAGCAAATCTAGTGGGACCTTTGGGTGCCTCAGCAACATCCTCCGGCTTGAAAAATATTTCATCTACAACTGTTCTGCTGGCCCCAGTGTCTCCCATGGCAGGGGTGTCCTGGCCATTTACAAGAACACTGTTCAAATAATACCCTCTAGAGTTCTCTGGAATGCAGTTATACACAATCATATTATGTTTCTTACCCAGACCCAGGGGCTCTAAGGATACATTGGCTTAAACACCAAAGGGTTCTTGAGCCAATAGATGAAAGTGGACACTAGCCATTTGTACTTCTTCTCAGGAATGAAGGCTAAGGAGGCAGTGCTGACCCTTGCAGGTTTACCCTACCATTTGGGATCTCCTTACACATGGTCTACAGACCCACAGACATAGCATTTACCAAATGCATTCTGTAATGGGAGTTTCTGCTGACCCCCCTTGGGTTGGACACCAGAGGATTCACTAGACCTACCAGGTTTCCCATGGGATCTACCCTTATGTGGTTTGGGGGCCTCTTCTGGTTGGTTGGAATTGAAATTATCTCTATTCCCATCATTTTGCTGCTTCCCCTCATCCTTTTTGTGAGTGGCCCCAGAATCCTTATGAGTGGCCCTGTTGCCTACCCATGAGTCAGCTGCTCTTGCCAACTTTTTAGGATCAAGTTTCTTAGAGTCAGCCAAGTGCTGTCTCAGCTCAGGAGAGGAGGCATTAAAAATTGTTTCCAATAAAAACAGATTTCTCATTCTTTCAAAAGTGTTAACTCTTTAACCCTTTACCCAACCATCTAGGTTCGTCAAACATTCACACACTCAGGTAGCCTAAAGGGTACCGTCATGCTTTTTGGGGGTCCTAAACCTCTTAAGGTAATGGGAGGAGTTTTCCCAAATCTAGCTATCAAAGCGAGCTTTGCATGTTCATACTCCAATCTTACAAGTTCACTCGCCTCCATTACAGCATCAGCTGCAACCTGGGGAGCCTAGACAAATGCCAAAGAATCAACTGATTCCCTGTGAAACCCTGAATCCCATAGTTATATTCAAAAGCAGCCAACCAATCCAAAATATCAAGGCTCACCTCATACATACTCACAGCTTCTTTAGGCATGCAAGGCTTCTTAGGACTGAAGACCTAGAAGACCCTGGGATGGAACCAATTTCAAGAAACAATTTCTTAATTTCAAGAGCATGATGGATTTCCATTTCTCTCAGTTTGATTTCTTGATGTTTACTTTCAGTTTGCATTTGGAGCCTTTTGAACTCTAACTCTAGTGTACTTTTTCAAGAGAGACACATTCTGGGCTCAGTACTGGACCTGGTAGGGTCCCTGTGGTTATAGCTTGAGGACCTAAAGCAAGCAGAGGTGCAGTGATGCTCACATCCTGAGACTCCTCTGACTCTTCTAACTCATCAATAACAATAGAGTTGGACTCTGAATCATTATCATCTTCATCAACATTATCCAGATTTGCTGAGGGGCTGGGGGTTATAGCTGTATCTCCCAGTCTTTGATGATTCATCAATTTCTCAATCAATTCATTTTTCTTGCCTTTAACCGAGAGAGCCCTGACTTTACACGTATCTTTCAGTTGACCTACTGTTAGAATGATCAGGGATTCCTGTTTGAAGTTATCCATATTTGGCATTATAAAACAATTGCTTTTCTAGTGGTGCTTAGACTTGTGAAGGTTATGTGAACAAAAGTAAGAGTCGCACTCTCAATATAACAACTATATTTTATCCTCACCGCTTGCCACCAGTGTTAGGCAGAATTGCATTCAGTACCCTTTGTGACCACCACATACAATTAGGACTACAGGTCTTATCAAGACCAATCTTTTGTATAAGTCTGTACTACACAGTTTTGTGGTAGTGAGCTGAGCAGCCAGGCTTATCTCAAGAGGGAATTTGAGCAGTACAAGAGGTTACACAGAGGTCTTACAATCACAATTATGTTATGTTATGTTATGTTATTTGGCATTTATATATCACCTTATGTATCATTGGTATGATCTTAAAGCGCTGGTAGGTTGAACGCCCTCGGGAACTGTAGTTCAAGTCAGTGGAGAGAGAGAGTCATAGGTGCGTGGGTACACTAGATATGTATGCAGCCGGTGTGGTTGTTGCATGATAGTTGCTTCTTAGCGGTAGGTGTTGTGGCGAGGCGGTCAGTTGTATGTGTTCAGTTCTGGAGGGTGGACACCCAGATCGATTTCTGGCTGCGTTAAGCCTGGGCAGTGTGTGCTAGTTGTGTTTGGTTAGGATAATGAGGAGTAAGTGTGTATGTTAGTATGGGAACAGCATGTACCGAATGTATCATAGTATCGCTGTGTTCTAGTTGAGTGGTGGGGTGTAGGAGAGAGTAAGCGTGGTAGTGTGATATGGTGGTTATCATCTTAACCATTCGATCCGCACCATCCACTCCATCCACTCCATCCACTCCATTCTATCGTTCATCTTTTCTATCACTCATCCGTTCTTTCCACTCCATCTGTCCCATCCACTCATCCATTCCATTGGTTCCATTCGCTCCGGCGGTTCCATCGACTCCATCTGTTCTATCCACTCATCCATTCCGTCACTTTCCAGCCACTCCGTCGGTTCCATCCGTTCCATACGGCCATCCGCTCCATCCACTCTATCTGTTGCATACACTATCCGTTGCATTCACTATCCGTTGCATACACTATCCGTTCAATACACTATCTGTTCCATACACTATTCGCTGCATACACTATCGATGCCCGTCCTGGCAGAGCAGTACTACCTCTTCAGTGCATTGGGTCACTGGGTCCGACAGTAGTTGAGAACCATCCAACGCAGTGATATTCTCCGCAGTAGGTTTAGACTGAGAAGGGATACCGATCCTGCGAGCCATATCATGGTCCATATAGTTGCCTACCGGTCCACTATCCATGTATGCTTCCAGTACCTGCATCTGTGAGGGTGGCATATAAATACCACAGGAATGACCAAGTGTGAGGCCAGGGGTGTCTATTCCTTGCTTGACAAGCCAACCTCTAGGCTTGTCGGGCATTGAGGTCTTCTGGCTGGTCTTCCTTACAAACTGAATCTGTGTGTTAAAACTGATATAATATTGTTTCGTCCTCATTGTATATGTTGGCCTATGCCCAGCCGCTCTGCGAGGAAATCCACATTGCAAGGTCGTAACCTTAAGTTAATCGAGCCTCCATTTTAGGTTAAAGCCGCCATTTTAGTTTATCGTTCAGAGTCACCCTGTGGCCTAAAATGGCCGACCTGTGTTCTCTTGTTCTTACTTAACCTCTTCAACCTCTGTAGGCGAGTTAATGTCCAACCTTCCTGCAGGCTACATGTTAGGGTCATGTAGACCGTGTCCTTTGTTGACCTCGGGATCAGGGGATTACTTGAATCAGGCGATGCTAACCTACAAGTATATAAGAACAATAACGCTATTTAAATATGACATGCAAAACATCTGTTTGACCTGCATTGAAACAAATGTGTAAAGAGCGTAAAGTTAAACCCAGAGAACAATAGTGCTTGTTAGTAAATGTATTAAGAAGTAAACCGCATGCACGAGATATGTAAATTAGGAATGAACCTGGCGCGAACCCTAGCCCAGTACATGATTAACTTGTAGGAGGCTGGACATCGTTATGAAGAAACTGTATAAATATGATGCTGATGTCCAGCTAGCAATTCCTGTTCACTGCTCACATTGAACCTTCTGGTGGTCTCTGTGAGGTACTGACGGCCAAATAGCTATTTGTGTAGTTTGTTTCATAAACTGTTCAGTATTGCAATAAAGATTCTGGGAATCTTTACAAGCCCGTGTTGGTGTATTTCTTTTTGCATGGTGTAAAAGCCTTAATATTGTATTTTCTGATTCCACATGTGGTGTCCAGAACTCCTGTAGTCTTTCTGGGTGGTTTTACAGGGCAATCGCTGAGAAAATGGCCAGCCTTACCGCAATACAGGCACAACTCTGATTGTCTTCTTCTTTCCCGTTCATCCTTGGTGAGCAGGCCTTGAATGCCTCCCAATTTCATTAGCTGCGGGTGATTCTCGGCTGGGTGTACCGTGTTCTACTTTGGGCATATGTAGAAGGGCCATCCCTCTGAAAGGTTGCGGTCCAATTTTCTATTCTGCAAACGGCGATCTAACTGCAAAACCAAGTCGATATATTCAGTGCATCCCTCAGGCAGGTTCACCACTTGGGCCAAAACATCCTTCAGTTCCTCTCTTAGTCCGCGATAAAACCGGGTGGTACATTTCTACTCTGGCCAATTTGACCCCACGACCAGCCGGTTGAAAAGTAGCCACATAACCCAGCAGATCTTGGCTCCCCTGCCGCGATGAAAGCAGTTTGTTATTGAGGGCCTGCCCTTGGTATCAGTGAGCAAACAGCTTCTCCAGGTCTCTATGGAATGCCTGGAAATTGTGCAGAAAGGGATCAAACTGATTCACCAAAGGAATGGACCAGTTAGCTGCGTGTCCTCCTAGGTATGACAGGACAAAGGCCACTTTTGATTGATATGTAGGAAGTGGAGCCGACACTGGTTCATAAAGACCGTAAACTTTTGAGGGTCCTGCATGAATCGCTTGGGCAGAGCCTGAGGAAATGCCCCTGGAACGA
The DNA here is from genome assembly GCF_040938575.1 of Ambystoma mexicanum. Classification (NCBI taxonomy): domain Eukaryota; kingdom Metazoa; phylum Chordata; class Amphibia; order Caudata; family Ambystomatidae; genus Ambystoma; species Ambystoma mexicanum. The sequence continues at coordinate 1,055,528,516 of NC_090922.1, read as the reverse complement.
CTACTTGAACTGGCGCCAGTGGGTGGCGGTGGGTACTGATCCTGGAAGCAGAACCTGACCTGCTTAAACCTGGAGCAGCTGCCTGGCTAGCTCCTCCGTATGGTCTTTGTTTACTATCAACTCCAGCCGCACGGCATTGGTCTCTGATCTGGTGGCATGTACTACCACCTTAAGCTCCCCCTGGAGTTGTGATAACTGGTCTACCTCAAAAGTGTCCATGGTCCTCGGACAGAGTGATTACGTGGGCTTTGCGTTCTGTAACACTTACCTTTGGACTTTGCAGGGGCACAAGGACTGGAGCAACGCCTTGCTGGGTTGTGTAGTGCACAATGATGTCCCTACAATTGTATCTCCTGGCCTCGGGCTGCTGCAGGATTTCAAACCAAGGACAGGAATGTAAGTATAATGACTGTTGGGTGACTACCGTGTGAATATTGGGGTGCTCCCATGCAACTCCTCCCTCCCCTGCTTTCCGGTGCAGGGGCACGTCATTTGGGGAGTGGTCCTGTATGACTCTAGTTAGAACCTCACTCTAGATGTCCAGTCCAACTGTGGCCCTTTGCTCTATCAAAACTGCTTTCTTCTTCAATAATGTCCTATTTACTTACTTCTTTCTTCAATAATGTCCTCTTGCTTTCTTCTTCAATAATGTCCTCTTTGCTTTTGAGGAAATTACGTGGTTGTCACCCCAAGCACTCACTCCATGCTCTTTACTTCAGAGCAATTGAGTTGCACAGGGTTCTTTGGTCCTGCACAGCGATGAAACACGTATCACCTGTGCCTTGAACTCTCTTTGGGCTTTAGAGCCTTGTGCACATATTGGCGATGCTGCAATGCGCACGGATGCCTTCAGAAACCTTTTACAATGCGCACTGCCTACGAGCGCATGGCTGCTCCCTGAATGCCTTGGCTCTTGTCCATAGTGCGCTAGGTTAGCGAGCTTGTTAATACCTCAAAGAAGTCTACAGACCCTTTGCTGCAGATGGTGTATGCATAGGATCGGGTCTGGAGCGCAGTAATGCTTTTAAATTGCTTTCACAGCCTGGCATCACGGGCAACAGCTAATCTGGCTTTTCTCTTTCTTTCAGATTGTTCCGGAGAGTCGGAGTTCCTGGGACGTGAGCGCAGACTGCAGTAAAACGTTTCAGCTGTTCCAACGGCTGCAGGAGGACCTGGGATGCAGATGAGCTTCAAGGTGAGTAAGTGGCAATTGGGATTCATGCAATAGCTAGAGAGCCGATGATAAGCGTTCCGCTGCTTAAAGCAGGAACAACGCAAAGCGAGGCTGCACGCATGGGGTGTGGCATATATAACAGGCCCACCCATGCTGACTAGACCTACAATCAAGGTGCTGGCTCGCAGTGCCCATGAATCGGGGCCATGTTGGAGGGCTCCCACTTCTATCAGTGTACTGGCATAGCTAATGGTTTTGTATTGCCCATGGTGCCATAGGGAGGTCCAATCTGCACCTTTCCTACTCCTTTGGGCCCTGCTCAATGTATGTCTCTGGGGCTTGTTGTGGGGGTGCATATGTGCAGTGCTGTGGGTAGTCTTGGTGATCATGACATACGGGCTACATTTTGCCTGAGGCAGATGTTGTGCAGCATGGCATAAGCAACTAATATCTGTCCAACCTTCTCTGGCCTGCACATCAGGGCCCCTTCTGTGTGGTCCAGGCACTGTAAGCGTGCATTCAGCAGGCCACATGTCTGCTCAATGCAGATTCTGGTCCTGACATGTGCCTCATTGTAGGCCACCTCCATTGGCATACCTGGATTGTGCACAGGTATCATCAGCCATGGAAGGGGGGGGGGGGTAACCAGACTCACCTGCAAGAACATAGGACACATATGTCAGTCAAAGTGCAATGAGTATGCAAAACATGTTACATGTCTTGGTGATGGGCACTTATGGTTTTCATTCCCAGTAATTCAATGATGTGTGGTATACTATGGCTGTGCACGTGAATTGTCACGTAGAGACACACTTTGCACACAGCTCACAAACACGTTGTGCCAGACATGGCATGTGATACGATTTCAAATGTGCATTTATTTATTTATTTTTAAATTTATAAAGCAGGCAAATAGCCCAGGGTCATCGAGGCGTTGTTACAAGGAAATGACTTAGTTATAAGAAACATACATCAAGGTGAAAGATATGTGGCAGACATTGTAGAACTGTTGCATACATATAGTTTCATCAGACTGAAATCAAGTGAATGGGCCTCATTACGACCCAGGCGGTAAGTTACCACCTGGGCCGTGACTTTACCACCATGGCGTAAACTGCGTTTACGCCATGGTGGTTGGCGGACTTACCGCCCCATTCCGACCTTGGCGGGGCGGTAAGTCCCCAATCCCCATTTACCTTTCCCCATTCCCATTTTTGCCCCATAGGGCATAATGGGAGTGGGGAAGGCGTTAATTACGCCACCGTAAATTACGGTGGCGTAATTAACTCCATGGTCCCTTAGCGCCATGGATTTTAACACCTGCTAAAAGCAGGTGTTAAGAGCACCATGGCGCTAGGGGACCTCGTAATTGGCGGTAAGGGGTCGGCGCAGCTAACGCTGGCGTAAACCCCTTACCGCCAGGGTCGTAATGAGGCCCAATATGTGTGTTTTGATGGCTTTGTGGAAGGCTAGATGGGAGGCTTATGTTCTTAGTTGCGATGGAAGGGCGGTCCACTGTGAGAATGCGATGAATGGGAAGCTAACACCACCTGCTCTGGCTTGTTTAATTTTAGGTACTGTAAGCAGGTTGAAATAGAGTGTTCTGGTTGGTCTGGAGGAAGATGACATGTGTATTCTTTGAGTGAGGTGTAGGGGGGCTGTATGGTTGAAGCATTCATGGGTAAGAGCCAAGGTCTTAAAGAGGACACGCTCTTTGATGAGCAGCCAGTGGGCCTGTTTCCTGGCAGCAGAAATATGGTCCCTTTTCAGAATGCCAATGGCTGCATGGAGGGTACTGTTTTGGATAGTTTGAAGCTTCTACATGTTTTGTGCTGATATGCCTGCAAAAAGGACATTGCAGTAGCCGAGTTGGGCCCTGTTATACCTCTGGCTATGGTGAGGCATTTATCTTTCGACAGGAAGTGTCTGGCTGCATTGAACAGCTTGGCGTGGTATGCCGCTACCAACGCAATAGCATTGACTTGCCTGGACATTGAGAGGGTGGAATCTAGGTATACTTCTAAGGTTTTAACTGTTTGAGACACTGTGATTTCAATGTTGTCAATCATGAAGAGGAATTGGTTGTCTAGTTTTTTTAGGGTTTCAGTGGAGCCCATCTGTAGGAGCTCTGTCTTGTCACTGTTCAAGCACAGCCCGGTCTCAGCCATCCAGGCTTGGATGGTCGAGTAGACGGCGTTGAGGGATTTGAATTTGGACTCATAGTCACTAGTTAGTGGAAGGAAGACTTGTGTATCGTCCGCTTAGTTGGTATAGGTGATACATAGTGAATCCAGGATGTGGAAGAGTGGTCGGGTGAAGAGGTTGTATAGGGTGGGCGAAATGCAGGAGCCTTGTGGGACTCTGCATAAGATGATGGCGGGGAGGCAGAGGCTCGGTCGGATAAGACTTGCATGGCCCTGCCTTGCAGAAATGAGTTGATCCAGGAGTTTGCGTTGGGTGAGAAGTGGGCTGTCGATGTCAGATGGTGGCAGAGGACGTTATGATCTGTGCATGTTGTCTGTGTTGGGACTGTGGTCTGCTGTGCTATCAAGTTGTGCCCTGCTGGATTAGTTGTTGTTCTTTGGCATGTTTTTGGTTTGGGCATTCCTGCTACAATGCGTTCACATGCATGGTGTGCAGTGTACACTCCATCAGGGTCTGGCACTGTTGCATTGTCATTGTGCAGTGTTGAACTGTTGCATGAGTTACTTGTTGGGGCATTATGAATTGAGGTCTACATAGTACTGCTGGTCCTGTTGGTTAGAGTGTCATGCGTGGCGTGAGAGGGCAGGTCCTGCATGTACAGGGCCTTGACAGGGCATGCATTGATCAGTAGTAGTAATGTTCCACCTGCTTCATATGGCATTCAACTGGTACTGCGCGATTGTATCATGTGATGGCACTTGTATTCACCCAGCATCCATGTCCGTTACCCACTGTGGCTCTCAATGTACGCAGGCAGGGTGCTATTATGCAGGACTATTGCATTGTGGGTGGATCTAGGAAAGCGGGTGCAGCAGTGTGTTATTGTCAGGTCAGCGTTGCATGTAACCTGCACGTTCCTGGAGTGGTACTGCTTCCTGTTGCAGTATGCCTTTTTTGATGCCTGCAGGGCAACCAACGCCACATGGGTGCAGTCAAGCACAGCAATTACATTTGGCATGTTGTCTCCCTGTTCAGCCGGTACAAGTTAATGAGCTGGGCATCAGTCAATGCCCTGACTGAAGGCCTGACCAGGGGAAAGGGTGCTCGTCTTGCATGGCACCTTCTCTGTGCCCAGTGCCCAGTGCCCTGTGCTGCTGTTCCAGCCCCTAACACTCAATGTGGAGCAGAAGGTGTTACATGTCCCAGTTAGTGACAGATAGTGGCAACATGGAGTAGGAAAGCGTGTTTGGGTCAGGTGACAGCCTTATGTATTGTTTTCAAGGGGATTGGGTGCACCTGTGCCTGGATTTTCATCACCTGTATGCGTTTACCTCCACCTTCTAGTTGGAGGTAACTGCTCTGTGTTTTAAGTAGAATTACTGCCCATTGTTGCCAGAATTCCAGTGGTATGTGGTGGAATAACCATTTTGCTTCTTGGAGGTAATTCAGGTGCTAATTCTGCTAGTGCTAATTCCACTGGCCCATTGTTATGTACCCCTGATTCGGCAGTGTGGCAAAAGTGGCAAAAAAGTCCCTTACCACTACTTTTACCAAATACCGTCCAACTCGTAATTAAGTCCATCATGAACTGTATTGCTGTGAGCTGATTGAATAGTAAACCTTGAATCTCTCTAAATTCCCAAAGTTTTAAATATTTTTAGACTTGTGTAAATAATGTAATGTGAAGTGGTCTTGCATAGTATATTTGGTGCCTTTTAGTGGCCTTGCTGTATGTCGTTCTGCAAAAAAAAAAAAGGAGAGCTATAGTTGTTTTAGGGATCAAAGGGGAAGGAGGTGCAAAACCTTGGTTATATTGATGAGTGTGGGTCAGAAGTACCAGATTCCTAAGTACTGGTAAGATTCTATATGTTTAGTTATGATGACACTTGAGTATATGTTTTATCCATGGAGGAGTACCCACCATCAAGTGAAAGACAATGCTGTAAGTCATGAGTTAGATGTTTACATGGGGGTATGATAGAGCAGAATACATGCAGTGGCATTATTCCATCAAGATTAAGGTGATATGAGTAGGCAGGTTGCTGCTGTTTGCTGTGTGTGAATGTGGTCTGTGTGTGTAGTGTAAATATTGCAAGTGATTTAGATATGATTTTATATTTGGGGGTAGTGGAGGGTAATTGGGATTAATAAGGACTCCAGTCATTGTTTGGTAATGCTAGACCAAGCTGTTAGAATTACAATATGGTGTTGATCTTGGGGTGACAGATTTGTCATGCAGTTGTACTATGTGTACAATATACCAAATTCTTTACATGCTGGGCTACAGGGGTTGCATGTGAGTATGTATTTTCTGGTTAAATACAGAATCTATGAAAATCAATAAAAACACACCATTGCCCATAAAAATGAAGAAAAACAGTCTCCAGAATATCAAAACATATACCTACAAAGAGAAAAATATTTTTCTAAACATCAGCCGATGTCCCAAGCAGGTTCTTATTTTTCCTTGGATACATGGGGGATGAATTACTCTGGTGCAACTGAAAATAAAGGCTTGACATTTTAAATACACAATAATTGTATTTGAGATTGGTGAAATTAGACATATATTGTTGTTAAAGCTGCATTACCAATAGTCTGATGGCTGAATTGGCTTTGCAAATACTTGTTTTCCAGTGAATCTTAGGACAAGGGTAACTTCAGTTAATATTTTATTAGAAAAACAACTGTATTGGAGGTTTAGAGCTGATCAAGAGAATCAATCTGGAATACACCAGATCTCTTTATCCTTCATCAAAGGAACACGTTAGGCCAAGTAGAACAATAGAATGATCAGCTTGGAAGAATTGCCTAAAGTACATCGATACTCACAGTCCAAAAGAACCCACTACATGGTCCCTCTTTCACTTTATATGCAAGGCTGTGTTCTAAGCACTAGGCTTAAAAGCACCCAGATCTACTTTAATTTTGCCTGAACATAAAGTACATCTGTGCTGAGCTACTGGATGACTCCAATCCCCACAGAGATGAGCCGCCCTTGCTTAAAGTTAATGATTAGCATTAATGGAACTTCCAGGTACATGAATGAACTGATGCATTTATTTTGGAGAACACAGAATCATACAAATCACCAGTTTGACCATAGCATTGAAATGGTTAGGTCTAATGAATAAAAGGATACATGTTCTAAAATTGTGAGGCTTGTCCCATGAAAATAGACTAAGCATGACATATTGATGTTTATCAATAATAAGTAAATATATAAATATGAATATTGCTGTTAATTTTCACATTACAAATGTATGTCACATAAGCCTGCATTTGCTATGATGGCGTCCATCTAAACAGCCATATATTAAGAATGGGAAGAATGTCTGGCAAGACTTATGGGAGAAAATATGAATTTTGTTTTAAACTGTACAAAGCCAATACAGGGTATATTCTGTGGGTGTATAAATCTGTTAAGCAAGCCAAAGAGAAGATTCCAAAAATTAGAAAGCAATCAGGTATAATGATTTCATATGACACTCTGGGGGAAAATGTAGATGCTATTTAAGTAGAAACCGACAGGGGTTTGGGACAATCTGTGGGTTCCGGATTGCTTTCATAAAGGGAACCCTTGTTCAAATGGATGAATGCTGGAGTGGGATAACACCTTGATATGATGTAAGGGCTCCCTAAATTGGCCTTATCCAGAGGAAACCTGATCCCCTCCCTGAAGAATCCTGTACGCATACCTCTTCCACAAGCTGCTCTCACAGATTACAGGTTTCTCTTGCTTCTCCTCCCTAGTGTTACCTGATTGCACATGTCACATCCACTTACTGCCTAGATATCCTTGCTGCACCACCCCATCAAAGACAGGCCTGAACTTGAGCTACTGATTGTCACAGCATGATTTTACCCAGGAGAGTGCCCAGAATATAGAACGCCTGATATTTTTCTGTGGTGCTTAATAGACTCTATTCCTAGTCCTTGCAGTCCATGGGAAATGTTTGCCCTCAGACACTCTCCATGGGAGGAAATTCTTGTTCTCAGACCCTCTCCAATAATGAAAGATACCAAACGTTCCAGCCCAAGGTTTATTTAAATGTGTGTTATTTCAAAGTACTAAAAACAAGCTGCTATGGTAACTAAAGTAGCAAATCAGTAGAGCTCAAATAACTGACAACTATTTTGCCAAATATATAGGGTACAATAATTTCAAAGCATGCACAATATTACTGTCAATAGGCCATTAGTGGTGGAAAACAAAAAGGGGTTATCTTACTGCTTCAAGTTGCCAGAGACAAGTAGGAACTGAAAAGCGATAAGATGAATAACAGGAATAAAAAGGGGAGAATCTAACAAAGGGGAAGGTCACAGGTTTTAGTCAATGTTGGCTTGCTTGAATGTTCCCAAGTGTGTACAATTGATGTGTCTAATGTACACTAGGTTTGGGCTGACATGACAGGTTAGCGTGGCAGTCTATGGATTGTCATGTTATGAACTCCTGGACCCGTTCGAATATGTCTAAGATGGAAAAAGAGGCACTCCACCAGTTACAGAACAACACGGATATCACCATAAAGCTTGATGATACGGGCGGTGCGATCATGGTTATGGACACTGAGAAATATGTCCAAATGGCCGGCCGGAACACGATACCAGATTGCTTCATGATCCCATTGACTGCTTGATCATCACACTGCAGGAATGTTTAAAGCAGCAATATATTGGGGGTTCCTAAGTGAACAGGAAGCTATGCTGTCATGCCCAGAGACACTAGGGACCATGTGTTTTATGCTCTCCCTGAAGTTCACACCAACCTTGAAGACCCCCCCGCCCACACGGCTGCCCCATTGCTTCCCTTTGTGGTTCAGTTCTTGAGCCAATAGGAAGATATATTTATACATGTCTACAGCCGATAGCAACTAACACCCAAGCCTATCTGACGTACACTTCAGATATGATTAAAAGAGTGGAAGGTCTACCATATTATATGGTGAATAATATGTTGGTCATCTGTGAGGTCATTGCTCTCTATGCAAATATCCTGCAAAGAGAAGCCTTGGAACTGGTGGCCAATACATTGTCTGAATGACCATTACCAAACAATGTCCCTTCTGTATTCATTACCAATTTGTTGGAGAATTCTGTCATAATTTCTTTGCATTCGGTCCACAAATGTATGCCCAGATAAAAGAAAAGCCCCTAGCTTGTCCAACATATATATGGTCAACTTTGAAAATGTATACAGATTCGAAATCAATCCCTTCCAGAGGTATCTCCAGCATTGGAGCCACTAAATTGATGATGTCTTTTTTATCTGAAGTGAACATCGGACCTCCCTATCTGAATTCATTGACTTGCAAAACTTGTGCAACTCTAATTTACAATTCACTATGTCTGGTAATCAGGATGAGATACCATTCCTTGACATAGTTATTCCACATCAGGATGGCTTTCTGTGCACTCATTCTATCAAAATAAGACAGATTTGGTCATTACAACCCTGGCGGTAGCCGTGACTGTAAAACAGGCACAGCTACCGCCAGTATTCATTTTTTTCTGGTGCCCAGAAATGGTCATTTACCGGGTCATTATGGCCTTGCCGGATCCGGTGTTTGCCCATTCCTGGGCGCCGGAAAAAAATCTTCCCCATTCCCATTTGAGCCCCATTGGGCTCAATGGGAATGGGGAAGCCGGATGCACAGGCCCCGTTATCAATGGTGCCTATGCCTCCGAAGTTCTCTGCTCGTGGGTGCCGGTATGGCCACCAGGCCAGTCCTGGTGGCCGCAAAGGCACCCGCGAGCAGAACTTGTAGTTTGCCGGTCCGGGAACTATGGTACCGGCATGCTTACCGGTGCCGTAGTTCCCAGACCGGCAAACTTATAATGAGGCCCAGAGCATAATTCCATTCTTCTGTAGTCACCATCCTAAATCCCTTCTTGAGAATTTGTCATGCAGTCAGTTCCAAACGATTAGACACAATTTCCCCTTTACATTTGATTACAATAACTGCGCCAATGATTTAATTGACAGTTGACACCAAAGGGGTTAGCTCTTTAAATTATGGAAGTGAGCAGAAAAGAGGCTTAGTTCATTGATAGAACAACAGTATTAAACCCTAAAAATAGAGCGGCAAACAACAAAAGAGTGGTATGTGTTACAATGCTCTCTGAGCACACCAATTAAATCAAGAAATTGATTAAAAACACTGGTATCTTATACAATCATACAGTGATATCACCACATTACCACTATTTACACTTAAGAGGGGATTCAACATTAGAGACATAGAAATCCACTCTATATCCCAGCCAAACTGCATTTCAAACACCATCATTAACTGTTGGAACTTGCAGGATAATCCCACCCCTGGCCATTACCCTTGTGGGCAGTGTGCTGCATTTCCATTTACAAATAGAACCACAGTTTTCAAACATAACAATGGCCCTCATTACGACCCTGGCGGAGATCGTGGTGCAATATGCACCATGGAGCACGGCGGAAAGCTGCCGATACCGCCATGGGGGTTGGCAGATTTACCGCCCCATTCCGACCTTGGTGGGGCGGTAAATCCCCATTCCCCATTTTACCCTTCCCCATTCCCATTTTTGCCCCATAGGGTATAATGGGAGTGGGGAAGGCGTTAATTACGCCACCGTAAAATACGGTGGCGTAATTAACAACAAGGTCCCGTAGCGCCATGGATTTCTCTGCCCGGAGAAACCAGGCGGAAAACGGCTCCATGGCGCTACGGGAACTCGTAGTAGGGCGGACGGGTCCGCCGCGAATACCGCTGGCGTAAACCCACTCCGCCAGGGTCGTAATGAGGGCCAATGTCTCTTAAATCCTCACATTTCTCACTAATTGCAACTCCAATCATGTGATCTATTCCATCAGCTGTCCTATAATAAGTTGCATATGGGGAAGACTAACAAACCTGTCTCTGAGCGCATTAATTAGCATAGATTTAAGATCTACAATGGACACATCCAGGCTCCATTGTTGAACACTTACAGGAGCTTCATCATACAGAGGATTATTTACAATGGGTGGTTATAGATCAGCTTCAACCTGATTTAAATAACTTCAATTTCAGTAATCACCTGTTTAAACTTGAACAAACATGGATTGTCTACCCATATTGATGTACTTAATGAGGAGGTGCATTGGTCCTAGCTAATATCTCTTTAGCCATTATTCACTTTCCTCAGCGTGGCCCTTCCACCACAACAGGTCATATCTGTCTTCATAGAACCATGACATCCATAAAACCATGACATGGTGCACATGAGCACCACAAAACAGCAGTGCTGCTTGCTGATATGTTTGTCACCCCACCCACACTGGGCACAAACCCCTTGCACATCTATATCTATCGTGTGGGTTTGGGGCCATTCAAATGTGAGAGCGCACATGTTGGTCTAACTTTTTCTAATATGGTGGATCATTATGCTATACCTCTTTAAAGACGGTGCTCCTTTTAGGGATGAAAGGGGCCTGGCTATTCTATAAATCATTTAGTCCCACCAAGATGGCACCCAGGTTGCATCATTGAAATTGCAAGAGCACCGTTCCAACTTATAGAACCATAATCTAGCACGCTGTGCCCGCCAATGGTACATTGTGATGTAAGCACTCCGGCACAAGAGCGTCTCTCTACTGATGCGGACAACCGCCCATTATGCATTTGTGCTGCCCCCTGAGTTCACGCTAAGAAAAGCACTGCCTGCTTCATTAGTAAATTAATGGCTGCAAGGCAGGCTTAAAGTGCTTAAAAGTTCCTGTGCCTTTATAGATACTAATATTAGGCTCAATTTCCATCATTGCAGTAAGTAACACTTCCATGAGAGTTCGATGATCCACACACTTCCTCAAGTCTAGAGAGGTGGGAATCTTGATTTCTGGGGCCCCTGGTGACATACTGCTCCACCGTTTTTAACCTTGGGAAAGTGATGTTCTACTCCTCTTTTTTTAATTCCATTAAAACATTTTAACAATAATCTTCATGTTTTGTAGATTTCTTATGTGAATTACGATTGTGGCGTTGGCATTGAAAAACTGCAAAATCATTAAGATGTCCATAGGAGATGCACAATTTCCGTCTACTTGAAATAGCCATAAGCACGATCAGCGGAGAACGTGTTGATGTGACAGCTTCCGCTGTGTGGTCTATTCTAGGAAATGAAAAAGTACAGGTAGAAACCTTTGTGACTCTGCTTCCGGACCTGTGATTTTACCAGCACCTGCAAATGGCAATTACCGGGTCATGCCGAGGTCGGCAGACCCGATAATTGCCCATTCACGGGTGGCGGCAATAAGGGACTCCCCATCCCCATTCGGCCCCATACGGCTGAATGAGAAAGGGGAGCTCGGATGCACTGGCACCGTTTTGCCGTTCGGGCAGAGCGAGACCTGCAAGCACAACTCGTAGTATGGTGGTACGGTAGCAACAGTGCCGGTAGCGATATCAGCACTGTTGCTTTACCGCCATACTTATAATGAGGCCCTATGTCTTTCGTTATGGTGGAATCCATTTGAGTGTGATTTTATTGTGCTTAGCACTAGATCTCTTGATATGCATCAACGAGTTTGTTAAAATATATATATATATATATATTTGACAAAATATATATATATATTCAGTAAAAAAAACATTGTTAAAGGGACATTATGGTTAAGTTGCGCTACTAAAAACCTATGAAATTCAGTAAAAAAACGTTGTTAAAGGGACGTTATGGTTCAAAGTAAAACCGAAAACCCCCTGAAATTCGCTAGTTATGGTAAGCTAAGCAACCATAACTCGCGCCACCAACGTGCATTGCTAAGACTAACACCCAGGACATCAAAGATGGCATCACAAATGGCATTGATGACATCACTGATGACATCACATGTCTGGCTCCTTCTTCTTTCCTTTAGTAATATATCTTAGCCAGTAATACCTAGAAACAAAAAAATTAAAAAGTACTATATTTTTAGACTTACACTTCAAATATGTTCTACAGTAATTCATTTGGGGTTCACTCACATCATATGAAACATATACATAGGGAGAATACACACTTGAAAGATACCAATGCTTTCTGTGTATGAAGACAATCAGTAAGGTTATGAGCACTTTCTTATTGTTCTGCTGTTTTTTTATTAGTGTACTTTCTCTGGATATGATCATATTTCTATTTGCATTAATCTCTTTAGGGTGCAGTCACATCATGTGATAGGTATACATAGGGAAGTAGTAGGTTTGAAGCAGAACAATAATTTCTGTGCATAGAGATAATCAGGTAGGTTATGAACAATTTCTGGTTCTACTGCTGCTTTTTTGCATACTACACGTTCCCTGTAAATACTCATATTTGTATGTGTTGTTGTGTTTCTGTGTTTTGTATGTAATAATGAAATTATATAGGAAGTGGGTTTCGTTAGCTACTTATAACATGTTGCACAGTACACAAAACTCTAATAAGAACACATTTAGGATTTCACTATTTAACATGGGAAGATTATGAATATTGCACCTCCATCATGTATGCTGCACACAATGCTTATATTTATACATGGGTACATTATTATACTGTAAAGAACTTCATAATAGAATGCTATTTATATCAATGCATTGCTTAATGCACTACATAGCTCATGACATCTATTCCAATGATCCTTGATACTTTTTTGTCAACATTACAATAAGAATCCCTTGTACAGACTTTTCATGAAAAGTACATGCACATGTGATGTCATCAATGATATTTGTGATGTCATCTTTGATGTCCTGGGTGTTATTCTTAGCAATGCATGTTGGTGGCGCGAGTTATGGTTGCTTAGCTTACCATAACTAGCGAATTTCAGGGTTTTTTCGGTTTTACTTTGAACCATAACGTCCCTTTAACAACGTTTTTTTACTGAATTTCATAGGTTTTTAGTAGCGCAACTTAACCATAACGTCCTTTTAACAACTTTTTTTACTGAATTTCATAGGTTTTTAGTAGCACAACTTAACCATAACCTCTGTTTATCAACGTTTTTTTACTGAATACACATATACATGGTGTAAATTTGATAGATGTTTACTAGGATTCCCTTACTTTATATACATGTAACATAGAACATACAGAATCCCCTGCTAGTGATTTTGGTGTCCGCGGACTGTGCGTATGTCCGCGGACGGACGCAGACAAAAGCAACACTACCCAAAAACTTAGGGGGTATCTTAGATTGTTCTATCATGCTATATAAACACTGAACAAGTTCAAAAAGTAGCATATAAACATATTATATGTAATAATAAATAAGAAGTGAAACCTACATATGTAACACATCAACCGTCCATTTAAATACCACATGTACTAAAATGGAATATACCAAAACAAAAAAGATATGCTTCCAACATAATTACCTCACAGAAACTGCACAGCTAGGAGCAACAGCAGACCTACACAACAGTAAGAACACAATTTACCAGAAACTAGTAAGTAAACTTAATTTTTCTTAAATATTTCTAAACGTTCTGTATTAGGTACACTAAAAGTAATATATTTCTTTTTACACAGAAATTTCCAGTACTTTGGAATGGCTTGAGCAAAATTTCCCACGTGAGGAAATGTCTGAAGACAGTGATACTAATGGTAGACACTTCTCTTTATAAGCAAATTAATAATCATTACTTTATGTGCACTTAACATATATATCTTTTTTTAACAGGCCATACAAACATTGAAAATAATACACCAAAAGAGACATTAGAAAATTCTCTGCAGCGCATGGAACAAAAAATGGACATGCTTATGGAAAATGTTAATCTTTTGAAACAATTTGTGGAGGACCACATAAAAGAAAAAAATAAATATCATTGTCCCATATGCACCTGTTCCCCCTCTCCATGTCCCAGTCAACTATCCCCAAACCCTCAACACCAAGAAAAACGTTTTTATGAGAGTTCCATCCCTTCATCCTCACCCATCCATCCTCTCCAAACCTCTAATTCTCCTGTATTTGTGTCAGTTTCTGCTTCCCCCTTTCTTTCATAGATTTTGTATCTGTATATAATAAAAATAAATATTATGTGTCTTTTAATTCAGTCTGTTGTGTCTTATCTTTTTTTAAAGGCAGTTGGGTTGTCCGCCGACAGCGCGGGTGTCCGGGATGTCTGTAATTAACCAAAATGGGGGTGTTCTAAGGACACTTTACCTGTCCGTACCGTTCGCAAGCAAGACGGAACTGTTGTTAGAACACACCCGGTGTCCGGGATGTCCATAAGTAAACAAAATGGAGGCGTCATAAGGACACTATACCTGTCCGTACTGTACAGAAGCAAAATGGAACTGTTCTTAGAACACACCCGGTGTCCGGGATGTCCGTAATTAAACAAAATGGAGGTGTCCTAAGGACACTATACCTGTCCGTACTGTACGCAAGAAAAATGGAAATGTTCTTAGAACACGTGCAATGTCTGGGATGTCCATAATTAAACAAAATGGAGGTGTCCTAAGGACACTATACCTGTCCATACTGTATGCAAGCAAAATGGAACTGTTCTTAGAACACAAGCAGTGGCCGGGATGTCCATAGTTAACCCAAATGGGGGTGCCCAAAGGACACTATACCTGTCCGTACTGTCGGCAAGTAAAATGGAACTGTTCTTAGAACACACCCAGTGTCCGGGATGTCCGTAATTATCAAAAATGGGGGTGTCCTAAGGACACTATATCTGTCCGTACTGTCCACAAGCAGCATGGAACTGTTTTTAGAACACACCCAGTGTCCGAAATGTTCACAATTAACCCAATGAGGGTTTTCTAAGGACACTATACCTGTCCGTACAGTCTGTGCACATGCGCACCACAGCCATAAGTCCTTCGAACATCACGCCTGTCCGTAACTGTCTGTCTCACTTGTGTCGCACTTTTAATTAGTTTGAGGACCCGAACACTGTCCGTAGAACATCCGCGCGCATGCGCACAACCGTTCCTGTGCATTTGGTGTCCTGCGGACACCTGTTCCCTTTGCGGACGTGTATGCAACGTCATCATGTGACCGCACCCTTGCTGAGCGTGTGTCCTGATTTGCGGACACTGTCCGGGTCCCCGAACATTTTAAATGTACTTTTTCAGACAATCCAAAGTATTTTACAGTAATAATTCACCATTGCACATGTCCCAGACAATTACCCTGGATTTCTACATCATTTTTGGAACTTTTTGAGCCTTTTTGGGGTGTTCGATCTGTCCGCGGACCCTTCACCCCTATAAAAGGCCACACCACAGAGCTGATCTTCATTGTGCTTCTGGCTATCGCAGATTGAATTTAGCTGCCTTTGCTGCTCTTGCTGAGATTATCTCATCATCCCTGATGGCATCCATGGCTGCTGCTGCTCCAGCTGGTGCTACATCTGCCTCAGCACCACCCCCAACCTCTCCACCACCACCACCTCCCCAAGGGCCTGCAGAGGGGAACAGGCGTGAGGATGTAGAGGAGGAGGATGAAGAGGATGAAGAGGATGAGGTAGTGGAAGTCATTACTACCAGCACTCGCTGTGAGTCTTGGGTGTGGCGGTTGTTTACCATTCATGGTGACGTATCAAAAGCACGTGGGAACAAGGTCACCTGCAATGAGTGCAAAATGGTGCTGAGTTGTGGGAGGCGTGGTTCATACAGCTTTGGTACGACATCCATGAAACGACACCTAAGGTCGTTTCATGGTGGGGCCATTCGCAAGGTTGTACTTTGTGATCAACGTAGTACCACATCCTCCGTTTCCACTCCTCTCAAAACAAGAGACACTCCTGTGGGATAGCGCATCCCTCCACTTGCCTCACAGGCCATTCACGATGCTGTTGACCCTTACCCTTATCTTTCGAAGGTCACAATATTGTGTATGTACTGCGACACAGTACTCTGCAGGGGGGAGAATCTTCAAAGTGCTTTCGAGACTGCGTTCGAGGAGCACCAGAAAGTCTGCTACCTACTTAAATAAGGCCCACCCTACATCTTCCTCTAGCCACCTGCCCTTTCTTATCCCTGTGGTTGGTGTCCCTTCCTCACCCTCCTTTCCCCTCCTCTCCTATTGTGTCATGTATAAAAAAAAAAGATATAAAACAACAAAAATCCCAAAGAAAAGGCTCTTTTCAGAGCCGCCTTTCACAGATAAAAAATAGAAGTGGCAAATAAATGGTGCAGGGCCCTGTGCATTTTTTAGAAGTCCGCTGACATCTAAAATTTTAGGGTGCTGCCCTATCAAAACCATTGCACTTTTCTGTGGGAGGAAGTGGTGGCGCCGAAAAGAGACTTTTGGTGGTGTTTTGTGTGTTTGAAAAACTTGAAATGATCAACATCTACTGCAAAATAGATGGCTGTAATTCCAAAAAAGGTTGCAATGCATTTTGTACATTTCTCAGAAAATCTGATTGCCAGCATAAGTCTCTGTGAAAAATGTATGTGCTACGAAACATAATATTTTCATTGTGAAAA
This sequence comes from Ambystoma mexicanum, assembly GCF_040938575.1. Taxonomy (NCBI): domain Eukaryota; kingdom Metazoa; phylum Chordata; class Amphibia; order Caudata; family Ambystomatidae; genus Ambystoma; species Ambystoma mexicanum. Next base: position 1,055,511,778 of record NC_090922.1, on the reverse strand, counting down.
GAGGACATGCCAACATCTCTTAGAAAGGCACAAATAAGCCTTATTGACATTGCACCTCGCTTTCTCCATTTGTGTACCAAATGAAGAAGAATGCAGCCACATTTGTCTCTGCACAATACGAGAAAAAAATACTTGGGACTTTGGAAACATGTCCATGATCTTCCCAAATCCTTCTTTCATTGCAAATTGCAATGAAATTCCAGACACATGTCCTAAACTGTTCCCTCCACAATGAATTATAATTATGTCTGGATGATGCTCTGTCTCCAAAGTAGCACAGAAAGGTACCAAGCCCAGCCACTTCATTCCACGCACTCCATGCCAGTGCATTTCCACATGTGGGAATCCCAGATCTACAGCTACTCCACAGCGTTCTACATGCACCTCCAACCAATGTATCCATGAGTCTCCCAAAATCCAGATAATCTGTTTTCTGAAACACACAGCCATAGCTATCTGTTCTTCGCTCAGAAAAAAGACTTTCTGACAAACCCTCTCCCTACACAACACACCCAGTAAACTTTACTGACCAATCCCTTGCTCTGCTCATTCTCATTTGCATGCCTCTCCACCCCAAAATCCCTGTATGTAATACGCGCTGTCCGCGTACTACCGCCATGTCCGCGGACATATTGTAAATCTGAGCGTGGTGAATGTACATTTAAATAGTGTGCCCCATTTCCCCTTTGAGGTGGGCTCTGAAAAGAGCCTTTTTTTTGTTATTTTGCAGATGCTTAACAGACACCTGTTATTTTATATTTTTTTCCTTTTTATTTCCTTACTTTGCTCCTAAAATGTTCTCCAAAGCAACCCTTACATTCCAAAACAGAATGGCATTTCCCATAAAAGATAAGGAAATACTATCTTCATTACTGGAATCAACATTCTCTTTATTACAGAAGAACATAGCAGCTCTAAGCATGAAAGCACACATGCCTCGGTTGATTGCACACCTAGCAATGTTTTGCTGAGGACAAAAAACAGAACTATTGTCCCATATTGCCTTAGGTACTAATCCAGAAAAAAATACATTGGCATTTGGAAGGATGTTCATTACTGCTTGAACCAAGTGTTCCAAATCTGCCAAAAAAGTAGGGGCACTGACATAGCCCAAATGAAAAGCACCATAGTGCAAAACTACCACTTGGGGATTGTTCATCCTGCCCATATCTTCGCTAACTTGTACAATTCCCTGTACATTGCAATCAGGCACAGTGCTCCACACCACCTCCACTCCTTTAACATCAAAATTGTTTGCCACATGCCTGCATTGAGCATACTGCTGTAAACCATGTACAAACATATCGCCAAGCACCAACACCCTGACTTTCTCCACCTCTTCCATCTTCATTACACAGTCTCTTTCAACACAAATCCACAACCTCAACATCTGATTGGCTGATCCCTACTGTCCCCTTTCCATGCTGGATTTGCTGGAAAACCCTGGATGTGGCACGCCCTGTCCGCGGACAGCCGCGGTGTCCACGGACTGCATAACTCTTACACAGCCCTTTCCACATCACTCTCTGTGCCATTCCCTCATTGGATACAGCTAAGCAGTCACTCAACCATCCACCAAACACATCCAAGGCCTCTACATCTAACTCCATCATCAGAGTTCAGCACTTCAAATGTACTGTTGATCACTCTGAGTACAAGTCTCATATCATTGGAAAGCACCTACTACAAAAACTACTTTACAAGTCTCCAAGATTTCTACTTGCAGCTGCATGCATATCCACATGCATGAATACAAACTACAGGTATGCATATTTTCTGCGCAATAAATGTACAACTCGTATGAATGCATATAAACAGAGTAACTGCCACTTAACCTGTATAACCTATCAAATGAACTTACTTTCATTTTTCCCATCTGCTATAATCAACTGTCACTTCCAAACCTGTCTGCTATCTAAATTTTCTTTTACACACACAGCTATCTAAAAAATTATAATATTAGAAGATGGATAAAATAACAGTATAGTTGTAGAAAAACACTTACTAGTGTATTATAAAATTACACACAGCCAGGATAAGATCTTGCATCTTCATACACTCACACAGATAGACACTATCATTGAAAAGCTCCCAGCTGCAATAACACCACTGCCTGTAAATCACATCCTTCTGATTTATTACCCACACCTTCACAAATGCATACATTCCATGCTTTTCTATATAGTATCTGCCATTTACCTTATAAAAATAGCAAACATAGGTATATCATTATTTCTTCTTTCTCCTAACATGCAATAACACAGCCTTAAAAAAAACAAGTGAGTTTCATATACTTAGTATTCAACTCATTTGCAAAGCATGTTGAACTAACATATTGTAAGTAAAATATAAAGGCTGCACATAGTCAACGGAAACTTCATGCACACACTATGTTCAGATATCAAACAAGAGTACTACTACACAAACATAAAAATCAACATCTAAATTAACATCAGTGTTATAAACACACAAATGTACTAACTTCTTTCTTTTGCAATTACAGTGAAGACCACTCTCCTGAAAAGCAGCAGCATCTGAAGTACAAACAACAACTCAGAAGAAACCTGCTCATTCCACACAAAAAGAGTAAGTACAATACTACCATAATATTCTTAATGTTACTCAAACACACTGTGGGGTTGATCCATGGAATTTGTGAACTGAAAAACAGAGATTTGTGCACCATTCTGCCCACAAATCCCCATTTGTTAAATAGGGTTTAGCAGGCAGAATGGCGCACAAATCCCTGTTTTTTGACACACAAATGACATAACTAAGCCCCTAGAATGTTAGTATTAAAGACCAAAGAACTGTTTTAATTCTATACCATTATGTTTAGTATTAGTGCTTCTCCTCACCACTAGCTTACTTTCTACTGTCATCTGAACCCCAGTATAGTCACATACAAATAGAATAGCCTTCCCAACTAGTTGTAGCTGCCCAATGCACAATCACACACCACCACATACATCCTTACCATCATCCTCAGACACTCATGCATACAGCACACATACATTGCAGAACAGCGCAACCCATACCTTCTTTTTTTTTCAACAGACCCCAAAGAATTCCTACCAAAAAGCAAATCCATAGAAAGCAACGCAGAAGTAGAGCAAATGAAAATAAAAGTCTCCAAAATAAGCATCCATCTCTAGCAGAATTTGTACAAAAAGTTCAAACAAAACAGCGAATACAGTCATTAAGCAAAACAAAACAAGCTTCCAGTACAGAAACTTTGCCTCCTCTATCAAAATGTAAAACGAAACAGAAAGTGATTAACAAGAATTCAGCTACCACTACTGCTAACACTGCTCCTATAAATCTTGATGTAGTGGCAAGTAACCATACCAAAAAAAGTATTCTAGCAAAAATGTTCCACCACGGAGTCCTTTAGAATATTGTAAAAACAAGAAACAAATCATGCACAACCCTTAAAACCTACCGTAGAAAATTAATCTTAGAAGCTATGATAGACAGTGCAATCCTTCTCAAAAGGAAGTTATTTATTTTAGTGTTAAACAGAAATAACCACTAACAAAACTAACTACTAAATTACAAAAAAGACTTCTCAATAAACGGAATGTAAACAAAAATAACTCCTTAAATATCTGTGGAGGTGAATGGAGTCACACCACAAGCACATAACTATATTTCAATGAAGAAGCATACAAACAAAAGCAAACACAATTGCCATACATAGCAGTGGACAAGGGTATGAAAAAGTTAATAATACCATAATGGAACAAGAAATACTACTTACAAAAATATCCCCAAAAAAATCAATAGTCGATTCATGGAATTAATGTGCGCCGAAAATTCCAGCGCAGAGGTGCCAAAACGTGCGATTCGCAGTAAAAGTGCGAAAATCGCAGTGCACGTGCGAAAATCGCAGGGAAACCAGCGCACATCGATTCATGGAAGGGCGTGCGCGAGAAAAATATTGGATGTGCGCTGAAAAAGTGTACAGCGCACGCCGGCGCACAGGATATCTAACAGCATGCGCCACGGCCACAGCGAAATCGCACATAGTGCGGCGCAAACAACAAAAGTAGGCGGAACACGGGGCGTAACACTTGGAATGGGGAACAACTCGTCAAAATGTGGGCGTCACGGGGGAAGTACAGGAGGCAAGTGCGCGGAACGCCCACACGCTCGCCTACAACAAGTATTCATGGAATCCAATAGTGCAAACCAGCTCACGGTCAAACCAGCGCACAGGCCCAAACACGTCCGCCACAAGAAAGCAGGCGGTAGTGTCCCTGCCCCTGAAATAAATGTGCGCCAAAATGTGCGCCAACAAAAAGCACCTATATACAGCTATGATGAATGTCACATACTGTGGCCCTCTAAGACAAATGACGTGCAAAGGGGTACGCGACAGACACGGATACCCGCTGTGTGAAAAATAGCGTGTGCGTGCATTCTGTGCTGCGCGGAAAGTCCCACACGCGAATAGCCTGGGTCTGTGTATTCCAGGGTGCGCGGGAAGTCCCACACGCGAATTGGCTGGGTCCGTGTATTCCTGAGTGCGTGGGAAGTCCCACATGCGATTGGCCTGGGTACGTGTATTCTGGGGTGCGCGGGAAGTTCCACAAGCTAATTTTGCAGGGTACGTGTATTCCGGGGTGCGTGTGAAGTTCCACACGCGATTGGCCTGGGTACGTGTATTCCGGGGTGCACAGGAAGTTCCACACGCTAATCCTGCAGGGTACGTGTATTCCGGGGTGCGTGTGAAGTTCCACACGCTAATTCTGCAGGGTACGTGGATTCCAATGTGCGCGGGATGTTCCACACGCTAATCCTGCAGGGTACGTTTATTCCGGGGTTCGCGTGAAGTTCCACACGCTAATTCTGCAGGGTACGTAGATTCTGGGATGCGCGGGAAGTTCCACACGCTAATCCTGCAGGGTACGTGTATTCAGGGTGCGCGGGAAGTTCCACACGCGATTTCAGCAGGGTACGTGTATTTCGGGGGTGCCGGGTAGTACTACACGTGAATTGACCGTGTGGGTCCTCCCAGGTGTTCCCTCTACACCCTCCACGGCCCCTGCAGGCAGCCCACACCACAGGGGACTACCCTGCACCCCTGCTCATGTCCCGCAGGCAGCCCATCCACCATGGCCATGCCCTCCAGCCAACCCACATGTCACCTTGCACTACTGATCACCAACGCATGTCCCCCTGCACCCCCACCCCCCAGCATCCAGGGGCACCCTACACCAGGCCCCCACACATGTCTCCCATCACCCTCACCCCCTAGCAGTCAGGGGCACCCTCCACCAGGCCCCCACACATGTCCCCCTGCACCCCCACCGACCAGCATCCAGGGGCACCCTCCTCCAGGCCCCCACACATGTCTCCCATCACCCCCACCCCCCAGCAGTGCAGGGCACCCTCCACCAGGCCCCCACTCATGTCCAACTCATGTCTCCCATCACCCCCACCCCCAGCAGTGCAGGGCACCCTCCACCAGGCCCCCATGCATGTCTCCCATCACACCCACCCCCCAGCAGTCAGGGGCACCCTCCACCAGGCCCCCACTCATGTCTCCCATCACCCCCACCCCCCAGCAGTGCAGGGCACCCTCCACCAGGCCCCCACTCATGTCCCCCTGCACCCCCACCCCGAAGCAGTCAGGGGCACCCTCCACCAGGCCCCCACTCATGTCTCCCATCACCCCCAACCCCCAGCAGTGCAGGGCACCCTCCACCAGGCCCCCACTCATGTCCCCCTGCACACCCACCCCCCAGCATCCAGGGGCACCCTCCACCAGGCCCCCACTCATGTCCAACTCATGTCTCCCATCACCCCCACCCCCCAGCAGTGCAGGGGCACACTCCACCAGGCCCCCAGTCATGTCTCCCATCACCCCCACCCCCCAGCAGTGCAGGGCACCCTCCACCAGGCCCCCACTCATGTCCAACTCATGTCTCCCAGCACCCCCACCCCCCAGCAGTCAGGGGCACCCTCCACCAGGCCCCCACTCATGTCTTCCATCACTCCCACCCCCCAGCAGTGCAGGGCACCCTCCACCAGGCCCCCACTCATGTCCCCCTGTACCCCAACCCCCCAGCATCCAGGGGCACCCTCCACCAGGCCCCCCCTCATGTCTCCCATCACTCCCGCCCCCCAGCAGTGCAGGGCACCCTCCACCAGGCCCCCACTCATGTCCAAATCATGTCTCCCAGCACCCCCACCCCCCAGCAGTGCAGGGCACCCTCCACCAGGCCCCCACTCATGTCCCCCTGCAACCCCACCCCCCAGCAGTCAGGGGCACCCTCCACCAGGCCCCCACTCATGTCTCCCATCACCCCACCCCCCAGCAGTGCAGGGCACCCCCCACTAAGCCCCCACTCATGTCCCCCTGCGCCCCCACCCACCAGCATCCAGGGGCACCCTCCACCAGGCCCCCACTCATGTCCAACTCATGTGTCCCATCACCCTCACCCCCCAGCAGTGCAGGGCACCCTCCACCAGGCCCCCACTCATGTCCAACTCATGTCTCCCAGCACCCCTACCCCCCAGCAGTGCAGGGAACCCTCCACCAGGCCCCCACACATGTCTCCCATCACCCCCACCCCCCAGCAGTCAGGGGCACCCTCCACCAGGCCCCCACTCATGTCCAGCTCATGTCTCCCATCACCCCCACCCCCCAGCAGTGCAGGGCACCCTCCACCAGGCCCCCACACATGTCTCCCATCACCCCCACCCCCCAGCAGTGCAGGGCACCCTCCACCAGGCCCCCACTCATGTCCCCCTGCACCCCCACACCCCAGCATCCAGGGGCACCCTCCACGAGGCCCCCACTCATGTCCGACTCATGTCTCCCATCACCCCCACCCCCCAGCAGTGCAGGGAACCCTCCACCAGGCCCCCACACATGTCTCCCATCACCCCCACCCCCCAGCAGTCAGGGGCACCCTCCACCAGGCCCCCACTCATGTCTCCCATCACCCCACCCCCCAGCAGTGCAGGGCACCCTCCACCAGGCCCCCACACATGTCCCCCTGCACCCCCACCCACCAGCATCCAGGGGCACCCTCCACCAGGCCCCCACACATGTCCCCCTGCACCCCCACCCACCAGCATCCAGGGGCACCCTCCACCAGGCCCCCACACATGTCTCCCATCACCCCCACCCCCAGCAGTGCAGGGTACCCTCCACCAGGCCCCAACTCATGTCCAACTCATGTCTCCCATCACCCCCACCCCCCAGCAGTGCAGGGCACCCTCCACCAGGCTCCCACCCATATCCAACTCATGTCTCCCAGCACCCCCACCCCCCAGCAGTGCAGGGCACCCTCCATCAGGCCCCCACTCATGTCCCCCTGCACCCCCACTCCTCAGCATCCAGGGGCACCCTCCACCAGGCCCCCACTCATGTCCAACTCATGTCTCCCATCACCCCCACGCCCCAGCAGTGCAGGGCACCCTACACCAAGCCCCCACACATGTCTCCCATCACCCACACCCCCCAGCAGTCAGGGGCACCCTCCACCAGGCTCCCACTCATGTCTCCCATCACCCCCACCCCCCAGCAGTGCAGGGCACCCTCCACCAGGCCCCCACACATGTCCCCCTGCACCCCCACCCACCAGCATCCAGGGGCACCCTCCACCAGGCCCCCACACATGTCCCCCTGCACCCCCACCCACCAGCATCCAGGGGCACCCTCCACCAGGCCCCCACACATGTCCCCCATCACCCCACCCCCTATCAGTGCAGGGCACCCTCCACCAGGCCCCCACTCATGTCCAACTCATGTCTCCCATCACCCCCACCCCACAGCAGTGCAGGGCACCCTCCACCAGGCCTCTACTCATATCCAACTCATGTCTCCCAGCACCCCCACCCCCCCAGCAGTGCAGGGCACCCTCCACCAGGCCCCCACTCATGTCCCCCTGCACCCCCACACCCCAGCATCCAGGAGCACCCTCCACCAGGCCCCCACTCATGTCCAACTCATGTCTCCCATCACCCCCACCCCCAGCAGTGCAGGGCACCCTCCACCAGGCCCCCACACATGTCTCCCATCACCCCCACCCCCCAGCAGTCAGGGGCACCCTCCACCAGGCCCCCACTCATGTCTCCCATCACCCCCACCCCCCAGCAGTGCAGGGCACCCTCCACCAGGCCCCCACACATGTCCCCCTGCACCCGCACCCACCAGCATCCAGGGGCACCCTCCACCAGGCCCCCACACATGTCCCCCTGCAACCCTACCCACCAGCATCCAGGGGCACCCTCCACCAGGCCCCCACCCTTGTCTCCAATCACCCCCACCCCCCCAGCATTGCAGGGGCACCCTCCACCAGGCCCCCACTCATGTCCAACTCATGTCTCCCATCACCCCCACCCCCCAGCAGTGCAGGGCACCCTCCACCAGGCCCCCGCTCATGTCCAACTCATGTCTCCCAGCACCCCCACCCCCCAGCAGTGCAGGGCACCCTCCACCAGGCCCCCACTCATGTCCCCCTGCACCACCACCCCCCAGCATCCAGGGGCACCCTCCACCAGGCCCCCACACATGTCCCCCTGCACCCCCACCCACCAGCATCCAGGGGCACCCTCCACCAGGCCCCCACACATGTCCCCCTGCACCCCCACCCACCAGCATCCAGGGGCACCCTCCACCAGGCCCCCCCACATGTCTCCCATCACCCCCACGCCCCAGCAGTGCACGGCACCCTCCACCAGGCCCCCACTCATGTCCAACTCATGTCTCCCATCACCCCCACCCCCCAGCAGTGCAGGGCACCTTCCACCAGGCCCCCACACATGTCTCCCATCACCCCACCCCCCAGCAGTCAGGGGCACCCTCCACCAGGCCCCCACTCATGTCCCCCTGCACCCCCATCCCCAGCATCCAGGGGCACCCTCCACCAGGCCCCCACTCATGTCCAACTCATGTCTCCCATCACCCCCACCCCCCATCAGTGCAGGGCACCCTCCACCAGGCCCCCACACATGTCTCCCATCACTCCCACCCCCCAGCAGTAAGGGGCACCCTCCACCAGGCCCTACTCATGTCTCCCATCACCCCCACCCCCCAGCAGTGCAGGGCACCCTCCACCAGGCCCCCACACATGTCCCCCTGCACTCCCACCCACCAGCATCCAGGGGCATCCTCGACCAGGCCCCCACACATGTCCCCCTGGACACCCACCCACCAGCATCCAGGGGCACCCTCCACCAGGCCCCCACACATGTCTCCCATCACCCCCACTCCCCAGCAGTGCAGGGCACCCTCCACCAGGCCCCCACACATGTCTCCCATCACCCCCACCCCCCAGCAGTCAGGGGCACCCTCCACCAGGCCCCCACACATGTCTCCCATCACCCCCACCCCCCAGCAGTGCAGGGCACCCTCCACCAGGCCCCCACTCATGTCCCCCTGCACCCCCATACACCAGCATCCAGGGGCACCCTCCACCAGCCCCCACACATGTCTCCCATGACCCCCACCACCCAGCAGTGCAGGGCACCTTCCACCAGGCCCCCACTCATGTCCAACTCATGTTTCCCATCACCCCCACCCCCCAGCATTGCAGGGCACCCTCCACCAGGCCCCCACTCATGTCCAACTCATGTCTCCCAGCACCCCCAACCCCCAGCAGTGCAGGGCACCCTCCACCGGGCCCCCACTCATGTCCCCCTGCACCCCCACCTCCCAGCATCCATGGGCACCCTCCACCAGGCCCCCACTCATGTCCAACTCATGTCTCCATTACCCCCACCCCCCAGCAGTGCAGGGCACCCTCCACCAGGCCCCCACACATGTCTCCCATCATCCCCACCCCCCAGCAGTCAGGGGCACCCTCCACCAGGCCCCCACTCATGTCTCCCATCACCCCCACCCCCCAGCTGTGCAGGGCACCATCCACCAGGCCCCCACTCATGTCCCCCTGTACCCCCACCCACCAGCATCCAGGGCCACCCTCCACCAGGCCCCCACTCATGTCCAACTCATGTCTCCCATCACCCCCACCCTCCAGCAGTGCAGGGCACCCTCCACCAGGCCCCCACTCATGTCTCCCATCACCCCCACCCCCCAGCCGTGCGATTTGCCTGGGCACATGTATTCCTGGGGTGCGCGGGTAGTCTCACATGCAATACCATCAGGGTACGTGTATTATGGGTCCGCATGAACTTCCACACGCGATTCCAGCAGGCTACGTGTATTACGGGGTTCGCGGGAAGTTCCACACGCGAATTTGCAGGGTACGTGTATTTCGGTGTGCGCGTGAAGTTCCACACGCGACTGGGCCTGTGAGAGTGGGGTACGTGTATTCCAGGGGTGGGCGGGAATATTTATTCGCGACTTGGCCTGGGAGAGCTTGTTATGTGTATTATTGGGGTGGGCGGGAAGATTCACACGGTCGCCTACAACGTGCCAAAATAAAAATTGTCCAATCCTGAAACACGTACGCCAGCATGAAGCAGGCGTACGTCGACCCGCGCAGCATAAAAGTGCGTGCAAACAACAAACAGGCTCAGAAGCCAGGATGAATATACCGTTCCTAGCAGCAGTGGCCGTGGGTTACCAAAGGAGGAGGAGGAGGATAGTGAGGGCCCGAATTTTCTCTCCCAGAACCAGCCTTTTTGGGATGCCTGATGACCAGGTGTATGGGAGGTACAGGTTTCCACCACACATAATACTGGACCTGGTGCGTGAGTGGGAGGATGACCTCACATCACCCACCCTGTGCTCCCAAGCACTCAGCCCCCTGGAGAAGGTCCTTAATGTACTGCACTTCTTGGCCACTGGATCATTTCAGCGGACAAGTGCCATAGTGGGTGGTGTGTCACAGGCCACGCAGTCACGCTTCCTACACCAGGTCTTGAACATCATCACTGCACGCCCATCAGTCCGCAGGCACATATACCTGCCCAGGACACCTGCAGAAAGGCAGGCTGCCGCCCTGGATTTCTACTGTGTGGCACACTTCCCCCTAGGTGCCATTGACTGCACCCATGTGGCACTACGTCCCCCCAGGGCATCTGTGCACATCTATAGGACCACAAGCACTGGCATTCCATCAACGTGCAGGTGGTATGTAATGCCAAGGGAATCATCACCTCAGTATATGCCAAATATCCAGGGTCCACCCACGACAGCTTCATTTACTGAATGTCTACCCTAAGCCGGGACCTAGAAGCTGGGCGGCATGGCGATACATGGCTGCTTGGTGAGTATGAATGCCACTGCACATGCATGCATGTCAGATGCAGAGTTATGTCACTATCCCACTAATGATACCCATCACCTCCTCACCAGGGGACAGTGCCTACCCTCTGAGCACCCACATGATGACGCCAAATTCGTAACCCCATCACGCCTCCCGAGGTAAGATACAACACAGCCCATATTGCAACCCGGGGCATAGTGGAGCGCACATTCGGAGTGCTCAAGTCACGCTTTCGCTCCCTTGACCGTTCTGGCGGGCAGCTGTTATATGCGCCCCCAGTAGTGTGCAGGATCATAGTGGCAGCATGTGTCCTGCACAATGTTGCAACACGCCGGGGCCTGGCTGTGGACATGGTGGTGCCCCCACATCCCCAACCACATGCACACCCGCTGCGCATGGGAGGGGAAAGGGCACGGGGTGAGGCAGCCCGTACGCAGCTGGTGGCTAATTACTTCACATAGAAATCACACCCCTGTGGAGTGCACACAGCCCTGGCACATACCATCTGATAAGCAATGATGACTCGACCTGACAATTATGACGAACAAAGGGACAGTCAACTGTCAGAACCATAGCAGCCTGAGATTGTTCATGTGGAAGTGTCAGAATGTGTGCATCCCTACCTACACAAACACCACCAATGCAGTGTCATCAAAAGACACACTTCCATGCAGCAGAAATGAATACACACTTGCAAAATACTACATGAGAACAGTGCCATGTCACCCAACCCCTCCCCGGCACAGCCACACAACACGCCATGGCATGTCATGCAATGTGAGAGCAAACAAATTAATCTCCACAACATGCCCCAAGTGTCACCAACTACAGTGTCCCTAATGGAAACTGGCCACACATGAAATGTTCACAGTAATGCAGGACCTACAACACACATTACCAAATACTTACCAAGAATACCAATCACCTACACAACCTCCAACCTACCTTAAACATGAGATTACAGACAATTACAGCACTTCGAACACTTCCAAGTATACAGTGTTAGCGCCACGCAAGAGTGTAGGTGCACTGCTTACAACATGGACTCCAGTTCCAAGGTAGACCGCCTTGTGAAGACATGAGAAATGGACCTGCAAATTAGGAGGATGAGATGGATGCAGAGGCACATATCAATACACCATGCAGTGTACAATACAACAACAATATGCACTATGAATGTATACACAGTATTGACTACAGACTGCCCACACATCAAATGGGAGTCAAACGTTACCATGTACGTCAATGTCACTTGGGCACACCCTTTGCAAGCCCATGGAAACGGGAAGCAGGAGGGGTGTGTGTCACCACACAAACCCAAGCATCTCACCCAAATTCATGACAAGCCTGCATGTGCCCAGCCACAATACAGCGTATGCCCACGGGAGCCACACAAGGCAACACACTGTCCAAAAAAAAATTTAAAAAAAAAAAAAAAAAATGGCCATTAATGGGCCCGGGGGGGTGGGGGAGGCCACCCAGGAGGTCCGAGGACAGGGTTCACACCAAAACCCACCTGTGTGGATTTTGCGAAAAAAAAACACCTCCATGGGCTCATGGCCTGCACGGCTACCCTATTGTGAGAGAATCACTGCTGTCGCTCTCCTCACCCTCTGCAGCTGCATCAGGAAGTGGTGGCACTATAGGAGGCAGCCCATGCAAAGCCCTAGTCTGGTCCTCCATGGCAGCAAGCATGCAGGTGTGGAAGGTCTCGTTCTGGAGGATAATTGAGCGTAGATCCCCATGCAACAACTCACGGGATGCCCGGACCTCCGCCCTAGTTGCCTGCATCTCAGCTGAGAGCGTACGTGTGAGACTCTCCAGCTGCTGTTCTGTCCTTCTGTTTGTTGAAGCCTCAAGCTCAACAAGAGTCGTCCTGAGGTGAAGGAGTTCCACCCTCAGGGCTTCCCTGTGGCCCTGGGACTCTATGGAAATGGCTTCCTGCAGAGTCGCCAGTGCCGCCCGCCTGTCCCTGTCGGACGCCAACATGTCCTCCCTGTGTGACTGGCAGATGGAGTTTGTTGCCTGCTGTAGTCGCTCCATCAGCCTTTCAGGGGGGACAATGGAAGTGGCCACCCTATCCATGGCCTGAGCCATCATCTCTGATGATGCTGCCTGTTGGGTTGCCATACCATATATGGATTGCTCCCATGCGGTATTGCCAGGTGGCATACGGCCACCACGTCGGCGGGCACCACACCTGTCTGGGGCAAGGCGAACTGCGCCTTGCTGTGCCGGCACTGCCTGAGGCTGCAGGACTGCATTCCCCCTCTGATCTGCTGGCCCAGGAACAGGATCAGATGTTGCTGAGTGTGACCCTGCATCCGTAACCACCAAAGGCGTACCTGCCAACACTGACATCCCCATTGAGGGTTCTAACCCTGGTGCAGGTGGGTCGGACAGAACAGAATCCATCCCAGGAACACTCACCTGCGACGGCACATAGGTCTCATCATCCGAATCGACACCTGAATACAGCTCGGGGGAGGTGCAGCCAGAGACACCCCTTGAGAGCACGACCTGCAGCAGTTGTGGGTTCTCACCCACCACCACACCACGTCCCTCACTGGTGGTCGGTCGGGCCTGAGACTCCTCCTGGGTCTGCACCATCTCCACAACCCCAGCATTATCAAGTGTGTCATCCCCTGCAAAGACATAAAAGAAAACAAATGGAAACAGGCATTAGCACTATGGCACACAATTAGGGCTGAGAAGCTACAGAAACAGTACTTGATTGACACATGTCCCACATGACTAAAACCCTCCCATGCATGCACCGTCACTGCGTGTGAAGGGGATGCAGATGGCACAAATTGATGACAACAAGATGGAAGATGAACACATTTGCTGCATGCTGCCTAGCAGTGGCATCACACATTGGCCTGTGATTGGCAGGTCAAATACACATGCCATCACACAGATGGCATGTACCCTAGCCATAAAGTGAAGAGGGAGAGGAGGGCACCAATTGTTCATTCAGTCTAGTTTGCTCATGAAATTGATCATTTTCATTGAAATGGTTCAAATGTCTAACCTGGAGCTGCCAGTCCAAAATGGTCCTATAGCACAGGGACATGTCTAAACAAATCATATCCAGGAAACAAAGCCAGTCCACTGTACCATAGCCATGTCAGACATGAGACAATAGGACTGAGAAATGCCTAGTAAAACTGGTGGTATGCAAACAATCTGCCTGAATAAACAGAGGAAAATAAGCAACAATGTTGTGGTAAGATGACACTTCAAGGGCAACTGGCGTGGTGTTGGGCTAGATGTCTAATGTTGGCAGAAGGGATACTGCTATACCCAAATGCTGGTGCGCAGAATGTATTGGATGAGGCACATGGGTGACCCAAACCACTCAGGCACACACAACCTCACCTGGCACCCAAACAGAAGCCCTCACACACACACCATGCACATGGATGACACACACATGCTTGTGCACTCACCGGACAATGCTTCGTAATCTGCCAGTTCTCACACGCCTTGGATCTGTTCCTCCATGATGTAGGTCCCAGCAACATGCTCATGTGGAGTGAGTTCTATGTCCTCTGCTGGAGACCCATCTCCAGTCACTAGAGTAGCGGCATGACTTGAGGCCAGCTTATTCTTTGCCCTGCGCTTCAGGTCATTCCAGCGCTTGTAGCATTCAGTAGCTGTGCGCCTCACGATTCCAAGGGCACTTATGATGTCCGCGATGGTCTGCCAGTGTGCCAGACGTTGTGCAGGTGTGGTCTTGGATCCTGCAACAATCACCATTTCGCGGTCATGTGCGGACACATACTCTACAAGTGCATTCAGTTCGGCCTCATTGAAGCTGGGCTTCCTTGACGGGCCGGACTGTGTAGCCGTGTCTGGGGCATCAGCCTCTACTGAACAAGCACTCTTCCTCTTCCGCTTGGAAGGTGGTGGGGATCCTGATTGTCCTACGCCGCTCTGGACACTAGGGGCAGGAGCCCCGGTGGACTCTGTACTAGGAGTGTGGGATTGCACACTCAGCATGGGAGTTGGTGCAGGCATTAGCTCAAGTGTGATGGTGTCAGGGGGCATGTCAGCAGGATGGACTTGGACCGACACTGTCCTGGCTGGGTGTGTGAGAGGTGGGGTGGATGGAGCCACAGCTGCCCCTGCAGCCTCCCCTGCCTGCCTACGTGGGGCAGCCGATGACCTAGCTGTCCCTGATCCATGTGGCCTGATGACACCAACGTGCACCGGCGCACGTGGCCTAGACCTGCTGACCTGGAAGTCAGCCATGGAGTCACCCTGTGCCAGGTCTGGTTCCACAGTGGGCTGGTCCAACAAGGGCTGAGCATGGATGGTGTCAGCCACGTTACCCTCAACCAGGGGGGGCATGGGTGTCCCTGACTGGTCCTCCACACAAGGGGGGCTAGGGGCACCCTGCAAGTCACGGCCACGTCCCCTACCGGATCTACCACGGCCACCACTTGGGGCTCAGCCACCTTTGCCACCCTTACGGCTTGTTCGCCTCCCAGCCATGGCACTGATGTTATTGTGCGTATGGAAGTCGCTGTGAACTATTGTCCTGGGCAATTGGGGGTTAAAGGGATTGGGTACCAGATGGTAATCGTACCCTAGTGCTCTAGCAAGGCTGTATGTCACCGCTGGGGAAAGATGACGGGTCAAGCAACGCACAGGCACCCCAAAAAAGGAAAGTAATGTGCACGCAACCCCTCCTAGAATACGTGTGTGGAAAAATAAACCTGCACTACGCTGTGGCACCCAGAAACACAAGAATGAACGTATGCGTGTCACACGCAGCCTAGAATGACCTCTGAAGGGGTATGCGACACACGGGGCAAGCACAGATGTTAAATACATGCGCGACTCACCGTCTGCCAGGAACAAAAGCGTGAAAAATATGTGCGTGTGCGCGTTGGCAACACCCCCGCCAAAAGAAGAATTGTACGCTGTTTGAGGAAACAGGCCCAGGAAAAAGAGGAAAAGAGAAAAAGCTGTCAGTGGTAACAGGGAGTACGAACTTGAAACTCCGGGCATTAAATCGCGTGTGAACCAACAAGAAGTACAGATTTCACCCACTCGCTCTCCACGAAAAGCACGTACAAGGAAATGGCGTTCTACATGTAACTTTTATACACAAGTCACAGACATGCATACGCGATGAGGCCATTTCCACCAATTACACGCTTTGACACTCGGACGTGTATCTTTTTTTTTACACGCGCCATTCTCTACGCCCTTGCGCGTAACATCATAGATGCGCATGGGGGCCTTTGGGCCAATGAATTAACATACGTGTGCTGACACGCTTACGTGCTAAGGGCCTTTCCTCGAATTACACGCAGACGTGCAGGATTTTCACGTGCCAAATCACTCCGTATCAAGCTGGCCACGTGTTAGCACACGGAAGACCACGCTCCTGCCCAGAAGGCCGAATTACTGCCCCCCAGAGCCCCGAGCACGCTCCCACCTGCCATGCACTGCTGCCTGACTGCCTGCTGCCCACGTGCCCTGCCATTTGCTGCCTGCACATCAGCCAGGGGTGCTGTTGCTGTGACCACCCCTGCTGGAACCGAAGACTCCCGACTGGGATTCCATCGCTCCATAGCCCAGCCCCAGGACCCAGTTGCCCACCCACTCCTGCCTCTGGGGTTGTCATGTCGGGCACTGCAACATCTGGCACCACTGACAACACCCGGCCAGAGAGGCAGAGGGGCACCAGCTTCACTGCCACCGAAGTTGGTGTCCTGGTGGAGCAAGTCCTGGGGCAGTATGATGCCCTCTTCGGAAGTTCCCGCGCCGACATGGAAGGACGGACTCGGATCTGGACGGACATCGTGATTGCCAACAACGCGGAGGGGGTGGCAGTCCGTGACTTCCAACATGTCAAGAAGCGCTGGGAGGACTTCAGGTCCAGGACCCTCAACAAGGCCCGGCGCCTCTTGAAGGCAGCAGATGCTAAGGGGCGCCGGGGCCACTTGTCGGAAGATCAAATGAGGGTCCTGGAATGCATATCCCCAGCGCTCCACGTCCAGGTCCTTGAGAGGCAGACCCGTCTGGAGTCGAGCGGTAAGTGTACATGCATCATGATTGTAAGCTGTGCGTGTGGTGATGTGCCAGTAGTGTGCAGGTTGCACATCTGTTTGTATGGGGCCGAGTATGGGTGGGGGTGTACAGGGCCGTGAGGCTAACACATGCGAGGGCTGTCATGTGTGAGACATGGATGGTGCTTGTGCGTGTAGGCTTGCATGCCAAATGCAGTTGTGTGGGCACACATGTTTGGATGAATGTGTATGTAAGTAGGCATGTTCGTGATGTCACGCATGTATGTTGTTTTCAGCTGCATGTATCAGCACTCTGTACATGTGCATGTGTGTGTATTTGACAAGGGTGCAACAGTGATGCAACATGGATGCATGTGACAGCGGGATTTGGAAGCCTGATTGGCAGATGTGACAAGGATGCCCATCTGAACACTGCGACAGTTGGCAGAGGTGTACACATGCATGCAAGTGTGGTGGTGTGCGTGCATGTGTAGTGCACTCCCTGTGTTGCATGTGATGTCTGGCTCACCTTTGCCCGCGCATGCTGTTGTATGTGTATGTATGGTGCTGGCAGTTGCGATATGGCTGTGGTATGGCTCATGTGTGCAAGTTGAAATGACATGTGTGTTGGCGATTGTGATGCCATGTCTGAGGTTTGCCAATGCCACTCATGTACAACTGTCATGTGTGTATGTGTCCATTGTACAGTGCCCTGATGCCTGTGTTTTATTTCTCCCTGTCTGCAGCGTCAACTGATGAAGAGGGCGGAGAAGGTGCTGTGGAGCACAGCGGCGGGGATCGCACTGCCAGCCGGAGACGCAAAGCCCGGCTCCCCTCCCAGGTTGTGATCTCGTCGGGGAGTGAGGAGTCCGGTGCCGCATCCCAGGCTGCAGCTGCTGGGGGGAGGTCCAAGAGGCGGAGGTCGGAGTTGGACTCCTCGGCAGCAGAAGGGGCAGCTGGGACCCCACAGGGCCCAATGGGGAAGATGGCACGGAGTCATCCAGGTTGGTGGGGGGTTTGGTGGAGGAGGAGGCCGTGCAAAGCAACAGAGACGGGGTCTGGAGGTGGGGATTCCACTGGTGCTAGTGGTGCGGTGCAGGACCAGGGACAGGAGGCAGCACAGGTCACCGCGGAGGTGCCTGTGTGCAATCCTGTCCCTGATCCTGTCACTGCATCATCTTGCACCAGCAGGGATGCCTACGTCCAGACCCGTTTTCAGGCAGGGGATGAGCTCACGACAACTGGCCTTCCTCTGCCTGCGGACGTGGCTATCTGGGTCCGGGTTGAGCCTGTCCTGACTGGTGTGGCGTTGCGTCAACGGGCCATGCGAGTTGACCTGCAGTCTTTTCATGAGGAGACTGCACGTCATCTCGAATGGCTCGTTGACCGCGTCGGCCTATTGGGACAGGTTACCCAGGCCGGATTCCTCCGTTTGATGGGGCTTGCTCCGACCCCCTCCTCATCTGAACCCCCTATGCGCCAGTCGTCCTCCGTGCCATCTTCCCACCCATTAGTCACCTGGGTGCCCTGTGGAGCTGCCTCTGACGGTGCGGCCAGGCTGGTGGAGGAGGCATCCCTGCCACAGTCTGGAGTCGGACGTCCAGCAGGGGTGGCCACATCAACGACTGCACCCCAGCCAGCGGAGGATGTGCAGGCAGCAGGAGGCAGTGCACAGGCAGAGGCACAGCAGCAGCAGCAACGTGGTGGGAGCCATGATGGCTCGGGGCCTTCGACATCGGAGGGGCAGGCATCGGCCGGAGGGCAGGAGGACCCAGGACGGGAAGTGTCTTCCGTGTGGCAGCGGTTGGGCCACGCCATTGATGCGGAGCAGCAGCGGGCGGAAGAGGCACGGCTCACGATGGTCAGGGCAGAGAACTCCATGCAGAGGGCCCTGAGGCGGGCCGAGTGCCTCGAGGCAATCCGCAGGGAGTTGGAGGTGAACATGTCGACGGCCCTGCGGACCCTCGGGGCCATGGAGGAGGACCGCCTCTGGGACATTGAGCAGGAATTCGATGATGCCCTGGCCCGGAACATCCCGAAGTGAGCCGTCGGACTAGCCCGCTGCCCTTGTAAATAGTTCTGTAGTTAGTGTTAGGTTTCCTTTGGTTTTGCATTTTTTTTGGACCTTTTGGACAATGGGCCACATTTTTGTATATAGTTTTTTTTTATTATGTAGTGTTATTAGATAGTTTTCATTTCTTCTGTTGGGATCATGGACCCTGGATTGTTGATCTGTATATAGTTGACTGGATTTTCATTTTTTTAATGATTTACCCATGGAGCAATGGTTTTCGATTTTAATTTTCCATTGGATTTACTTTTGTGGACTGTGACTTTGGACACCTTTCCTTTGGATTATGATTTGTGGTTTTGCATTATTTCAGGGACATGCTGTTTTTTTTTTTTTAAATTCCCATTTTTGTTTGTTTATTTTTGATTCAATTTATGTTGCTTTTAATACATATTTTTTCTTCAAACTTCAATGTGTAGTATCATCTGATTGGTTTCATGCATATCATGATATGGGTTTTGACATTCATTGACGGGTGTATGTGAGGGACATGTGTTTATTTCCAAACTTGCAATTGGGGTTCTATCATGTTATTGCCATTTCTAAGTGGGTGGATGCAATACTCGGTGGGTGTTTGGCATTTGGAGGCTGACCATAAGGGCCAGGGATCTAGATTGTGATGACATGTTGGCTGGGGGACATGTGTGGGGGCCTGGTGGAGGGTGCCCCACAGTGCTGGGGGGTGGGGGTGCTGGGAGACATGAGTGGGGGCCTGGTGGAGGGTGCCTCTGCACTGCTGGGGGGTGGGGGTGCTGGGAGACATGAGTTGGACATGAGTGGGGGCCTGGTGGAGGGTGCCCCTGGATGCTGGGGGCTGGGGGTGCAAGGGGACATGCGTTGGTGGGCAGTAGTGCAAGGTGACATGTGGGTTGGCTGGGGGGCATGGGCATGGTGGATGGGCTGCCTGCGGGACATGTGCAGGGTAGGCCACTGTGGTGGGGCCGTGGAGGGTGTAGAGGGTACACCTGGGAGGACCCACACGTGCAATTCACGTGTGGTGCTCCCCGCGCACCCCTGGAATACACGTACCATGATGGAATCGCGTGTGATACTTCCTGCGCACCCCTGAAATACACGTACCCTGCTGCTTTTGCGTGTGATACTTCCCGCGCACCCCTGGAATACACGTACCCTGATGGAATCTCGTGCGATACTTCCCGCGCAGCCCTGAAATGCACGTACCCTGCTGTTTTTGCGTGTGACACCTCCCGCGCACCCCTGGAATACACGTGCCCTGATTGAATCGCGTGTGTTACTTCCCACGCACCCCTGATGTACACGTACCCAGGACAAATCGCATGTGAAACTTCCAGAGAACCACTGAAATACACGTTCCCCGCTTGGCCTTTGCTGTTTGACAGCCCTGTGAACTGGTCCAGGGTTAGCGCAGCCCTTTGCGATGATTTGGGAATTTTGAAGGCTTTTCCTTGCACAAGGGCGTTCTTGGGGGCGTAACTGGAGAGCTGCAGGGTCGGAGGCTAAAATCCATGAATTCGCTGTGCGATGAAAAGGATTTTTTTGCACGCGGCTGGCGCAGTGTATCGCACGGGGACACTGTGCGCCAGCCGCGTGCGCCACTTTTGTGCGAATTTCTATGAATTACCCTGTCAGTAACACCTCTCCATTCGACTGAACCAGAACGTCCAGTATACAAATGGCCATGCAAGTCAATGGGCCTCATTACGACCCTGGCGCTAAACCATGGTGCAATTAGCACCATGGTCCATGCCGGTGTCCGCCATGGTGAATGGCGGAATTACCGTCCCATTCCAAGGTTGGCGGGGCGGTAATTCCCCATTCACCATGGGCCCTTCCCCATTCCCATTTTTGCCCCATAGGGCTCAATGGGAATGGGGAAGGTGCTAAATACGGTGCCGCAAATTCCGGCACCGTACTTAGCCCCAAGGTCCCTTTGCGGCACCCTACTTTAACGGCTGGTAAGGTCGGGTCCCGCAAAGGGACCTCGTAATCAGGCGTTAAGGGTTTAACGGCACCGACACCTTTTACGGCGCCGTTAAACGCTTAACGCCAGGGTCGTAATGAGGCCCAATGTGTAACATTGTCAAAAAATCTTTCAAATCTTTACGCCAGTTCCTCCATTAGTATGTGAAAGGCAAAGACAAAATTAAAATGAAACTGCTACAAAATATGGATACCTGTCCAGTGCACAAATACACAGGACTAAAAGGACATTCATTAGCCTGCATTTCAGGACCTATTTGCAAAAGCACCTTCCATCATATCAAAATGATATCAACAAATCATTAAACTATAAGAAATCTAGTCTATAAACTGTACTATGCTAAATGTCCTGCTTTAGCACTAGCCAATTTAAATAACAGTCTTCTACATGGTACAACCAAAGACCTACTTGAAGAAATAGAGCATATCCAGAGAAAATATTTAGGAAGTGAAAGCCACTTACAAAATGCAATAGCTTTACAACAGGCTAGCAACAATTGTACAGATGGCAACCTTCTACTACACACATACAAAAAAGAAATACTAAAATTTAAAAGTACATCCGGTGAAGTACCAAACCATGTGTGTGTGTGTTGCCGCAGAACTTTTTATAAAAGTAACACAAAAACTATAGACGTAACATACAAAATAGAAGACAATGAAGATTCCAAATGGTTTGAATTAGCTCTCTACCTACTTGACAACAACCAAACTCCTTCACGTGCTATCACAGATAACTTTATTCCCACTACCAAAACCCCTGCAACAACTCAATTTATATGAGAGCATCATAATTCAAACAGTGCACCCATTTCAAGCAATAAACGCCTTCAACCAAAAACAGCAAAATGACCTCCCTCTGACTTAGTGAAAGGCATTCGTGGCAAAGTAGTTTATTTACCATTAGATCTAAAAGAAAATGTGCACACTCTGGGAGTGCAACGTCAAATAGAGAAATCTTTAATTGTCTTAGTAAATGGTGTACCTACAAAAGAAAAAAAAATGTCAACAACTCGTAGATTTACAAAAGGTTAGACAAGCCTTGCAATATCTAAAAGACAATATTGGATACTACAAAGAAATGAAAATTGAAGAAAACTTCAGGGAAACAACTGAAATAATTCAAGAGTCACCAGAAACTGGTCAATTTGAACTTCTAGATCCTGCTACAGTATCCAATATTTTAGACTATTATACAATTCATCCATTACACTCTAATGACACCATAGATGATGCACTAGAAACATACCAAATGCGACAAACCAAAGGATCACCAATCAGCATATGGGAAAAAAGTATATAAACACTTGCTTTTCCTCTACTCTTTCCTACTGGGAAAGGAGGAAGGTGCGATGATAGACCCATTCAGATAACAGCATCAATACCGCTCATTACGAATGTATTCTGAAGATCCCAGATTTAGACAAAATATGGAATACATATTCCACCTACTCTTTGAAAGTGAACTAGCAACTCTGTTACGGAGTTGCACACACATTGAAATCAGGAACCCACTTTCAAAATATGTCAGCTACGCAATTAGTACAAAAAGTGCAAGGAAAAGATGAGGTTTTACAATCAAGCATTACAAATCTGTTAGTAAACATGCATGGTACTAAAGAGTACTGGCTCTGACGTCACAGAGATGTACGTTGTATGATAAGAAACCTTGGCCCAACCACTTGGTTTGTTACATTAAGTTGTGCAGAATATGCATAGGAAAATGTACATGATTTCCTACACATATCAAACAAAAACAAAACAAACATAGATATACTAACACCTAGAGAAGTGCAAAACTTCTTTTGGAGAAAAGAATACCAAGCCAGAGGAGCACCACATATCCACATGCTTTTATGAATTAAAGATGCTCCTAAATTTGGTCAAGACAGTGATGCCACTGTTTTACAGTTTATCGAAAAATATGTCACTTGTGAAATTCCATCAGAAGCAACAAATAGTGATCTTCATGCACAAATTGTACAATTTCAAAGACGCAAATGTGGGAAATATTGTTGTCGCAAATACAAAAACAAAGGGAAATCCTACACCAAATGCTGCTTTGGTTTCCTATACCAGTTACAGAAACAGGTGAAGTGAACAACTTCATGTCTTCAGTTAGACATACACATTCATTCCAAGTAGGGCACAAAGGGATACCGGGCACCATTGAGGCCATTGGTGCCGGTAATCCCTTTGCGTCCTATTCCGACGTCCCTTTGCGGGTCCAGGGAGCAAATAACAGTACCGCAAATTGCTATGGGGGCTCAAATGGGAATGGGCAATGGTATTTTCAATGGGAACTTACCGGTCCCGCAAAGGTCTGACTAGACCGGTAAGTCCCCATTGAATGAGGGCGGACTCAGTACCCTTATTGGAGGCAGCAATGGCGCTATTAGCGCCATGGCTGCCTCTAATCTTGGAATGAGGCCCATAGTGTTAAAGGTAAATCACCTAACAACACATATTGGGCCTCATCACGACCTCGGCGGTAACCCTTAAATCTGGCGGTAGCGCTATTACCGCCAGATTTAAGGGTCCGCCGAATCAGGGCCTCAGCGGATTTCAACCCAGCTCTGAGCTGGTGTGAAATCCGCCGAGAATTCGCGCTCATACCACCGGCGGGAAATCCGCTGGCGATATGAGCGCGAAATTTCCCCATTGAGCCCAATGGGGAATGGGCCATTCCTGAATGGGCTCAATGGGGAATGGGGACTTCCAAGTCCGCCCAACTCGTGATCCCACGCTATTAGCGGCGGGGGCTATGGCGGTCGCGCTAATAGCCCCCGCGCTAATACCGCCTGCGTTACCGCTGAGGTTGTGATGAGGCCCATTACATAAAAAGAACAGAAGAAGCAAAATATATCAATGATTATAATGCAATCATTGCCCTCTTTTGGAATGCAAATATAGACGTGCAGTACATTTCAGACAATTTCACTGCAGTAGCACGATATGTTACAGCCTACTTAACCAAAGCAGAAAAAAAAGAGCTTCAAGACCTCTGGAATGACCTATCATCGGACAAAACACTGTCTCCGAAATTGTACAGCTTATTCATAAAAATGCTCTCTCACAGAGAATGTGGCTGCCATGAAGCTGCAGATCATTTAACCGGTACTGCTTTGTATGGAAAATTTGAAAATATAGTATGGCTAAGTCTTGGTCCTGCTAAATCTAGAAAAAGAGTTCTCAAATCATACAACGACATAGAAACAATAGCCAAGACATTTTGAAAAACAATTTACTAGACAAATACTGCCCACATAGGAGTACCACTTTGGAAACCACGTGTCTATACCACATAGCCCAAAACTTCACATACAAAAATAATATAAAACCAGATAAAAAAAGGAAGATACAGAGTGACAAATTGTGAAGGCAGCTCAGTGAAACTTACCAAACGAAGCTTAATTAATCATATCAAATTGTCATTAAAACTCCTCAACATAAAGAACTATAAACCAATGAGAAAAGAAGAAGAGATACTAGATATCTATGACTCCTATGAAGACGCTTTCAAAGCAAATGAAAGCACTATAACCGATGTAAACTTTACACAGTACAAAACAATGTTGCACAATGAACAGCAACACGAAGAAGAACTCCAGGCCCAACTAGGTAAGGACACTCCTGACAGTAGTCAACCGTCTGTAACAGGAAGCCAAGAACCACTGGGACAGCCACTAATAGCAAATGAGGCAAAATTAGCTATGGCAGAAGTAGAAAACACCATGTGTCACTATGAAGAAGATACAGAAGACTTAACTGTACTACAATCAAAACTGAACAAAGAGCAGCGTACCATTTTTCAAGAAGTAACAAAAGAAAATGCACATGGTGTACAACATGAAAATAAAGAATGTACCTGCCAAAATTACAAACCTATACTACTATACGTCAGTGGTCAAGCTGATTCAGACAAAGCATTCTTAATCAAAATCATCAGCAAGTTCCTTCAACAATTGACAAACAACAAACTGTCAGCTGTTCTAACTGCCCCCACAGTTTTAGCTGCCTACAACATAGGCGGTGTCACTTTACACCGATTACTACTCCTTCCAGTAGAACACCAAAACAAATTAGACTATTACAAACTTTCTACAGAAGCTGCAATGGAACTACGCAGAGTGTTAAAACTGAAAATGCTACTAATAGATGAAGTGAGCATGGTCTCCAACCTAATGTTGGCTTTGATTCACCTCAGATTACAAAAAGTACTCAAAACAAACTACGAAGAGCTCTTTAGAGGAAAACACATTATTGTTTTCAGAGATTTTCTTCAATTGACACCAGTGAAAGGTGAACCTATTTTTAAAACCTTAGGACTGCCCTAAAACTGTTGGCAGCATAGGAAATGTTAACCTTTGGTAACATTTCCAATACAGAGAATTAACAGAAAACATGCGCCAGTCTGCAGACCTCATCTGCGCCAACATTTTAAAAAGTATTAGAGTTGGTGTGCTATCTCAAGAAGCACAAGAAATATTAAAAACCCGGCACATCAATGCACTCTATTGCCATAACTCAAGTGCTACTGATGTCATGGAACAATTAGCACAAAAAATGTCAATTGTATGTCCTTGATGCCAACTCTTGCAAGCTGTTCCAAATTCAATGAAACAATGTTGAAAAAAGAAATGCAACCAATAATTGAAATTTGCTCCACAGACAAACTGGATGCACATGGTATGACACTGCCCATGTGTGAACAAGCCACAACAAGACTAAATACCTTAGAAAACTCTATCTTCAACACAGCTTGTTTGGAGGAAATATTAAAATTATCTTTAAACTGGAATGCTTAAACGTAACCTTGACGTGGAGCAAGGACTAGTTAATCGAGCACCTGGTACAGTTGTTGGTTTTCAAACATACCCACGTGACAACAAAATTCAGTTTGTCAATATTCTCTTTGACAAACTATCCGAAGTAAAAAGGATAGGATGCTCACCATCTCGATTCCTTCTTTTCAAAGACATGTATGTACACAGAGAGCAATTTTCTCTAACTCTAGCATACGCAGTCACCATTCACAAAGCACAAGGTCTTACCCTAGATAAAGCATTGATATATATATTGGGAATACAGTCTTAAAAGATGGCATGAGCTATGTAACACTATCACGCCTATGTACACTTGACGGTCTATTTCTAATCAACTTTGATGTAAGTAAAGTAAACGCTGATATTCCTTGCATTTTAGAATACAATAGACTACGTACACTATACACCCAAATCTAAAAACCTATCCTTTCCACAAAAAGCAAAAGGTTGTAAAAGAAAACTCCTTCAAACAGAAATGCAACAGGATTTCACTGCAAATCCTCCAAAGAGAATAAAAGAAGCTACTACTGCATCAATTACTACAACCAAAGAAGAATGTACTACTCAAAGTAACTCAGGTACTTCTTCAAAGAAGCAACACACACTCCGAAGAAATGACTTGGACACAGAACTATCTGGTCCATTCAAATTTTCAAATATAACTGGTGTAAATTGCTACGCAAATGTAGCAATAAATATTCTATTTCAATTGCCACCAATTGTTGACAACATTTACTTACACACGCAATACAGACCAATTGTGTTTGCAAATGTTAGTTCTTCATAGAAATGCAAGCAACAATCCTGACAACACATATAGTGTTCATGGAATTAGACAAGAATTGGACTACTGTGCTGGAATGGTGAAATGCACTATA
Source organism: Ambystoma mexicanum (assembly GCF_040938575.1). Taxonomy (NCBI): domain Eukaryota; kingdom Metazoa; phylum Chordata; class Amphibia; order Caudata; family Ambystomatidae; genus Ambystoma; species Ambystoma mexicanum. The sequence continues at coordinate 1,055,484,826 of NC_090922.1, read as the reverse complement.
AACTCACAAGAAGATCCACAAGAATTTCTAATGTACTTACTACAAGTACTGGAACACAAAAACATACCTATAAATGAAATCTTCCGGCTTTCATACATGTGGAAACATACATGCACTCTGTGCAACAATATGGAACAGGAACAAATCCCTAAGGAATGTTTTGTGTATGTATCCATACCTAACTGTGAATCCGTTCCATTTCAGCAACTTGTAAAAAATGCAAACCATGGCAGATTATGTACTACCTGCAATTCAAATAATTGCTCCACCTTACAAATGCAAACACATAGTAAATATGTAATACTAATGCTTTTACGTTACAATGCAGATGGTACCAAAAACAACTGCAAGATGACTGGATTCACACATGGTCAAGTATCACTTGGTAAGAAAACCTTCACAACAATAGGTATAATCTACCATGCAGGAGCCACAACCAATGCAGGTCACTACATTACAAATATAAAAAAGAATTGTGGATGGTACGAATGTAATGATAGTACCATTACTCTAAAGCAAAGATTACCAGCAAATCTTATAAACGCTTATTTAATGCCTAAACATTAATAAAACATCAATCAGAAAACTATAAACAGTTAGAATATGCTAACAGGTATCTAACTGCCCCAAGATTCTGCAACAACCAATCAGATAAATCAATACCACTAAAATATAACAAGAAATAAACAGTTAGAACACGCCAACAGGTATCTAACTACCCCATGATTTTGCAACAACCAAACAAATAAATCAATAGCACTAAATTATAAAAAGAAATAAAAAGTTAGAATACGCCAACATGCATCTAACTGCCCCAAGAATCTGCAACAACCCAACAGATAGATTAGCAACTTGAGAATATAAATAAAAAACTATAAACAGTTACAATTCGACAACAGGCATCTAACAATCTGCAACAAGCAAACAGATAGAACATTAGCCAGAAACAATAAGTAAACACTGAAAACAAAGAAACAAATGTACTGTACCATAACAAAAAAGTTTTTTTTATTCCAACATGGATTTTATTTCCCACAGACCCAATGATTTAAGCAACAAACAGAGAAACTGAGCAAATTGCACATTACACTGGTTTATAAACTACTAAATATGAGGGTCGAAATAAAGCAGAAATGTCTATTATGCAATGTAATAAGTCTTTAAAAACTACCTACACTAACATGATCTTTTCTTTTATCACAGAAATTGACAAAGAATATATCTACTCCAGTTACCCACGTCATGAAAAAAATATATCCAATCACAAAAAATCAAACAGTAAGTATATCATAATAAATACAACTCATAAATACTGCTCCGTAATGCAACCATTGAAGCAAACATCTAACCATACACCACAATACAAAATGTTTACTTCCATGGATAGGTTATACTGTAGTTCTTGTTAACAAACTGTACAATCTTAATGACATGACATAGCCAAAACTTCACATACAAACTATACAAATGAAACAGTACAGTAACCGCGGACATGACAAACACATTATAGGTGACTGCCACCTAAACAAACACAGCATTTGACCCGTATCTTACTCCCCCGCCCCCCCAAGCACTCTTACACACCAACACACTGCCAAGCTTGCATTTCTCCCCCGTTCGTCGCCACTGTGTCCGCGGATGTCCATGGATCCAAGATGGCGGGCGCATAGAAACAATATGATGCACCTCACACTTCATTCCAGCCAATCAGCGGACATGTTGCATGTCCGCGGACATGACGCAAGCCGATTAGCCAATCAGTGTCCTGTCCATGGAGCGAACAGGGAAGTGTGTCCGCGGAGTGGACACAGATATCAATAATTTTTTGTGACCTACTTGTTGGTCATTTTAAAAAAAACTACTGGACGGATTTTCACGCTTTCGGGACCAAGCCGCTGCTCCTGCCGCACATTTGTTGAAAATCCATCCAGCGGTTTGGGCTGTAGGCGTGAGCAAAGTTTTTCCCCAATCAGTATATGGGGAAAAAAGACATTTTGGGACCCCCCCCTATAACTTTGCCCCCCCCTGTACCAAACCTTACCGTACTTTGCAAAACAATCCAGAGTGGGCCATGTACTTATTTTGCAAAGTTTGGTGTAGATTCGTCCGGGGGAGCGAAGTTATAAGCCTCCCAAAAAGTGCTCTTCCTATGGGATTAAAAATTTAACCATAACTACACAGCCACTACTGTGGCTGTGTAATATACACGAGAATAAACAACATCTTTTTACTAAACAGTGTTTTTATCGCTTTTGATGTTCATCCAAGAGTTTATTTCACTGTTGCGTTTGTTAAATGACATTGGGCCCCACTTTGTGAACATGCAATTTCTGCTGACCAATTGGATCCCAATTCAGATTGAATGTTAGGGTCATCCTCTCTATGTGTTTAGCGTGAGAGTCGATGAACACTCTCCAGGGGCTCATGTGATCAAGTACATTGAGAAATAGATTGTAGTTGAGGCCCGACCATCAAAGGTACAATCTTAGAGCTTAATGCTAGACACCTGGTGTAAGCAGTGTATCTCTTTGTACTCAGCTAAGACACAAACTGCTCAATTGCATTGCCTTAATTTAGGCAATCCTTTGGTGGCTATTCCTGCTTCTGTGTGTAAATTGGGGTCAGACTTGGGTCCATCCCACTCATCTATACGTAATTGTAAGTAAGGTGCGTGTGGCATAGTCTTTACACATACACATTTGCTTCTACTACCAATTATGTGAATCATGCACTTTTTACATGTACAGAAATTGCAGGCTTTTAGGGGTGCACATGCAAAGTAGCTTCATGAATGAGCAAATCATTTGCACATTCTTAGGGTGTCCATTTTGGGGGTGGTGTAGTGATATCCTTTAATTTCATATCACTTAGTAGTTCATGGTTATGCATGCAAGCTTCTCTGTTATCTGCTGGCCAAATTCAACGCGATAAACTCAAAACAGCAGAGTACTTGCACATATCATTATTATGTCTGCTTTTGACCGACGCATCAGGTGGTTGTTTTTTTTTTAATGATTTAGTTGAAAGTTCAACTTTACAAATAGATAAAAATTCATCAGTAATAGTATAATATAAGTTACTTTAGCATATAATGCACACATAAATATCAATAAGACAGCAAGGATGTTAACATGAATTACAACTGAACAGCTTTAAAAACGAATGCAAGAAAAAAGTAAGAATTTAGAATATTTAACAAAGCATTACTTCATAATAAGAAAGCATAACTGTTTCATTCTCATTTTACACTCACAACGGGCTTTCTCTCGTACGGGAAAGCAGCATCAAGAATATGCACAGTTGCAATTCTAACCAAAATTTTACCAGACCCAAAGATTTTAGCCCATATTTCATTGTCGGTTCTCTGAGTATACTTTGGTGTCAAGCAAATGGCAAGTTTCAGACGCTGTGATGTAAAAGCTTTACATTTTGTGATTATATGACAGAGAGTTTCTGTCTGCGACACATCTTTGCAGAAACGACAATGGGCTAATTCTTTTTTAAGGAGACCTCTTCTGACCAAAATCTCGATGACAGGCCACAGATTAAGTTGTAGTTTTAGGATTTTCTATCTCAATATCGGTGATGGGCATTTTACAAGATAGTCAAACATTGTTCGGAATCATTTGTGACCAAAGAGATTCCTATCAAAATCTTTTGTATTAAGCATTTTTCCTGTGTTAATAACCAGATTGATAGAGTTTGATCTTAACTATGTTCGGATTTATGAGAAGATCACTCGAGATATTAGCATTGGCTAGGGCATTCAAGAAATGTGTTCTCCACTTTAAAGGAAAGGTCTGCTTCCAGGTCAGCAAATGATCGGCTAGAATGGCAAGACTATTTCGATTAGAGATTCCTAAGAGACATTTCCGAAGCAAAGTACCCATTTTCCAAGTAACCTGTACGTGAATTGAACGGAGACCAAGTTCATACCTGAGTAACATAGTTGGAGTGCTTTTAGGCAGATTAAGTACAGCTTTCCAGAATTTTGCCTCTAACTGATTCCAAAATAGATGAGTTTTTGGCAACACGGTTTCCATCCCATAGGTAATAACTGGTAAGACCTTTTGCAGATAAAAGGACATGATGGGTGTACATGAAAGTTCAGATGTCAATGCTAGTTCAAGAGTTTTTTCAGAGATGAAGTTGTTCAAGTTCAACCCTAAGTACTTATATTCTGAGACTTCTTGTAGTTTTTGACTAGCTATTGACCACTGGTACTTGTTTGAGAAGGACGATTTCGGGTTCCCAAGTACAACAATTTGTGTTTTGTCCTGATTTACTGTTAGATTGTTAATGGACACGTATTGATCAAGTAAATAAAAAGAGTTTGCAGTCCAGATGGTGTTTGGGATATCAGCACCAAATCCTCTGCGTAAAGAAGCCAAGAAATGGTTTGGTTTCCTAACTCTGGAGAATCAGAAGAGGCTAAAACAAAGGAATCAGCTATATCCAGTAAAAAAAGATTGAACAGTGTTGAAGCAAGTATGCATCCTTGCTTAAGGCCTCTTGCAGTCGTAATAATGTTAGAAAGAAGGCCTTCCATGTTTAACTTGATTTGCACAGATGTGTTTGTATGTAAAAGGCTCACAATTTTAATCAATGATTCAGGGCACTCATATTTCACTAATTATCGCACAAGAAGCTCTCTGTCAATTGAATGAAACGCCATGCGGGAGTCAACAAAAGCGGCAAACAGTGGTTGATTCCGCAAGGAATAAGATGACTTGAGGGCATTGAGTAGTGTTAAATTAAAGCAGTGCCTAATTCAGAGACGAATCCAGTTTGGAATGGGTCTCTTCGGTAAGTTGACAATGACCAGGCATTCAGGTCACGAAGGACCAATCTACCGAAGATTTTTCCCGGCACATCTAAAAATGGGATTCTTTCGATCTCCTTTTTCTATGAATAGGTGCAATGATTGAGTGAGTCCAACATTTCAGAAGCTCTTGATTGCGTTGTATTAACTAAAATGAGATGTAAAGAATAGAGGCCCGGAGGTCAAAATTCTTTTTTAGAACTGCATTAGAGAGTCCGTCAGAACCAGGAGCTCGAGACATGCTTGCCTTTTTGATGAAGTAGCGAATATCATCTCCATCAAACTTCAGTTTGAAAGTGAAGGGCAATGTACATGGGACCTCAAAATATATTGGGGCAGCATAAATAGCTGGAAAATTAGTTATCCAATCATTTTCCATAACGCTGTTTATTTGTGAGGTTAGTTGCGAGACATTAGTAACTGAATTAGCATTTGCCAAATCTGTGCAGTGTTTTTGCTTTGAATCTGCTTTAGCATAAGTTCACCATCATTTTGTTGTTTTGATAATTTATATTCATGCATCCAGTTTCTATAGGAAGTTTTGACAGCATGTAGGGCTGCAGCTCTTGAAGCCGGAGGTGCTGTCAAAACTTGTCTTTTCTGCTTTCTGTACACTGATTTCCTAATACAAACAGCATAGTCACATACATGAGTTATATTTAGTCTTGAGTTCTGAATAGTGGCGTATAACTGCATTTGGTCATAAGGAGCCAATTTGTTTAGGTGAGCTGTTTCCAAACCTGCCTTGTGGCACAATTTTAAATGATCTTGGTAGAGCACAAGGGATTTTTCAGACCATTTCAGCCGATTTAAGGAGTTGTTTGTTTCCACCAAGCCTGAGAAAAACGTTGTCTCTGAGGACACGGGACTGTGGCTAAGGCTAATCTGAATGTTAGTGGTCGATGATCGCTATATTCAGATGTTATTGCTGCAAAGTCAGATATATGACTAAAAAGACTTTGTGTGACAAAAATATAATCGATAGTCGCACTCGGAATCCCTCTGAACCAAGTTGCTTTCGGGGGGGAATCAGCAGTGCTAGTACCGTTCAACATCACCAAGTTCCAAAACTCTACAAAATTGTTCCACAGTTCTACTCGTTCTTGTTTTTTGTGCCGTTTTACTTTACAAAGATGTAGATTCAAGTCACCTTCGACCATAATATGTATAATACCTCAGGATAGAATGATATTCTCCATTATGGTTGCCAGATTTTTAAGAAACAACAAAGTCGAAATGCCCATAGGATTCCAGTACAAATTTATACAAGCAATTTTGAAAGACCTAATGGTAACATACGAAAATTGGATGAAAGGATTCAAAGTCTGAAGTGAGATCAATTGAATGTTGGCTAGTGTGTTTATGGCAGTTAGCAAACCCAACATGGGCCTCCCTTTACAAGCTCGTATTGCAGGTTCTAGATGGATATCATAGTTATTCCAGGTATGTGGGATTGACAGCCAAGTTTCCTGAAGCAATATGAGGTCGTAATTTCCAAGGATACTACGAGGGTTATTGATAAGGTGACTAAAACCTCGAGTATTGCAACTGATTACTGAAAGGCACACTTGGGAGTCTACCGGATCTAGTTATAATCTTGTAATATGACTGTATTTCTTGGGACCAGTCAGAGCCTCTGAGGCATTATGTTTTGACATATTGGGGTAAGAATTCTGCGCAGGTTTAAGGCAAGACTTTAGCAGACTTTTTATATCAGCGTTGGATGAAATCTGGAAGCCTAGATGGTACAGAGCATCCGTGGCTGCCCAAATGATGCTGCGTATTATCAAAGATTTAGTCCATATAAGATCTATGCCAAGATTGTTTTTATTAGGAAATTCTTTTTGATCCAAATCTTCAGACCCAATTTCGCTAAGCGTGATGGTATCAGAAAAAAGTTTTAAAATACTCTGTCAATTCATGATATAGGATGGAGTAATTTCTGGACGACAGGTGAGTAGCAATGAATGCCTTGTTTCCAGTCTAGAACTTGTCTTTTTGGATGAAGGTAAGGCACGTCTTGTCGACATTGTATTGGAAGGGATGGACATGTATGGGTTAGACATCTGAGAATTTTTTTGATTAGTATCTTGCATAGTACACAAGGAAGATTCTTGACCTTGTCTAGAGTTCATCTGCTGTAAACGAGGAATAGAATCTCTAATTTCCTCAAGGTCAATTTGAGAAAAATTGCCAGAGTTTGCTTTCGAGTGCGCTACGCACTCCGATGGATGGAGTTCTGATTCAGCAAAGGATATTCGTTTGAGTGTGACGTCCCTAATTACGTTGGGAGTCATCATTGGCAGGGATGTAAGTGTAGCTACAGCAGTGCATTTAGCCAGACCATTCGCTATGATAGGAAAGCGAGGAGGTTCGAATTTGTGCTGCTCTAAGTATAGATCAATTTCGCGCCTTAGAGCCTCTCTTGAGGCAGCAGTTTCATTGATAGTTAAAGCATTTTCTTTTACAGTAATAGTGCTAGTACACATTTGGGCAGGCAGGAGTACATTCTTAGAATTAGTTAAAGGGAGGGACTGGTGGTTTTCAGCCAATTTGATCAGTTCATCAAGAGGAGGGTGATCAGTAATCACTCTAGGAGGTTCACAGGAATCAAGGTGTTTATTTTTTTTCAATTTCGCCAGTGCTACATATTTTTTTGTTATGGAGCTCGAGGCAGCAAGTGCCCTGCTATTGGCACGCGTTAAGTTGTTAATGAATTGTTTGGTTGATGACGTTACCACTAATTTGGTGGATTTAACGTTCTTCGATTTTTTTGGTTCCTGTGTTCTCTTCCCCTTTGGGTTCGTTGGTGGACCTTGATTTGCGGTTCTTAGATCAAAAACAGGGTAGGTTATTTTAGGATCATGAGCATTGCTCATAGGTTTGTCCATATGATTGGGGTGTTGAGCAATATGTGCTGACGGGGTGGAGTCCGTCGCCACATATTTCTCTGTTATGATCCCTTTTACAAACGGCACAGAGGTTATTATCTGTGCTGGGTGGATAGACGGTGAAGGAAGAACAATGACTGTAGGTTCAGGAATAATTTCCACATTTTCACAGTCTGTTTTCTTTTTTGTTTGTGTGCAGACATCTGCACAGTGCAAGTTGGTTTTCACAGTTGCAGTATGATTCTGGGCCAGAGACTGGGCTAAATCCTTTTGTAAATTAAGTACATTATTGAGTTTTACATTGAGATGACCTTGCTAAATATCCAAGACAGTTATCATAGTTTTTTGGTCAAGTCTCAGCGTATCGAGATTGTCCGCAAGGCCCTTTAGTCTACTATCCAGAGACTCGAAAAGCTTGGCAAGAGCCATTAATGCAACATTCATCACCTCGAGGGTCAATTGAGAGGTTTTAGAAGAATAAGATGTTTTTGGTGAGATCTGTGTTTCTATGTTAACCCTGCGTGGCGTAGGGGCAATATAAGACATGGCTAGGGCTGAAATATTACAGCTAGAATGCTGGAAAATGTCAGGAGACTGAGAAAGATTAGAGCCATCTGCTCTGGCTGAGAAACAACAGTTGACAAAGCCAAGTTCTATCACTGCATCTTCATTAACATTGGATATATCAGAATTCAATTAACATGGGGCACCAGATGGAGCATTACGTAGTACCATACTATCTGAAAGGGAAGTTGAAATGTTAACATCATTAATATTTGGTTCAACCTGAGTTTTTTCATCAAGAGCTAATGATGAATGGGCACATACATCCGTAGAAGGATTTAGAACAGAACCACCGTTAGTAGTGGACGGTTGTCGTTCATTTACAATAGGATTAACATTCGACACAACATTCCCAGGAGTCCCAAAGGCATACTTGCATATATCAACATTGTTCGTCGAGGCCGCCAGCTTCTTATTAGTAGGTTTGGCTTTAGAGCGAGCAGTCCGAGCAATCGGAGTCGAACAAGTGTTAACAGCATTCGCGGCTGAAGGAAGCTCATCATAAAGTGGCTGCGACTCGGACATTAGGCGATGGCGTATGTTGGAGGGGATTTGATGGTGAGTCGGTATGGGCCCTTAGTCTTAAACGCCATGCAAGCGTACAGCATGTAACAGTTGTGACAAAGCGACTTGCCTCTTGTGTGATCTACTCAAAATCAAACGGGACACACATATATAACCAGAAAGCCCCGAGCCCGAAGCCCCGAACGCCACGGCGGAGCGGCAAAGCTGGACTCAACGGGACTCACACGGGTGCGTGCGTGCAGTGCGCAGGCCTGGGTTATTTTATGCTCCTGCCTCTAAATCCACGGCCACAGAGCCTTATGGGAAAGGTAGTCTGTATAGCAATCCAAAAGTTTGTGCTTTTGCAAAGAAAATCCTCCAGCTGCTGGGCAGACGTCCACGGCAAAGCGGGACTCAACGGGACTCACACGGGTGCGCGTACTAGAACAGGTGATTCTAGTATGACTCCTCAGACGAAATACTCCAATGTTTGGTTTTCATTTAACAATATAATTAATTCTGGAAGTTGTAAACTTATGACACACCAACAACACAGTGTTAAAGGGATTACACTGATTTGTAGAATTAAGTTTTCCTAATTGTGGATTAAAAAAAGATGATTTGAGAACTGCGGCCCTGTTGTTATGGAGCTGTTTTCAGATATTTTCAAGTCTGCCTGTTTTCAGTTGATGAGGTTGCCAGGAATTGCAATTGCTAGTGTGAATGTTTGAGTTTGTCTGGAACGAGCTTTGCTCTCTGCCAGAGAGACATAATGATAATGATGATACATCAGTGGTCTACGCTATCACTCAGGTGCTCGGTGATGCTTAAATGGGGAATCCTGCTCTGTAGGCCCAGCAGCCATGTTGTAAGAGCAGTGGAGCTATTTAAGCTTTGGAGAGATTTGCTAAATGTTGCGTGAAAGTGCTTCTTTTATTTCAATGCTTCATGTACATTGGTGCCTCACTTTTATTTCAAGCATTGAACTGTCTATGCTCTAGAGAGATTTGTTGATTTATGTTAAGAAAATAATTTGTTTCAGTGCTGCTTGTAGAGTCGAGTACCACATATGGTTAAAAGGGGACTTTGTGCAGTCTGGCAACATTACATTAATGTACCTGCCACCAATCTACCTACGTCTCCGTTTTGTACTGGTGAAACATAGTCTATAAATCTGTCCTTTTTTTATCTCTCACAGGCATTTGTAGTTTATTGATATTATTTCCACCTAGGCGCTGCATTAATAATGAGTCTACTTATTTGTGTTGTAAATGGAGCAGTCTGCTCCATGATACATTTATAACACTGTCCAATGTTTTGTGATGACAAAACCTGATGCCTCATTCCTCTTTCACCACCGCAGGGAAGGACAGCTGAAATAAATTGAATACATAGAGTGACCAGCAGCAGAGAGGAGAATCATGAAGTATGCCTGAACATGAGCAAATTGTCATGTGAGTGCGTAGGGTCAGCAATTTTTAAAAGCCACGCTTACTGGGTAAGTTGAGGCTAAAGTAGTAGAATGTTGGTTGTAGGAGCCCCTTAATCTGATTTTCCAATAGCATTGACATTTTTCCCATCCCACTTGCTGCATACTTATTATTTAGCAAAGGGAGTAGGATCCTCAGTCATGCATGACTATACAATGACACATTTTTAACATATGTACTATGACATTGTGAATTACTTTGGAGCCTGGTACCAACACTTAATGTTCAGAAGAACACTATCACATCCTTTAAGAGGATACCAATATTGCAAGTGCAGCTTTGCAGTACCGCAAGAAGTTAATAGGTGGTGTTATGCAATCTGGCATGCACCAACCAACATGTGCCTACAGAGTCCAGTACCACTTTGGGTTAATAGGTTGCACTGTGCACTCTCGCACTCACACAAGTAAGGTGCATATAGCCAAACGGTTTTGTGCCACATTTGTTCAAGTGAAACACAGGGCAGTGAACTGTGCCTTTTTTATTTTTGATTGGCCTTTGCACCAACCGAGTTGGTCCACTATGGCAGGCCTATGATGAGCATTGTTGTGCAGTCGGACACCAAGAATGCATGCATGGAGTACACAGCGACAAAGTGTTAATAGGTTAATTGGCATACATATTGGCTGTGTAGTAAAACTAAACATGTGCCTCTTTTCCGTTTGACATAGTGAAACACTGGACCTTGAATCTGTGCTTACTTTTGTGTCACAGGCTTTTGCACTAACCTAATAATTGAGAAGATGTATAACTGGCGTCATCTTGTGTTGCTGAATATGTATGGATCATGTATGTTCCATTATGCACATTTGTGAATGCACGCAAAATGTGAATTCTCTTTGTTACTATTCACATTTCGGTCACGATATTCAAGTGTTTCTGCACACATTATTGTTACTACACACACATTTGTATCAGAGCACAAGATTTTCTCCTTAAATGCATGTGTTCTTATAGACATTTGTCCAGGGAAGTCTAGCAAAAGTAGCATGAAAGAGGATGATAAGAGAAATTACAATGGCTGAGAAAAGAAAGCCAAGGAAATTGCTACTGACACATCCTATCTTAACCCAAACCAAACTACAGTATTTAGGTTGGCCTTTATGACCTTAAGTGTAGAGATCATTTTATTGGTATAAACAGAGAAGTATACCAGTTTTTCAAAAATAAATACTATTTGCATCTTATTTACATATATACATATTACACATTTTTTGTCACAGTTACTTTGTGATGCTGACACTGGTTGCACAAATTCAGCTAAACATGCCACTTTTGTTGTACAATGATCTATGATCTACATGTGAGCGCCAGCGTCCATCTTTCTCAATCGGTGTCTCACATTTCTCTTTCCCTCCACTCTAGATTTGCCAAGTGTATCATTGTACTGCCCACAATGATGCCACACAACTCGCTTCTTCATTGCAACAACTGTCGAGAGGAGTACAGGAAATAGGAAGGATGAATGGGTTGAATATCGGGAAAGGGAAGAGGGGTGTACTGTGAAGACGGGAGATGTTCAGCCGTTAGTTGCTGCCTACTGCTTCGTACTTCGTTTTTTGTGATGCTTAGTTTTGGCATTTCACTTTGCCTTTTGGTCCTCTTCCTCTTTTTGTGCCTGTGCCCTTCAGGCTCAGTTCAGCTTCTTCACCTTATGCAGAGTGCTGCTTTGCAATGCAACCTACTCTGTATGGCAACGTGTCAATGCTTTGCTCTAATCTACAGAGCTCTCAACATTATGCGCCCTCCCTCGTGGCTGGTCTCGAGGTGGTGAGCACGCTTCCCATTTCTCAACACTCAGTGCTGCTATTTCCTCTTTGAGTTTTTAATTCCTTCACCTCAGCACCCTCATACTTAGGCACAAATGATCGCTGCTGCCCCCAAATCCCACAAATGACAAATTGACTTCTTCCTGCCTCCACGCCCTTGCTTCACACTCTCCACCCCTTGATAGGGCCTGCAGCCGAAGAAGTCTTCACCAGTGAAATGCAGACACTGGTTGCACACATTTAGATAAACATGCAACTACATATATTGTATTATAATTATCTGTGATCACCATATGAGCCGCAATGTCCACCAGCCTTCCTTATCTGCCTCCTTACATTTCTCTTTCCCTCCACTCTAGAATTCCGAGCGGCTCATTCTTTTGTCCACGTGGAGGCACCATGATATTTTATGGTTTTCCCATGATAGCAAAGTCACCACTGTAGACCACCATTACACAGTAGGAATATTGAAAACTACTAAAACTACTGTTCCCCCTGAAGAACATGAGCAGAATGTGCTTGTGGTTGATGGCAGAGAGTCCACACCTACTCAGAAAACTTAACATTAAACAGTTTTCCAAATCCAAATAACCCTCCCGTGCTCTCTAGTTGGATAACAGCTGTATGGCAGGGTAGCAGAGGGATAACCTTTTCTTTGCAATTGCTGCAGGAGACAGGTTTAACTGTTGTGCTTTATCTGTGGCTTTGGGACATCATTTGATTAAAGAAAAATCATTGAGTCCCATTGCCCTACACCATGAGCCCAAAAGCAAGAGGGGAAGAAGTCCTCTTCTATCCCCCCACTCAAGAAAGAGATAATTCCCCCTTTTCATCAGTAGTTCTAAAGCCTCTAACTGTCACTTCATTTGCAGCTTCACAAGCTGCTTCCTAAGGTGCTGTTTGGCTGCCGCTGCCGGAGACGCTGCCTCTGCGAGTTTCCGATTTTGTACGGACTTGAAAGGACTAGAAAGGACCTTGAAAATACTTTTGCGCTGGAAGTGAAGGAAAAGTGAGCCCGCCTCTGTGCCTGCCCTTTTAACCCAGGAATCCCTCTACAATACCCAGGCTCCTGCGCTTCAGCGCGCGCTTCTTTCGCAGCTTCAGAAGCTGCTTCCTAAGGTGCTGTTTGGCTGCCGCTGCCGGAGATGCTGCCTCTGAGAGTTTCCGATTTTGTACGCACTTGAAAGGTCTATAAAGAACCTTGAAAAAACTTTTGCACTGGTATTGGCGGCAAATTGTGGTCCAGAACTGGACATTTTGTATGTTAGTTACTGTTAGTTACTGTTACTTAGCTAACTTTTATTTACTACTTTTCTATGAAGTGAAGGAAAAGTGAGCCTGCCTATGTGCCTGCCCTTTTTTCCCCTTAATCCCTCTACAACACTCAGGCTCCTGCGCTTCAGCGCGCGCTTCATTCACAGCTTCACAAGCTGCTTCCCAAGGTGCTGTTTGGCTGTTTGCTGCTTGCGCGCAGCTGCAGCCCCCATTTGATAACTTTTCCTGTGTTGTCTATGTGTAAGTAGTCACTTCCGGAGATTTATTAGAATTATTATTATTTTTGTGTTTGTGCTAGTAAGAATTATTTAATTAATTTTCTTTGATTTTCTTTTTCATTTTCCTAAAAACTGAAACACCACGTTCTGAGGTGAGATGTACACACTAAAAAGCGCGATGCCAAATGGGCTAACACTGGTGAACACCGGTCGCAGTGAATTACACAAGCGAAAACAAATGGGCAGCACGCCGCACAGACGTGGATCTGCCAGAATTCAATTCCTAACACTCATACGCCCCAAAGTGTGTCCCGACCGGCGAACATAAAATGCTTTTTCTTTAACGATTCTAAACCCCCATGTTGCGATTTTACCAGAAAAATATTAGATCTCTGCTATAAATTCACAATGAATGCAGAAGGTCCTGTCCCAAAAAGTCCTGCTACGTGTTTCCGATAACACTCTTATCAAAGAAGGGGAAGTTCCAGCCCTAAAAGAATCACACCCTACCCCTGTACGACGCGAATTTGTTGGAAATACAAGGCCCATCACGAGTTTGATTGTTATCCCGGTTGTGCATTCAGGCAGACAGGACTCGGCTGTGCATACGGACAACAGTGGGTCCTCTGTGCCTCTAGCTTCCTATGCCCCCCTAGAAGCAAATTTGAACAGAAATAGTCAAGTTTCACCCGCATCACGACCGGCCGTAATTGATCTTAGTCAAATTCTTCTTTTTTGGAAGGGGAAGACATACCAAATTCATTGGACTTACCTGAGGTCTCGTTTATATATTCTGAAACAGCGAACAGTTTGGCATCTTCTTTCGCTGCCCCTACACCTCGTTGTGTCCCTTGTCACTCTGAACGGCCTTCTAATGAATCAAAATTGCCTCCTGCTATTCCATCTGCGATTTTGATAGAGACCACACTACATGCGATGAATTTCGCTATTTCTTCCCTTTTTAAGCTGTTTGAAAAAATAGATCAAAAACTGCGGGCTCAAGATAAAAAGATTGCAACATTATCTAGATGGCAACTTACTCTTACACATAGTATGAACAAGAACAGCCAAAAAACCAACAAACAAATGCTTGCTAGTAGGCCCACTTCTGATGCTATGCTTACAAAACACAAGACACAAATGTCAAATCGTTACCAGCTTTTTTGAATGTTATTCGTGCTGATCCGTCAACTTTAGAAATTTCAGAAATACCTAATGGAAAGGCTCTGTCGGAACCAGCTGTCTTTGGGGCCTCAATGAAAGCTTTTGGCATTCCGCAGCAAGCATACAATATTTTTTCTTTTAATGGTCCCAAAGTACAAGACAAGGGAACAAAGCCAAAAAAGACCATGTTGCATTCCGAGAAAAAAACAAAAAATTGTAAAGCTCCCTCTAAGACGGGGAATTCAGCGTCTAAAGCCTTTATTAGAGCACTTTCCTTACCCAGGAAAAATACCACTATGGTGGCCAAAGCAGTCCAAAAAAAATATTGTGACCTAGCAAATGCCAAAAAAGTAAACAAACTTCATATTGCAGGAAGTATAGCAGCCTACGCCCCATTATATGCCTTGGTGCAGGCTGCTGTACAGGGTATGGAGGGACCCAACACTCTATTCCGTTCCCGTCATCTGAGGCCCTGGTAAAGGTGCCTGTAAAGAGAAAGGTGATAGATGCCCCCTCTGCCATGGAACAACTGCTCTTATCCAAGAATACTGAAACAAGACACTATGAGATTAGAAAAGAAGTAGATCATTACATGTCCTTACATAGGCCCCTGAGAGTTCTGGGTGAGAGCACTTTCTGTGATAAAACTCAGGCTAAAACTGTCGCAACTGTGCAAACTGATAAATACCTTCCCTCACAGATACCCCCTTTGCCAAAGGCTCTTGAGCTGATGCCCGTGAGCAAAACTGCCGAACTTCCAACGATGAGCAATAACACTTGCAATCCGCCTGAGTTCCAGCAACATACTTCTGGTGGATTAGATCCCACAATAGAACAATCAATAAAAAGTGCTGTAGAACAACACTTGTCATGATCCCTGCTTCCAAGGGGTCAGGACTTGCCCCACGACCTTGGAAGCAGGCCCATGACTCTGATCCCAGGAACCAGCCAGTCCCTATAGGGACCCTCTGGACCTTGTCCTGGCGCCAGTGGCGCCAGGCTCATGATGGTGACTGGTCCCGGCACAGGAAGCGCCGGGCTCATATTGGATAAGAGTGCTTGGTGGACCTACCTGTAGCAGACCATGCTGCTTACTTACCAGCTAACTGGTCTCCTGATCCTTCTCTGCCTGGAACTACTTTTTCTGTCTGGGTGGAGCAGGAGCCACTCCCTGGAAGCAGAACACAGGAACTCTTTTAGAAATCTGGAACTCTTTTCTTACCTGGGTGGGGCCGTGGAAGGAGACGCCTAAGCACTACAGAAGGCTATTTAAACCACACCCGATTGGTTTCACGTGCTTCGCGTTATTCTGCATCTGCAGCAGGACGCTCACTGTGTCAGCTCCAGGAAACCTCCAGCTCCAGATCCTGTGAACACGAAATAACCTGCTGGAATCCAATCTTCAGTCTTCTTCAGTCTTCTGCAGCTCCTGCAAAACAAAGGCACAGGTTAGGCTACAGTAAAGGCAGTGAATCTACTTACCTAATCCAACGGCAGCATCCAAGGCGCCTTTTTCTGCCTTTCTCTTCCGGCATCCGACATCTGCAAAGAGAGAGAACATCGGTCAGTAATATTCAACTACAAGTTCTGCTTACCTGTGTTACGCCCGTTCCAACTCAGCTCGCGCTGCATTCCGGCACCTGCAAGGCAAGATACATCGGTTAGTAACGCTAGTTACAAGACTGCTTACCTGTGTTATGCTCGCTTTCAATCTGTTCGCGCTGCACCTCAGCACCTGCAAAGACAAAAGAGACATTACGGAGCATTCTCCAGCGCTAGTGCAGTCTTTCTACTTACGTGCCATTAGAAGGATAATCTTCATTGTCACAGCATCTGAAAAGGGAAAGACATAGACTTTACAGACTTAAGACTTTTGAAAGAGAAGAGAACAAGGCAAAAGGAACTTTAATACTTACAAGGCACGCTCGTGCATTAACGGCGTCTTCGCTCTCAGCAAATCCTCTGCTATCAAGAGGCAGAGCTCGCATCCAGTGAAGCAACTGGATCCAGCGCCCCTGCATAAGACGCAGGATGGAGAGCCCGGCATTTACCTATATAAGGTAAGCGCAATATCAACCCAGTTCCACAGGGAAAGAAAGGGCGAGAGGGGCTAGGAACTTTCCGAACCTTCCAAACACTAATACCTTGGTTTACCCTTGCAGACACCTCACTCTTCAGCTTAAACTGTCGGTGGGAAGGGGGCCCAGTCCGGGAGCAAAACGAACCCTGCGCTTAACACTGAAGACAGTATCCTCGCCAGATCAAGACCTGTGCCTCCGGGGGAACCAGATGAGCGTTACAGAACGCGAAGCCTTACCACAAAATTCCCGCCCAGGCGCAATGGAAACCTCAGACACAGACCAGTTGGCCCAATTACTCGGGGAGTTGAGGGCGGAAGTACACGCTGCACGTCAGGAAACAAATGCCCTAAGGAGGGAGTTAGTGGTCTCCAAAGAGCGAACAGACGATTTGGCTAGACAATTGCTGCAAGCCCAAGCTGGACAAACTCCTCTACCAACCCCAAGTGGGGGCCACGCTCCTCCAGCTTCCTCGAATCCGGTACAAATCAATCTACCAGGAAATATACCTTTGGCTCCGCCCGAACGCTTTTCAGGTGATTCAAAAAAGTTTGCTGTGTTCTTCAATCAATGTCGCTTGCACTTTTTGTGCAGACCCGCCGCTTTTCCAACGGACCAGGCTAAAGTGGCCTTCGTGCTCTCTTATCTCAGTGGCAGTGCCGCAGATTGGTCTGTTCCTTTAGTGTCTCAAGATGACCCCATTCTCCATAACTTCCAGGACTTCCAAGCCAGTATGGAGAAACTGTTCGCAAGGCACTATCAGGGACAGGCCTTGGACAATGAACTTCTTTCACTACGACAGGGCAATCAAGATCTTCTGACTTATATTGCATCATTTAACAGACTAGTGGTGGAAACCGGATGGCCGGAGGATAAGAGGATCACACTGTTTTACAGAGGTCTGCGTGGGGAATTAAAAGACGTTCTGGCTCAAGTGGTAAATCCTCCACAAGACTGTTCCGAATATATCGATCTGGTAGTGCAATTGGATCATCGACTACAGAATCGGAAAGCCGATCGATCCAGATTTGAAACCCGACTTTTTTCAAGGCCGCAAAGTTCTACGAAAGGAACTGATTCCGTGGAACCCATGCAAATAGGGGGTGTAAAAGGACCTTTAACCCAAAAGGAGAGGGAAAGGAGAAGACAACTGCAATTATGCCTCTATTGCGGAAACTCAGGGCACTTTCTTCGAGATTGTCCAGTGAAGCCCAAGAAGAAGATAGTAGGGGCGTCTGATAAAGGTACCGAGAATTCTGAGCCGGGAAACGACCTCGCCCGGCAAGTGTAGAGGTCCGCTTGCCGAGCGTTAAAACCAGTTCTTTGACCTCGCATTTCATCATGCCCATGGTCCTCGTGAGTCCTGAACAACCTAATCGTATGCATGCCATTAAAGCATACATTGATAGTGGCGCAATCGGGAATTACTTGGACTGTGAGCTGGCCGCCAGGATGAATCTATCTCTTTGTCCAAAGACGGTGAAAGACGTCATTACCACCGTGGATGGGACGGAAATAGCTTCCGGACCCGTAACTCACACCACCATGGAAGTAACGTTAGTAAGCCAAGATGGGCATCAAGAGAAGATCGTGTTTGATGTGATCAAGGCCCCTCAGTTTCAAGTCATCTTGGGAGTTCCTTGGTTGGAGAAACACAATCCTCAAATTGATTGGCGAGCAAAGACAATCCGGTTTCCAGAATGCGCTTCTACCTGCTACCCTCAGCTCTCCACCAAACTAGCTGCAACTGTTTCTGAGAGTCCGCAACTGCCTCCTGAATACCAGGAATTCCAAGATGTCTTTCGGAAAGACCAAGCTAATTCTTTGCCTCCCCACAGATCATACGACTGTCAGATAGACCTGATTCCCGGATCCACTCCTCCGTGCAGTCGGATTTATGCCCTTACTGAACCTGAAAATCTCCACCTAAGGCAATATTTGGACCAGTACCTGGCTAACGGATTCATCCGTCCTTCGAAGTCCCCGGCCTCCTCAGCTATGTTCTTCGTGCCAAAAAAGGAGGGAGACTTAAGAACGTGTATAGACTACCGTGCCCTGAACCAGATTACAATTAAGAACAGGTATCCATTGCCATTGATCCCAGAACTACTTGACCAAGTCAAAAACGCCTGCATATATACTAAGTTAGACCTCAGAGGAGCCTATCATTTGGTGCGAATAAAGGAGGGCGATGAATGGAAGACGGCCTTTCGTACCAAGTATGGACTGTTCGAGTATCAAGTGATGCCCTTCGGGTTGTGTAACGCACTGGCCGCATTCCAGTTCTTTATGAATGACGTGCTCCGTGAACTCATTGATGTGTGTGTAGTTGTATACATTGACGACATTCTGGTTTATTCGTCCTCTGAGGCAGAACACCGAAAACATGTAACCGCAGTACTGGAGAGGCTCCGCAAACACAAACTTTTTGCAAAATTAGAGAAGTGCGTCTTTCATGTTACTGAGGTCGAATTTCTGGGATTTATTTTGTCACCTAACGGAGTTCACATGGACTCGAGGAAAGTAGATGCAATAATCAAGTGGCCCTCACCATCATCTGTAAAAGGGGTTCAAAGTATGTTGGGCTTCGCCAACTTCTATCGCAGGTTTATTCCAGACTTTTCTCGAGTAGTCCAACCCATTACAGCTCTCCTCAGAAAAAACAAACGTTTTGAATGGTCTACCGAGGCAGAACAAGCCTTTCAGGAGCTAAAGACTAAATTTACCTCCGCCCCGATTTTAAAACATCCCCGCCCGGAACTACCTTACATCGTCGAGACCGATGCCTCCAGCCTTGCTATGGGAGCAGTGCTTTCACAAAGAGATCCAGAAACCAACCAGTTGCACCCCGTGGCGTTTTGGTCTCGCAAATTATCAGCCCCAGAAATCAATTACACCATTACCGATAAGGAACTGTTGGCTATTAAGTCCGCCTTTAAGGCCTGGCGGCATTATCTCTTAGGAGCCCGACACACAGTCACAGTCATTACTGACCATCGTAATCTACAGTATCTTAAATCAGCCAAAGCTCAATCCTCCAGACAACTTCGCTGGGCATTATTTTTTGCCGAATTTGATTTTATAATCACCTACCGACCAGGCAATAAGAATGGTAAAGCGGATGCCCTCTCTCGAATCGGAGTAGAGGAACACATGGTTAACCCCGAGCTCGTACCTATTATTCCTGAACAAAGAATCCTGGGTTTGATCAGCATGCAATCCATTGAAGAAATTGAAACCCAGGTTAAACAACTTGTAACTCCAACGGACATACAAAAATGGCAACTTCAGGGGGAAGACTTCACAGTAAAGAACGACTTATTATACTTCAAGGAACGACTTTATCTACCCTGTACCAGCTTACAAACTCAAGTCATCTCTTGTTATCACGACTCCTTAATGGAAGGACACCCGGGTATGGCCAAGACCTCGGAAAAGGTCAAGCGTCACTTTTGGTGGCCATCTTGGAGAAAAGACATCAGAAACTTTGTCATGTCCTGTGGAGTGTGCGCCCAGAACAAGAGTCCTAAGGAAAAACCAGCAGGCCTCTTACAACCACTTGAAATTCCACCTCATCCCTGGCATACCCTTTCCATGGACTTTATCACCGACTTACCTCTCTGTTCCGGATACAATACAATCCTGGTAATCGTAGACTTATTTTCAAAAATGGCACATTTCATCCCACTAAAGGGGTTACCGTCAGCAGCAATCCTGGCTCGAGAATTTCTTGAAAACATCGTTCGGTTGCACGGCTTTCCTTCAGTTTTAATCTCAGACAGAGGAAGTCAATTCATCTCCCACTTCTGGCGGAGTTGCTGTCGGTTAGCTCAAATTGATGTGAGGCTTTCCACCAGTCACCACCCACAAACCGATGGTCAGACCGAACGGACCAATCAGACTTTGGAACAGTACCTACGCTGCATGCTGCAACAGACAGGAGGAACTTGGAAGGACATCCTTTGGATAGCCGAGTACGCTTACAATAACTCAGTCCACTCTGGAACCGGAAAGACCCCGTTTTTTCTTTTGTATGGTAATCATCCGCGAACCTCTAACCTGGATACACCTCAGGATCTTGGAACACCAGCAGTTGACCACCTACATTCAACCATCACCCAAGCCTTCAAGGAAGCTACTATCCACCTTCAAAGGGCCAAGGAACAATACAAGAATGGAGCAGATCAACATCGAAAGGAAGCCCCTCAATACCAAATAGGAGATCAAGTCTGGTTATCCACCAAATATTTACCCCTAAAGGGGCCATGCACCTTTAACCCAAGATACCTGGGACCCTACTCTGTTACTGCCATAATAAATCCAGTAGCGGTCAAGTTGGATTTACCCCCTCGCATGAAAATGCACCCAGTCTTCCATGTTTCACTACTAAAACCTGTTCAACCAGAAACCCGATTGACTAAATCTCCTGAACCTATCCTAGTTGACAGAGAACTTGAGTTTGAAATCAAAAACATCCTGGATTCCAAGATCTCCAAATCAAAACTACACTACCTGATTGACTGGAAAGGCTACGGCCCCCAAGAAAGATCTTGGGAACCTGCAGAACATGTACACGCTCCCCGACTAATCAAGAAATTTCATCGGACATTTCCTAACAAACCAAGACCTCCGGAGAAGTCAACCTTGGGAGGGGCCTTGAGGGGGGGTGCTGTCATGATCCCTGCTTCCAAGGGGTCAGGACTTGCCCCACGACCTTGGAAGCAGGCCCATGACTCTGATCCCAGGAACCAGCCAGTCCCTATAGGGACCCTCTGGACCTTGTCCTGGCGCCAGTGGCGCCAGGCTCATGATGGTGACTGGTCCCGGCACAGGAAGCGCCGGGCTCATATTGGATAAGAGTGCTTGGTGGACCTACCTGTAGCAGACCATGCTGCTTACTTACCAGCTAACTGGTCTCCTGATCCTTCTCTGCCTGGAACTACTTTTTCTGTCTGGGTGGAGCAGGAGCCACTCCCTGGAAGCAGAACACAGGAACTCTTTTAGAAATCTGGAACTCTTTTCTTACCTGGGTGGGGCCGTGGAAGGAGACGCCTAAGCACTACAGAAGGCTATTTAAACAACACCCGATTGGTTTCACGTGCTTCGCGTTATTCTGCATCTGCAGCAGGACGCTCACCGTGTCAGCTCCAGGAAACCTCCAGCTCCAGATCCTGTGAACACGAAATAACCTGCTGGAATCCAATCTTCAGTCTTCTTCAGTCTTCTGCAGCTCCTGCAAAACAAAGGCACAGGTTAGGCTACAGTAAAGGCAGTGAATCTACTTACCTAATCCAACGGCAGCATCCAAGGCGCCTTTTTCTGCCTTTCTCTTCCGGCATCCGACATCTGCAAAGAGAGAGAACATCGGTCAGTAATATTCAACTACAAGTTCTGCTTACCTGTGTTACGCCCGTTCCAACTCAGCTCGCGCTGCATTCCGGCACCTGCAAGGCAAGATACATCGGTTAGTAACGCTAGTTACAAGACTGCTTACCTGTGTTATGCTCGCTTTCAATCTGTTCGCGCTGCACCTCAGCACCTGCAAAGACAAAAGAGACATTACGGAGCATTCTCCAGCGCTAGTGCAGTCTTTCTACTTACGTGCCATTAGAAGGATAATCTTCATCGTCACAGCATCTGAAAAGGGAAAGACATAGACTTTACAGACTTAAGACTTTTGAAAGAGAAGAGAACAAGGCAAAAGGAACTTTAATACTTACAAGGCACGCTCGTGCATTAACGGCGTCTTCGCTCTCAGCAAATCCTCTGCTATCAAGAGGCAGAGCTCGCATCCAGTGAAGCAACTGGATCCAGCGCCCCTGCATAAGACGCAGGATGGAGAGCCCGGCATTTACCTATATAAGGTAAGCGCAATATCAACCCAGTTCCACGGGGAAAGAAAGGGCGAGAGGGGTTAGGAACTTTCCGAACCTTCCAAACACTAATACCTTGGTTTACCCTTGCAGACACCTCACTCTTCAGCTTAAACTGTCGGTGGGAAGGGGGCCCAGTCCGGGAGCAAAACGAACCCTGCGCCTAACACTGAAGACAGTATCCTCGCCAGATCAAGACCTGCGCCTCCGGGGGAACCAGGTGAGCGTTACACACTTGGCAGTTCTGAATAATAAATCCTTATTGCATGTTACGTTTGAAGATGAAAATCTTTCTGATCTTTCCCAAACAAATGTTCTGCAGAGACAATCATTAGGATTCTCCGTAAGAGCCGAGACACAAATCCGACAACATAAATATTTGCTGGGCAAAATTTCTCAGCGACAAAACAAGACTCATTTTTTACCTACAAAGGGCTTGAAAATGCCACCAAAACAGCCTCTTTACTCATTCATAATTTGGTGTAGAGATCGACCATATCCTCATTATGATTTAAATCGTACCAGTATACTTGCTATATTAGTTGAAATTCCTCTATTAGACGACATCCAGTCATCGGATATTGAATTGATAGAATTTGTTTGTGATAAAGATCTCTCCATTGCATGGATTTGGATGTCCTCTCGAGCTGTTTTAAAAACACTGTTGTCCGCTAAAAAAGAAATAAATGAAGTTGGATTTGAGCTATTCTCTGATGAGACAAATCAAGTATCTACTCCCATTCCTCAAATGCAAACCTACGTATCAAGCCGGAGGCAGGTCGTATCAGCTCATCCACTGTCAGACCAACACCATTTCACGCCACAATGTGCTCTGCAGCAGACGTAACTAATCCCTTGTCAACCTCTTTCATATATCTCGCTGATAAGTTGGAACACGAGAGGCCATGTGCACTTACTGGGGATGGTACTAACAAGCTGACTCTGCACAACATCATTTTATTCCAAGAGGCTTGGCTTATAGAGCGACCTGTATGGGATAATTTTGATATTGTATTCAATCCAGCCATACGATCAGTAAAAGGTCGTCCTATGGCTGGGTTATTGATGGCCTTAAAAGAGCTCAGAAATTGTTCTAGAGCATCAGTCTGCTCCAAATCGATATATCCAACTGATTATAATTAAAATAAGAGAACTTAGGTGTGCAATCATAAATATATACTGGAACCCAGTTGCAATGTCAGCTAATGCATTTTTTAACGTCCTGGAAGGTTTATGGATAGAGATTATTAAACTCCCCATTTACCCCCATATTATTCTGGCAGGAGATTTAAATGTGCACTGTTTGGATCCCTCCCCTAAACCAAACGATAGCAGACTGACCTCATGGAACTATTTCATCGAGTCGAAAAATCTCATCATGTTAAATGGCTCTTGTCCGGGTGATGTCCCCCCGCAGAACACATGGAAGAGAAGTCGCTCTGAGGCATCATTGATTTCATATATGTGAATTGAGAAATATTTACTGCGGTGAACATGTTTTGTGTGATCCCTTTTAAAGATAGTGATCATAACATCTTGAATTTGAAATAGAAAAACTTGGCTCAGCCGAAAAAAATGAGTTTTATAATACTTACTTTCCTTCATCTTTAAGCAATGGAATGAATAGATTACAATGGTCTGAAGGTAATTTAGTGAAATTTGCCAGGGTATTTCATACTTCAATTGTGCATGAGTTTGATTCAGACAAAAATAAGCCACTTGAGTGTAGTGAATTACTACACTCATTTGGTACTACTTGTAAAGTGAAGGCGGAACATTTCCAATTGCATGCTTTTGATCTGGAGGTCCATGCCCAAAAGTCTTGGTTTAGATGTGAAAAAAATGTTGTTTTGGCTTTAACCGCCCAGGTGAAATGGCAAGCTCTTCAGTCATTGAAGACAACAAATAAAAACTGGATGAAGGCACATCGAGCCAAACTATATCAAAAAGAAGCTGAATGTATGCTCCAAAGTATTGGAACTAAAAATTCTGCGCAAATATGGGCGCTAATTAATAAAACAAATGATAAGTCACAGATTTTCTGACAAATCAATGACGTCTCAGAGGCTGATTGGATTAAGCACTATACAAACTTAAATGCTTATCCAGCTGATTCAAGTCTATTGCATAACCAGACTTATCAATGGAACTTTAAGTTTAAAATTTTCAGTTTCAGATATATATTCTATATTAATAAATCCAGTCGATCCTGTGCGCCTGGACCAGACGGGATCTCCAATTACATGATGAAACAGTTCCCGGATGTTTCGGCAAAGATATTATTTCAACTATTTCCTCTAATTATACAGACGCGAAAACTCCCAACTTCTTGGTCTCTTTCTATTATTATCCCGGTGTTCAAGAAGGGTAATAGACAAAACCCTGCAAATTATAGACCAATTGCCCTTCTTGATACACCGGGTAAGATTTTTGCCCGTCTGATTCTCCAAGCTCTACGTGTGTGGATTAAAGCCTCTGCTAGTGCCGATGCATTCCAAACAGGCTTTGTTGCAGGGAAGGGCACGGCAATAAACATAACAGCTATTAATTCTATCAAAGCTTTGTGCGAATTCCAAAATCAACCCTTGTTTTTAGCTTTTGTAGATTTTAGAGAGGCTTTCGACTCGATTGACAGACTGTTATTAATCAATAAGCTAATCAAAATGGGCTTTTACATTCAAATACTACAATTAAGATAAGAATCTCCTTAGCGGGGCAATTAACCCCCAAAATACCGACAGCACAGCGATTGAAACAAGGCTGTAGTTTATCGGCCACAATTTTTAAATTGTTTATCTTAGACATGGGCAAAAACTTTGTTAACATTGATTCAGATGCTCCTAAATTGGGACTACATCAGTTGCATGGATCTTGTATGCGGATGATCTTATCCTAATTTCTAAAACTCAGTCGGGCCTCCAACGGTTGATAAAGGGTCTCTCGCACTATGTACTTGGAAAACGCATGTCAATTAATTTATCCAAAACACAAATCATGCAATGTGTTAATAAAAAATGTCACCCAATGAAAACGTCCATTTGGAACTTTCAGAAAGAGATCATCTCCATTTCTCCACAATATAAGTATTTAGGAGTGATCATCAACAATTTGAAGATTGATACCCTGTATGTCCATGACATAAAACATAAAATGCAAACATTAACCAGCCAAGCCAAAGTTCTATTACACAAATTTGGCAAATTCACTTGTTCCCGTGTTCTTCTTTACTATGCTCAAAAGGTTTTACCTATTATTACATATAGATCTGAAACTAAATACACAAGAGAGAGGGAGTTTTGGGATCAGTTGGAGAGTAAATTCTGGCGTGCAGTATTCAATTTACCTAATTCAACACCCGGTCCCCTGATACGTTATGAGGTAGGAGTACTTTCTATGTTTGTGTTTTATGCTTGGAAATTATGTTTGTTATTGAGGACATTTTTGCTGTTTGTAAATAATTCTGATCTATCTCACATATTGGCTATGTATATGCTAAAATCTACTCACCCTTTTCCAACCAAGTGGAGACATTCTGTTATAAATCTCTTGGTGGATGCTGATATTACGATTGACTTTCTTTTAACTAACCCTAATCGTGCACAGAGAAAATTATACGAGTATGACTGGATTTGTACCTTGGATCAAAGTTCAACCTATAAAGATTATAGTACTCACTTTGTTGGACCAACAAAAGCGAGAATTACTGCCTCATATTTGCTCAAATTTCCTTCAGCTCAGTTTAGAAATCATTATCTTCATTTTAGACTCAACCTATGGCACACTAGAGAAATTTTATGTAGAAGAGGACAGCTAAAGAAACATGAGAACATTTGCCGGTTTTGCCACTCATCTGAATATGATGAAAATCTAAAACATCTAATAATTTTTTGTTCCTTTTTGAAGGAGTTAGGTTGCAAATATTTTAAAACTCTATTTGAGAGTTATAGTATGTTAACTGTACATACACTCTGGCTCACAATACTCTCCTCTCCATTGCAAGCTGTTCGCATAGCTACTATCCAATTTCTTTCTTTTAGAATTAAATTTGAATGCAATAGAAGTGAATAATTAACTATCTTGAATTAATTCTGTAATAGCTTAAATCTTAAAATTAACTTGTATTTGGTGTATAGGTTGTAAAAAGGCTGTTTTAAAATTGTGTAAAACTGTGATTGTCGAAAGCCTCGTTAGATTTTAGAAATAATCATTATAGAAAAATGTATATATATGTGAAATCATATCTGAATTTTCTTTTAACAATTTAAATGTCTGATGTAATGTATTAATGTTGAATATGTATTAAATTGAAAGGTTGATTTATCAACCAAACAATTCATAAATACAAAATAAAAATAAATTGTCACTTGAGAATGTCTGGAAAGAAAAATATCAACTTACAATGGAAAGACTCTTGCCTGATGTAATTAAATCAAATTCTCAAGAGGGGTCTTCTCTAGTGGCTGATATATTTACAAATAGCCTTTAGATTGAAGGAGTCATTGAAGCCATAATTGGGCAGTCTTGTGGAGACAATAAACAAACAAAAAAACAAGCATTGACTAAGCAGATAGCATATATTTATAAATAAAATGGGCTTTTTGTAAAGCACCTGCTTTACCCTATGCATTTGCAATGCCAGAGGTACTGGCTTTGCCAATACTTGTTTTATTACTGTATCTCTGCCACCGATCAGACTGTTTCTGAACGTGCTGATGTAATGCAAAGCATCTAATTATCTCTCTGCCAGCGCACCAGGGCTTCCTTTGTTGTCCATCTGAATGCTCACCCAGTTTGAACAGTCATACTGGAACACATAGCCTTCTAATCTTCAGCAATTTGCTAAGTGCCATGCAAACTCGTGTTCTTGTGATAAAGGACATTATGACCTTTCCTGAAGAAAGAAAATCTCCAGCACATTCTGTCATGTTTTCCAGAGTTTGGTTACTATGGAGTTACATCAGAAGATCAATCAATTTCATTTGCAGCAGAGAAATAATGTTATGCCTAATACATTCAAAGATCATAGACTAGCTTTTCTTGCTTGTATTTTTGCATGTCAACGGCATCAAGAACAAATTGGGCATTTCTTTTTGAACTGAAGCTCAACGACTGCTACACTGCACTTACAGTGTCCTTTACCGTCTTTGTATAATTGCAGACAAATTATTTTTGTATTTGTTAGAGCTTGATGTCTTTATATATACTTTCAGGGCAGTCTGTCTGTAATTCACTACTGACTGAATTACCCTGATTAAATAATTATCAAGTCATTAGTTCGTGAACCTCTTAGTTGGACAGGCATAAAAAAGAGGGAATGTAGCATGCATGCTCTTTTTTGTACATGTTTGAGCTAAAAAGGCATGATTGCATTATCTTCAAGTGTACTTCTTCGTACATGTAGATATTATAAAAGAAATTACTCCACAAATTTGCACTTTGCAAATGGTTTGTGACATTCAAAAGCAGCGCACCTAATTGGTGAACCAAAAAGAGCAATGAAACGCATATGCACGCTTGACAAAATACACATTTGGTCTAAAGGTGGAAGCAATAATGCAAAAGCAGAATACAAGGTGATAGAATCTATCACCAACAGAATGTCCTTTAATTACTCAACACAACACACTCATCTTTGACCACGTGATGTCTCAGTGTCCTGAACATTGTCATGTTTGACTGCCAACCGTTTATTCTACTGAACATATGTCAACAATAGGTTAAATGGTAAAGAATGCAATATTCGATACTTCAGAGGGGAAGACTGTTTTTTTCCAATGGCTTCCATTTTGTGACAAAGACAATTTTACATGCAATGAAAGAACTGTTCTCTCATATAAAGAAGGCCTTGCATTGCTTTTCGGCATTCCATGTGAATGGCAAAAGGGACCGACTGATGGAAGCCCTGTGAAACTAGTGGATGACCCATATGACTTGGGTAGAAAAATCAGGTGGAAAGGCTACTCTTTAGCATGGTGTTGTGGCAGGTGAGCACACTGACAATGCACATCCTGACCATATGAGTGCTGAATGTGAAGCACAAGGCATTCAATGTCAAAGGAATCTATGCAATGCCTTTCAACCTTCTCTTGGTGTCCGCTTTTATACAGACTACTCAGTGGACGAGCAAGGGCCTATGCTATTATTGGGACGCAAGTCTAATGCCCAAAACGTGAGAGAAATCACAAGCTAAGGAAATCTCTCGAGCACGAGACATGATCCACACAGAAGGACAGCCCCTTGGTCATGTTGCACGACATATAGGCCTTATGTGAAGATGACAAAGGGATAGATGAATTTCAGAGAGCAGTCAATGAAGAAATATAGATTAGAAACCTAAAGAATTTAACATATTAAAAGTGCACAGCGCGTAGAGTAATATAGGAGGTGACTAGTATGCAGCAGTGCATTAGAAAAAGGATAAACTCTTAAGTAAAGAAAAGAGACACATGCCACGTCCCATAGATGTAAAGTTGCTCATATAAGTATAATAGACAACGGTCCTAGAAAATAGGAAGAAACATATAGAAATTCACATTGGAAAGCGAGTATGAAGCAGCTGGAGTCTGTGCCATTCTAAAAATAAAATGCATATCGAAAAGCAATATTTTACAGTAGGTAGTAAACTGGGCCGTAGAGAAATATTAAGGGGTAATTCATGGATTATTTGTGCCGAAAAAAACGGGATTTGTGCGCCATTCTGCCTGCAAATCCCTGTTTATTAAATGCGGATTTGCGGGTAGAATGGCACACAAATCCCATTTTTTTCGGCGTAAATAATACTTGAATTACCCCCTACATTTTCCAGTAAGGTATACTTCATTCCTGCTCGTCTCAGATGCTACAAGATACAAGGTACGAACGACCATGTGCGAAAAGCTGTACAGGGATTGGCTAGATGCAGAGGGTGCAGAAGGTTCCCAAGCCCTTAACAAGTGAACTATAACAAATACTGTTCTTGCACATCACTTAAAACTAGCAAGATGAAGGCCACAGTTTGGTGAGAATGAGGTACTGTGCTTGGAGGTGAACCAGTAGAAGTTGATCAAACAGAAGAAACGCACTGGCCTCTTTCAGAAAATGAAAAAGCCATGATGGCGGGCACCACCTAAGTTGCAAAGTTATTCCTATTGTCTTTATGAATGCTGAGTAGTGAGTTACTTAATTAAAGAGGTGCAGCTGCCAAAAACAACCCAGAGACACTTGGGTCCAGGAACAATCTAAATGCAAAAAGCGGAGTGTGTGCTAAACAGTCACTCTCTCTCTTGTACCTCTGAGTGGAGGTTACTTTAAGATTTAGAAAAAGTATGCATATAAATCTATAATTCTGTTTATGCTATTTGTGGAAAATACAGTATGTCCACAGTTATGTGCATACTATATTCACGAGGTTGGTCATACAGTTCCTATATATTCCATCATAACTCTTGTTGAAGATAGTAGACCACCACGATGGGTTGATGTAAAAAAGAAGGAAGCTTTTAATATTGTCAATGCATTTCGGAGAATATCAATCTCCTTCATCTAGGAAAATACATTGATTTTTTTCTACAGCCCATAATACAACAAACCCATACTTAACTCAAAAACACCACTCACTTCCTTAAGAAACTGATGGAAAGCACATTCAAACGGGACAGTATTTTATTCACCATTGATGTCACAAGTTCATACACTTCAATCCCCCACGATCTGGGACAAAAAGCAATCGAATGGATGTTATTATCATATCCGAGCACAAAAAGAATGTATCCATTTATTGCTTCAGTTTATAGCTGAACACCCCTACCTCAGGTTAAAGATCAATTTTTTCTTCAAGTTTCCGGAACGGTGATGGGAGCCACTATGGCTCCCACGTATGCTAATTGTTTCATGTTCAAATTTGAAACAGACCATGTATTGACGCACCCTAGATGGAAAGAACAGATACACCTGGACTAAATTCATAGATGATATTTTTGGAATCTGGTTAGGAACAAGAGATGAA
The DNA here is from genome assembly GCF_040938575.1 of Ambystoma mexicanum. Classification (NCBI taxonomy): domain Eukaryota; kingdom Metazoa; phylum Chordata; class Amphibia; order Caudata; family Ambystomatidae; genus Ambystoma; species Ambystoma mexicanum. The sequence goes on along the minus strand of NC_090922.1, from coordinate 1,055,454,194 downwards.
CTAAATTAATTTTTTCAATATCTAAACACAATAGACCAACGGATACAGTTCACTCACGAATTCTCAACCACACAGATCCACTTTCTTGATGTATTGGTAAGCAAGAAGCAAACCGGATTCAAAACATCCCTGTACCGCAAAGAGACAGATAGGAACAACCTACTTCATCGCTTGAGTTTCCATCAACCTAGCCTACTTCAAAATTTACCATTTAGTCAGATGTTACCTATCAAAAGAATCGCCAGTGACCCTTCTGAATATGATCAAGAACATGCAGATATGTGCAAAAAATTCCAAGGCCGAGGATACACAGAGATGTACATCTGTCAAGCCACGGAGAGAGCACAATTTATGAATCGAGAAAACCTGCTTGATACTCGAGAGAGAACTAAGGATCCACCCAATCTGGTGTATGTGTCTAAATTCTCAATTCAGAGCAAAAAGATCAAGAACATCATTAAAAAGAACTGGCCTATATTAACATGTGATACTAGAGTGCAAAACTTATTCAAAGAACCCCCAACGTTTGTGTATCAAAGGAGCAGGAATCTAAGAGATGAACTTGTATCTACCAGACCTCTGATTAAGAAGCCAAGCACTGATAGAAAAGGCACTTTTCCGTGTTTGCACTGTACGAACTGTAACTTTGTAACTAAAGGTGACACCGTCAGCCACTCACGAACTGGACAAAAGATCAAATTTAAGGATTATGCTACATGTGATAGTACAAACATTATTTATTTGATCAAATGCCCATGTGGTTTACACTATGTGGGTAAATCTAAGAGAATGGCCAAAACACATTGGAATGAGCACCGCTCATGTATAAGGAATGCTAAAATGGGTTCAGCGGTAGCAAGACACTGGCTAGAGAACAAACATGATTTGTCACAGATTAGATTTCAGATCCTGGAAGTATTGAGAACAAGGAATCCACACGAAAATATGAACATCAAATTAGACCAAAGAGAAACTTTTTGGATCGACAGACTGGGATGCCTAAATCCGTCTGGCATGAATGATGAGATCATTTACCAATGTTATAATAGAGAGATTGTTGCTGATGTACTCTAATGTGACTGTCCATCTATGACGACTTATTCCAGTAACCCTACATTTGCTCTTAACTTTTTTCTCTTTTCTCTTCTACGCCTCCACTTGTTTAACCCCCTGACCCCTCTTTCAACTTCCAATCGTGTTCCTCACTCTTATTTAGCCACAGCTTTAATAAGAGACAGGCATATCTTTCATCAGTTGGAATATTTTGGCTTACGTGTATTATAAATAATGGTAAATAATATTGTGATCCACCTAGAGTGGCAGAATTAATAATGTCTATTGTGAGCACAATATTTCCTCCATGTTATGTGCCAGAATGATAGAGATCCACTATATCCATTATGCAGTGAAGAAATTTTAGCTCTTTTCAGCATGGGAACTGGTGTCAATTAAGGTTAATTGAAGAATTGTAATATTAGCTGAATGAGGAGGCTGCTATGAAGCTTGATCGGTATATAACATGTAAACATTCTCTTAAGTATGCAATATGAAGTTCGTATTTATTTAACATTGGGAAGTGCGATCTGTAATATGAGAGTTTAATGCGCTATGGATATAATGGATGGCTGGGTAACGCAATGTTTACATCACGATGAGTCAGCATACCAGCTTGCAGCACGTCCCGGCCCCTGCTCAACGAGCGAGGCTGGGACGGGAAATGGCTGAGTCACGACACACCCATGGGTGCGTCGGACTCAGGTGTCTCTAGCTGCAAACATGGCAACGGATAAAAGCCAGTGTTGAGAGGACGCGTGCGCGTTCTTCACAGTACGGCAGTACGAGTCTAAGTAGGAAGGTAAGCTAAAGTCTCCAGCCTTTGATAGGCTTTAGAGAGTATTTGACTATTCAGGAGCACCACGATTAATGTGTTCATAACTATATGCTTTAATCTCTTTTAAAGGCACAGACTTTTACTAAATTACTAGCACTGGATTGCGTGTAAATCTAACACAACAACGAGCAAGTTAGCAATTTCGTCACCTTTCTTTCAGTATTAATTGGTTGTCAATGCTGTTAACTGAACACATATCCCACTTTAGGACCTTTCTAGCTTTTGGACCTTGTATGGTTCACATGATTCGACAAGAGTGACACAAACAATCAAGGTACTGGATCTTACGCTCTAAATGAATACTCTGTTGATTACAAATGGTAATGTTAGTTACATTTAACTATTCTCTGATCACTATGCTTGTTTTGTTATTTTATTTTTTCTGAAACATCTTGAAAACTACAATTGGGACCTTGGTATGTAATATGTTTATTTATACTATATACATATGCACATATATACTATGTTTTGAAATGTATAATTTTTTGTTTGCGAATAGGGAGCACAGCCCTGATGAAGGAGATTAATATTCTCCGAAATGCATTGGCAATATTAAAAGCAATATTAAAAGCTTCCTTCTTCTTTACATCAACCCATCGTGGTGGTCTACTATCTTCCAGACAAGAGTTATGATGGAATATATAGGAACTGTATGACTAACCTTGTTAATATAGTATGCACATAACTGTGGACATACAGTATTTTCCACAAATAGCATAAACAGAATTATAGATTTATGTGCATACTTTTTCTAAATCTTAAAGTAACATCAACTGAGAGGTACAAGATAGAGAGCGACTGTTTAGCAGGGTGTGACACACTCCGATTTTTGCATTTAGACCCTTTCAGAAAATGGCCACTTAGACTGAAGCCACAGAGTACCAAACAACAAGGGTACTTTGTCAAGAGAGGCAAAAGGATACATGTTCAAATGCAGGGAATAAAGAACAGTGTCATGGAAGGGTGGGGAAAATTGGTGACCCCACAGCCCCACAACCAACTACATACATAAAACCTAAAAAGGCCACACACACACATACATACACGTTATATAAATGCTAAATTATTATTATTATACACATATACACATGATATGATATTATATGGCATTTATAATGCGCCTATTAACAGGTGTTTCAAGGTGCGAAGTAGGTCTTGGAGGAAGGGGCCAAGAAATAAGCCTCATGAAGTCATGCAGTCCCATCATGGGAAAGGAAGAAAATGTATTAAAAGGTAAACCATGTATGTGTCTGAAGAGAAGTCACAATGCTAACTGTCATTTGTACAGTCACAAGTTTAAGAACGGTCAGATGGTGTCAACATTTGGGTCTCATGAGAAAAGTGCTGAAGTAATTATTTTTGTTGCCACGCTGTCTACACCTCACAGTCAATGAAAGGGGGAGAATTCCACCATGGAACATTCGAAGGTGGGATAGCCAATGGGAAACTGAATTGTATGTTGCAAAATGTTAGAATTCATTTTTTCCAATTGTGAATGGAGAACCTGGATAACCTGGAAGTTAGGTCATTGTCAAGAAGAGGTCATTAGTGTTAGGGAGGATTCTCAAAATGTGCTAATTTCCCTTACCTTTTGAGACCCACAGCAACTTTGCTGGATTTCTAGGATTTGATTTTTTTTACCTAGGAAGAGCGTGAGCCTTTTTTTCCCACTCTTCCGTGTATTTTGTGTGTGCTTTACTTTTGTGTTCTTTGGTTATGGAGTTTTAAAACAACTCCAGTGGCATCTTTTTCTGTGTGTCACACAACACCTTCAGAGCAGTGGCACAGGGATGTCTTTCAGTCTTCCCCAAGTTTAAATACCTTCTCTGAGACTGACTGCTGTCTCCCAGAGCATGTAAAGTTAAATTGACTTTACTAGTCTCTTTAAATTTACTGACCCTGCATACGCTATCTTACTATAAAGTGATGGAGGGGTTGCTTAGCTTCCCCTGAGTCAAAACACTCATATAACAGTAAAATGTCACCTTTTCCTACTTTAAATGGCTGGTGGCAGTGGTTTAGATCAACTACCGTGATTTTTACCAAACGCTAACAATGGTAGCTAAAAATCGGGTCAGCCATGTTATTCAATATGGCGCCCAAGACCTATCTGTAAAACCAGACTGTGGTAATCTTTTTTCGCCATTTATTTTAGGAAAACTCCTTCTTGTGTTTGTCTATGCGTGCCAAACCAGGTTTGGTACCTTTGCTTGTTAGCCTTTGGCGGGCTTCAGTGCTGAAGCCCTCCTCTGCCACCTGAGTGTCTGGGGTGGACAGGATGCGAGGGAGTTTCCCGAAACATCCTGTGTTTAGTCTCCTAGGAGACCTGAATGCACTCTGCCGTGATTGGCTGGCTAGCTGTCCGGCAAGGACAGACCCCCTGCTGTGTGAGTGACAGCCAGGCTGGAATGAATGGGGGAGAACTGTTTAAAATCAGGTCTCTGGGACATGGAAAGCAGAGTCGACCACTGGAACGAAAGAACCGAAGACGAGCTGAAGAAAGAGGACTGCTGCAACTCCTGGACGACCGGTGAAGCCTGCTGCAGGTCCGAATTGCCTGAAACTCCATCGACAGAGAAGCCCTTCAAGGTTTACTTCTTCCCTTGAGTTTGGTCGGAACAGCCAACTCACAGGCCACCTGGACACCATCCCCATCTGGTCGAATTTTCATCAGAGTGCTGTTGAAAACCGGATAGCCAGAGGGAAGGAAACCAGCTTGTGGACTTTAAGGCACTCACACCTCAAACCAACATCTAGCTACAGCTTTTGGCCTCTTCCCTGGGCAGTGCAGGAACCTCCCGACGTCCTCCTTCTTGTCCTCACAACTGAAGCTCAGGAACAGAGAGACCTGCTCTAACTGCCATGAACAAATGCCTCAGCTACAGCTTTCTTCATTAAAAAGCTACTATCCAAACGCGGTCCGGAAATTTTTTCAGCCATCGAGAAAGTGCGTGAAACCCTTTGCCCTGCCTATGAATGGATTTGGGTTGTCTATTCTTATAACCTTATCTTTTTACCCCTTTAATAAGTATCTGAAGTGCCATTTTGCTCCCACTTCAGGGGAGCTAAACTTGTTCATTTACTTACCGGTTGTATTTTTGTGGTTCTTAGGGTGTGATATTGAGCTGCTTATGGTAGTGTAATGTTTTCTAACTGACTGAGTAAATAAATGTATATTCTTTTACCAAGAAACCTTGAGTAAGTGTATATTTGAATCACTGTATTGGTTGGTCCTTTGTGTAACTTGTTCTACTGCTCACTTAAACTCTTCAGATAAGTCTGGCTGCTCAGCCATCTCTACCACTTTACTGTGTAGTACAGGCTTGCACCAAAGGTGAAATTGTGCTTACACTTGTAGTCTTAATTGCCTGTAGTGTTCCCAAAGAGTACTGCAGGTGATTCTGCCTAACACTGGTGTACAGCGGTGAGGATAAAGTATACTTGTTACATTTAGAGTGCTACTTTTACCTTTGTTTAAATAATCCTCCCAAGGCTAAGCAACACTAGTAAAGCAATTGTTTTATCATGACTGATATGGAAAGCTACAGACAGGCGACCCGAGTGACATTAACTGTTGGTCAATTGAGAGATATGTGTAAAGCTAGGAATCTCACTGTAAAAGGCAAAAAGGTTGAATTGATAGAAAAGTTGTTAGAATACCAAAGTCGGAAGAGTGGGTCTGAAACCCCCACACCTGCAGCAAATGTGGAAAATGTTGATGAGGATGAAAATATGTCAGAGCCCAGCTCTAATATTGTGGATGAGTTAGATGAGGCAGAAGAGTCTCAGAATGTAGGCCCTGTCTTACCTCTACCTGCTCATTGGCCTCAACCTTTGACCACAGAGACCCCATCAGGTCCAAACCTATGTCCTAAATGTGTCTCTTTATAAAAATTGAGACTTGAGTTAGCATTTAAAAGGATCCAAACTCAAACTGCAAGCAAACATTAAGAGCTTAGACTCAGAGAAATGGAATGGAATCATGCACTTGAAATGAAAAGTTGTCTCTTGAAACTGGTTCTCTCCGAGAGTCCTCTAGATCTTCCAGTCTCGCATGCCCAAAGATGCAGTAAGTATGTATGAGGTTAAGCTTGATATTTTGGATTGGTTGGCTGCTTTTGAATATAACCATGGGATTCAAGACATTACAGGGAATCAGTTGATTCCTTGGCTTTTTTCTAGGCTACCCTCTGTTCCAACTGATGTGGTAATGGAGTTGGGGGATATAGACAGAAAAGAGTATGAAATTGTGAAGCTAGCTTTGATAGCTATATTTGGGAAGACACCTTCTCAGAATCTTAAGAGGTTTAGAACCCTCAAAAAGCATGATGGTACCCCTTGAGCTACCTGGGTGACTGAATGCTTGAACAATTTAGATGGATGGTTTAAGGGTTACAGTGTGAACACTTATGAAGGTATGAGAAATCTGTTTATGTTGGAATCTACTTATGATGCCTGCTCTCCTGAGCTGAGACAGCACTTAGCTGACTCTAAGGAAATTGATCCAAAGAAGATAGCAAGGGCTGCTGACTTGTGGGTTGCCAACAGGGCTACTCACAAAGATTCTGGGGTAACTCAGAAGAAGGATGAGGGGAAGCAGCACAAGAAAGACACCAAAGAGAATTCTAATACCTCCCATCCAAAAGAGGGCCGCAAACATAACAAGGGTAAGCCACAGGGAAAACCCAATCAGGCTAATGTGCCTCCAGGTGCCAAACCAGAAGGAGGTCAGAACTAACCCCCATTCATAAAGACATTTGGTAAATGTTATGCTTGTGGGTCAACTGACCATGTGAAAGGGGATCCCACATGTAAGAGTAAACCATCAGGGATCCACACTGTCTCCTTAGCCTTCTCCCCAGAGGATGAAGTACCAATCGCAAGTGGAAACTTTCACTTACTGGCTGAGGAACCCATGAAAGTCTCAGCCAGTATTTCTTTAGCATCCCTGGGTCTGTGGGAACAACAGAATTTAGATGTGTATAACTGTATTCCAGATAATACTAAAGAGTATTACAAAGACATTGTTCTTGTGAATGGTCAGGAGACCCCTGCCATCAGAGACACTGGCGCCAGCATAACTGTAGTTGATGAATCATTTTTCAAGGTTGAGGATGTTGCTAAGGCTCCCAAAATATCTAACTAAGCTGGCTGGAGGCATTGTCCAAATGCTTCCACAGTTACCAGCTCTCATCCAGTGCAATGACATGACTGTCGAGATACCTGTAAGTGTGCAGAGTGAAGTACCTGGGAGAGTCCTGTTAGGGAATGACTAAAAAACTCTTGGAGTTGTATCAAGCAACCCCAGGCCTCCCAGCAAAAGGAAACAGGAGCAGACTAAGAAGGCCAGAGAGAGTACCTTAAGGGGCTCTCAAGAGGAGATTATAGAGGAAACTATAACTCCCAGTCCACAGGACTTAGTGACTGCAATTTCTAAGAAGAAAGAGGAAAAAGGGAAACCTAAAACCTGTAGGAAGAAACCATCCAGCACTTCTGTGCTACCAACAAGGACATCCCCGAGAGGACTGTCCAAAGTCACACCTGTGAATCCCCCACAAGCTGAGGCTGAGTGTGTGGAACAACCTTGTGTGGTTGAATCAGCTGAAGAAGACCTTGCTCCTGTTGGAGATCTGGATCCTGCAGACCATCCTGAGCTGCAGTCTTTACTGGCCGAAGATGGACCCTGTATGGCAGGCTTCAGCAGAGGTCAGAGAGAGTCTCCTACTCTTGAAGGTCTTCACCACCAGGCAGCTTCCCAGCTAGAAAGGAAAGAGCCAGAGAAGCATAGGTTGTACTGGGAAGATGGTCTCTTCTACAGTGAACCAACTGAGTCTCTCCCAGGAGACTACATACAACTTGTAGTGCCTCTTGAAAGCAGACTCCAGTTCCTACAATTAGCCCATGAGATACCTTTGGCTGGTCACTTACATTTTAAGAAGACCAAGGAAAGACTCTCTCTATACTTCTACTGCCCTAAATTGAGGTCTGATGTATACAAGTATTGTAGGAGCTGTCACACTTGCCAAACCTCTGGCAAGAGTGGAGCCAAGAATGTGGCACCTTTAGTGCCTCTCCCAGTGGTGGGAGTCCCTTTTGAGAGGGTAAGAATTGACATTGTTGGTCCCTTAGACCCTCCAACATCTTCAGGAAACAGGTTTATCCTGGTTGTAGTAGACCATGCTACTAGGCATCCTGAAGCTATACCTATGAGGACTGTTACAGCTCAGGCTGTTGCTAAGGCCCTACTTGGTATTTTTACCAGGGTAGGTTTTCCTAAAGAAGTTATCTCTGACAGGGGATCCAGTTTTATTTCCCACTACATACAGGCCATGTGGAAAAACTGTGGAGTAACTTAAAAATTCTCAACTGCCTACCATCCTCAGACAAATGGATTGGTAGAGAGGTTAAACTGTACAATGAAGAGCATGATTGGTGCTTTAGAGGAACCCAATAGAAGAAAGTGGGACCTTCTACTGCCATGCCTTCTTTTTGCATAAATAGAAGTCCCTCAGTAGGGAGTTGGATTTAGTCCCTTTGTACTTCTTTATGGCCATCCAGTTAGAGGCCCCTTGGCCCTAATTAAGGAGGGGTCAGAGAGGGCTCCTTCCCCCAAGCCAGTGAGAGTCACTGACTATGTGATAGGTCTCCAGAGGAGAATGTCACACAAGATGGCAGAAGCATCAGATAAGGCTCTAGTAAAGCATGGGCATGACCAGAAGGCCAACAGGGTTGAGTTTTCTCAAGACTAGCTAGTTCTAGTTATGGTACGTACAAGGCAGATGGCTTTACAGGACAAATGGATAGGATCCTTCAAGGTTGTGGGTAAACTTGGAAAGGTCAACTATCTGGTGGATCTAGGCAATCCTAAGGAGGTTCCCAGAGTCTTTCACACTAACTGTTTAAAAGCTTATGTCTTAAGACCAGAAGTAGGAGCTTTGCTTCTAGCTTCAGCTCAAGAGGAGGAGGAGGAGAGTGAACCTTTACCTGACCTACTTAGAGGCCAGCCTTTAGATGAGAAAATAGGAGTTAATCTCTCTTCTAATTTGACACCTGAACAACAGGAGGAGTTCAAGTTTCTGTTAAATCAGTTTTCCTCCCTGTTTTCACTATCAGCAGGCTTGACCCCTTGAGGCCAGCATGATATTCAAACTGGTGACTGTTTACCTGTTAAAAGCAGAGATTGCAGGATGTCAGATCATGTAAGATCCCACATAAAGGAGGAGGTCAATAAGATGCTTGATCTCGGGGTAATAGAGCCATCTACCAGTCCATGGTCTAGTCCAGTTGTTCCAGTACCAAAGGCAGGATCAAAGGAGTTTAGATTCTGTGTGGACTATAGAGCTCTTAATGCAGTCACCAAGACTGGTTCAGCCATGAACCTCAGTACATTTGATCTCACTTCAGGCTATTGGCAAATAGCACTGACAGACCATGCCAAGGAGAAAACTGCATTCTCAACCATGGCAGGCCTCTACCAGTTTAGGTAATGCCTTTTGGACTAAAGAATGCACCTGCTACATTCCAAAGGATTGTTAACCAGGTTCTGAATGGGATGGAGGACTTCTCAATGGCATACTTGGATGGCATTGCAGTGTTCAGCCCTACTTGGAAAGAACATGTTGACCACCTAGGATATGCTTTGCAGGCTCTTGAGTAGGCCCATCTGACCATAAAGGCTAGTAAATGTCAAACTGGTCAGAGTAGAGTGGTCTACCTTGGACATGAGGTAGAAGGAGGTGAAATCAGACCATTGCCTAGCAAGGTACAAGCTGTACAAAACTGTGCTACCCCTACTACTCAAACCCAAGTGACAGCTTTCCTAGGCCTCACTGGCTACTATAGGAACTTCATAGAGAACTATGGGACCAGATCTTCTCCCTTGATTGTGATCTTGTCTCCCAAGTTCCCTAAAAAGTTCAGGTGTAATGAGGAGTGCACTCAAGCCTTTGAAGGCCTGAAGAAAGCCCTTTGTCAAACTCCAGCCCTAAGAGCTCCTGACTATAACCAAACCTTCATTTTTCAAACTGATGCTTTCAAATACAGGTATAGGTGCAGTCCTTAGTCAACTGGATGAGAAAGGTAGGGAGCACCCCATTTGCTTCATCATCTGGAAGCTGAAGGAACCACAAACAAGCTGGGCAACCAATAAGTGTGAATGCTTTGCTATTGTGTGGTCACTGAAGAAGTTTGGACCATACTTGTATGGATCTACTTTTGTGATTCAGACTGACCACCAACCCCTGAGATAGTTGATGCAAATGAAAGGGGAAAACCCTAAACCATTGAGATGGTCAATCAGCCTGCAAGGGTTTGATTTTACCATTGAACACAGGCCAGGGTGTCACCACCAAAATGCTGATGGTCTCTCCAGGATGTTTGACCGACTGGAGTAAGGAGATTCATCCAGGAGTGGATTAAATCCTCCTGTCCCTTAGTCTGGCGGGGATGAGTGTTAGGGAGAATTCTCAAAAATGTGCTAATTTCCCTTACCTTTTGAGACCCCCAGCAATTTTGCTGAATGTCTAGGATTTTATTTTTTTACCTGGGAAGAGTGGGAGCCTTTTTTCCCACTCTTCCATGTATTTTGTGTGTGTTTTACTTTTGTGTTATTTGGTTATAGAGCTTTAAAACAACTCCAGTGGCATCATCTTGTTCTGTGTGTCACACAAAACCTTCAGTGCAGTGGCACAGGGATGTCTTTCAGACTTCCCCAGGTTTAAATACCTTCTCTGGAACTGACTACTGTCTCCCAGAGCATGTAAATTTAAATTGACTGTACTAGTCTCTTTAAATGTACTGACACAGCACACACCGGGCCTCATCACAAGTCTGGTGGTAAACCTTAAATGCGGCGGTAGCGCCATTACCGCCGCATTTAAGGGTCCGCCAGATCATGATCTGGGGGGAAATCTGCAGCAAAATTGACGATTTTCGGTGCGATTACCGCCGGTGGGAAATCCACCGGCGGTAATATCGTGAATTTTCCCCATTGGGCCCAATGGGGAATGAGGAATTCCCGAATGGGCCCAATGGGGAATGGGCAATAACCCTTCCGCCAAACCCGTGATCCGGCACTAATAGCGCCGGAGGGTTTGGTGGTAGGGCTATTCGCGCCGGCGCTAATAGCGCCGGCGTTACCGCCCAACTCATGATGAGGCCCACAATCTTACTACAGAGTGCTGGAGGGGTTGCTTAGTTTCCCCTGAGTCAAAACACTCATGTAACAGTCAAATGTTACGTTTTCCTACTTTAAATGGCTGGTGGCAGTGGTTTAGATCAACTACCGTGATTTTTCCCCACCGTTAACAACGGTAGCTATAAATCGGGTCAGCCATGTTTTTCAATATGGCGCCCAAGACCTATCTGTAAAAACAGACTCCGGTCATCTTTTTTCGCCATTTCTTTTAGGAAAAGTCCTTCTTGTGTTTGTCTCTGCGTGCCAAACCACATTTGGTCCCTTTGTTCATTGGCCTTTGGTGGGCTTCAGTGCTGAAGCCCTCCTCTGCCGCTTGAGTGTCTGTGGTGGACAGGATGTGAGGGAGGTGCCCGAAACTCCCTGTGCTTAATCTCCTAGGAGACCTGAATGCACTCTTTTGTGATTGGCCGGCTGGCTGTGTGTGAGTGACAGCCAGGCTGGAATGAATGGGGGAAAACTGTTTAAAAGCAGGTCTTGGACTTGGAAAGCAGAGTCAACCACTGGAACGAAAGAACCGAAAACGAGCTCAAGGAAGAGGACTGCTGCAACTCCTGGACGACTGGTGAAGCCCTGCTGCGTGTCCGAATTGCCTGAAACTCCATCGATGGAGAAGCCCTTCAAGGTTAACTTCTTCCCTTGAGTTTGGTGGCAACAACCAACTCGCAAGCCACCTGAACCCTATCCCCTCTGGTCGAATTTTCATCAGAGTGCTGTTGAAAACCAGATAGCCAGAGGGAAGGAAACCAGCTTGTGGACTTTAAGGCATTCACACCTTAAACCGACGTCTAGCTACAGCTTTTGGCCTCTTCCCTGGGCAGTGCATAAACCTCCCGACGTCCTCCGATATCTGCTCTAACTGCCAGGAGCAACTGCCTCAGCTACAGCTTTCTTCATTAACAAGGTACTGTGCAAACGCGGTCCAGAAATCTTTTCGGCCATCGAGAAAGTGTGTGAAACTTTCCTCAACTTCGAAGGCTTGTCCTTCCCTAAACATTCGTCAAACTTTTTGCCTAGCCAAATTCTTCTAAACTCTGTGGCAAAGACTTAACTGTTACTACCAGAACTGTGCTATCCTATACATAGAGTGTGAACCACTCGGATCTCATCACCCTAAAACGCAAGGAAATGGCATGCTGCATGTTCATCCTCTGACAAACTGGCCTGCCGCCTGCTCCAAAGGCAATACCGGCTCTCCGTTCTCACCAAGAAGAGAGCCCTTATCCAAGCCCGCATCCCTGCGGCATCTAACAACTCGGCTGAACTCTTTAAAATCTGCAAGGAACTGCCAACCTTGCTGCAGTATCTACCTCTCCTGTCCCCTCCCAGGCCCTCTGCATGGCACTGGCCTCTCACTTCATTTCAAAAACTCAGGACATCCTGTCCTTACTCTCCTCCTATCACCTCCCTCCCTCTATTCCCTGCTCCTCTGGCCCTTCTGCAGCCACCCCTCCTCCCTCCTTCTCTGCCTTTCCCCTTTTTTCTGCTTATGAGGTTTCCAGACAAGTCAAGGACCACATCGACTCCCTGGCTCCTGCCCTGGCTGACTTCTTCAATCACTCCTTCACCTCTGGAGTCTTCCCTTCCCCCCTTAAGCACTCCCTTGTGCACCCTCTTCTTAAGAAACCCTCTTCTGACCCCTCCTGCCTGGCTAACTATCGCCCAATCGCCATCACTCCCTTCCTGGGCAAGCTGCTGGAGAAACGGGCCATCTCCCAGCTTAATCTTCATGCTGAATATGTTGCTAGTCTTCATGACCATCAGTCTGGCTTCAAAACTACCAGAAGCACGGAAACTGCTCTCCTGAACATCTGTGAAGACCTGCTCTCCAACCTTGACTCTAACACTCCGTATGTTCTCATTTTGCTCGATCTCACTTCTGCCTTTGATACTGTCAACCATGCCATCCTGCTCAACCGTCTCCATGATAAACTAGGTATCACTGGTCAGGCTCTGGCGTGGCTGACCTCTTTCCTCTCCAATTGACCCCACCAAGGTCTAACTGGAGTCCTTCCTCTCTGACATCTTTCTCTCTACCTGTGGTGTCCCCCAGGGATCTAACCTCTGTCTCTGGCTGTTCAATCAGTATCTGGCACTCCTTGCCCACCACATCGCCACTCTCTGCCCCAACTTTCAGTGCTATGCGGATGATACCCAGCTCATTGTCAGGCTACCCTCGGCCTCCTCCTCTCCTTCCCTCATCTCTGACTGTCTGTCTGCTATCCAGGAATGGTGTGCAGCCAATGACCTCTGCCTTAATGCCAGTAAGACTGAGATTCTACTCATTGGCACACCCACTCCCTCCTTCCCTGCAGCTCTCTGTCCGGCCTCTCTTGGCCCTCTTCCTGCTCCCACCTGCAAGGCAAAAAAACTCGGGGTCATCTTCGACTTCACACTCTCCTTCTCTCCTCACATATCTGACATCTCTAAGAAGTTACACTATCAGCTGCACCTCCTCAGAGGTAGTTTTCCTTTCCTTTCCTTCCCCTAGATGCTCACTGTCTCCAGAGCCCTGGTTCTCTCCAAGCTGGACTACTGTAACAACCTCTATCTATATCTGCCTGCCTCTACTCTCTGCCCTCTGCAACTCATCCAGAACAGGCCCACGAGACTTGTCCTTGGCCTCAAGCCCAGGGACTGTATCTCTCCAGGACTGAAATCTCTACACTCGCTCCCAGTGGCTGCGAGGATTAAGTTCAAAACCCTCTGCATTGTCCACAGGGCCTTCTGGGGCCTGGGGCCAAAATGGGGCCTGGGGCCAAAACACCTTCAACTCTCTCTTCCTAAATATCTTCCGCCTGCAACTCCCTCAGGGACAGCCGCTTCTCCAAGCAACAAGTTAAGGGTAGATCTCTCTCCGCAGCAGGGGCCTCCTTCTCGAAAAGCCTTCCTGCCTCCCTGAAACTTGAGGAGAACCATCTCCGGTTCCGGAAGCACCTCAAAACCTTCCTCTTTGCTTCTGCTTCCTCTCCCCCTCTCCCCTCCTAAATTCCTGACTGAAACTGCACTGATTCTACAACTGGGCCACTCTCACCGATCTCGGTCTTTGGCCCAACCACTCTCCCCTGCACTGCCTCCCTGGCAACCCCTGCACTGCGGGACTGTCTCTGTATTCCTACAGCCCCCCTTCCCAGCACTTGTCTGCACTTACCTTGCACTTGCCACCAGATGGCCCTTATTATTTCTCTTGTTATTCTTCTACCCCTGTACTGCAATTTCCCCTTGCACTTTTCCCTTCCCCTCTACCCTTGCACTTGCGCGATCTGAATGACACCTGGCCTATTAGGATCGTTGTCTGTCTTCTCTTTGTCCCCCCCTCCCTGCCTCATCGCGGCTTGAAACACTTGTGTATAGGCGCGTTACAAATGCCATATCATATCATATTGACTTTGGTCCATGCCTATGAGAAGAATTGCTGGTTGTAGACAACTGAAACCCTTTGCCCTGCCTATGAATGTATTTGGGCTGTGTAGTGTTATAACCATGTCTTTTTACCCCTTTAATAAGTATCTGAAGTGCCATTTTGCTCCCACTTCAGGGGAGCTAAATTTGTTCATTTACTTACCGGTTGTATTTTTGTTGTTTATTAGGGTGTGATAATGAGCTGCTTATGCTAGTGTAATGTTTTCTAACTGACTGAGTAAATAAATGTATATTCTTTTACCAAGAAACCTTGAGTAAGTGTATATTTGAATCAGTGTATTGGTTGGATCATTGTGTAAATTGTTCTACTACTCACTTACACTCTTGAGATAAGTCTGGCTGCTCACCCATTGCTACAACTTTACTGTGTAATACATGCTTGTACCAAAGGTGCAATTGTGCTTACACTTGTAGTCTTAATTACCTGTAGTGTTCCCAAAGGGTACTGAGGTGATTCTGCCTAACAATTAGATTGGTTATGAGCAATAGGATAGGCTAATAAGGCTAGGTATTGTATAGATTTCATGGAAACAGCCACAAAGGAAGGATACAGAGACTGACCACATACCCAGACCCAGACGAAAGCCCTCTAGTGACTCTCCCACTCATACGTACCGAGCGAACACACCCAGACCGGCAGACGCATCTAGATAGACGTTGGCCTGCGTCGCATCTGGATAGGATCGATTGAAGGATAACATGCCCGCGCCCAGAAAAACGCGAATGCTAGAATGCGCCACACTCAGAGCCGTGAACACCAGCCTGCGTGGCGTTCGGATGGAATTGTGAATGTTAACATGCCCACACCTGGACTAATCTCTAAACACTAGCCCACGCCGCGTCTAGATAAAAGTGTAAATGTTGGCATGACCACACCTGTATGGAGCCGTAAACATTGGCCTGCGCCGCGTCTAGATGGGAATGTGAGGGCCAACAAGTGCCACACTACTCAGAACTGCGAGTGCTGGCATTGGTAAAGGTCGGGTAACCCACTAACCAATATACGCTCAAACTCTGCATACCTATCTCACTCAAAATACTCACACAACCATCTCTCGTACAACAAGCCGCATGCACTTCACAACACTGCAACAACACATAAGCCGGAAGAACAGCACATGCGGCCTGACTCCGATCCGATACCCGCACCAAAGCTCAGCACCCGGTGTATACTGAGTTGAAGCTGCCAACAGAACACCACTCCTCTCACTATCCTACTCCCTTCTTCAACCTACTAACCCATCCTACCTTTATTGTTTACAGATCCGCCTGAGCACCTGGGGACCAATTCCGTTGGTGACAGTGTGCGGTACAAATACCTTTAACATTTAACATTTAACATATGGGACAGCAGCCACTGTCCAATCAAGTGAATAATAATTTACATGCATCTTGCAACATTGTTAGAGCTGTGATGTCACTCACTCATGTAAAAATCATCATTTAATGATGACATGTTAATATATTTTTGAATTGTTCCCAGCTGAGGCTGCATGTAATAAACCTTTGTTCCTTTTGCTACCAGTGCACATTTATTGGCTCACTAGATTGATTTTGTAATTATCTAGGTTCTGGGCCTTCCTTGCACTATGTTAGGATGAGGCTAAGAGCAGGGATAGGATATAGGAAAATACATGAAGCAGAAGGCACCCAAGGCATGGACACCAGCATGGCTAAAACAAGATTCATGTACTGCAGACCATTATTTGTGGAAATATTAAATCAGAGTAATTGTGTTTATACATTGAGGAGTATGCATTTATTTTTGTATTTATATTTTTATAAGTACGAACTAAATACCAAAAAGAAATATAATGCTGCACTAACATTGTTGTACAATATTTCTGCCATTGAACTTGTTGAAATACTAAACCATAATGCATAATTGTAACTCATCCTCTAATTGTACCTATAACATAGGACTACTGACGCCACTGGATACTGTATGGCAATCTCTGCGAAAGCAACAACTATGATGGCCTTTCTTCGATACAAGCTGGATAGTTGTTTACTTTATTTCGTTAAATAACCATAGAAGTATAGAACAACAGTACATGAAAACATGAAGATAAACAGCCCTAAAATAGTGGACAAATCCGTATAACTCATTTAGGATTAAATGCAAATATTTGAAACACCATTCATTTTTATTTATGTAATGACAATTACAGGGAAAACGAAAAAATGTTGGCACAAAAATGCATACACAACTTTTTAACATCAATTTACGGAGTGGAGGACCAGTGTCCTTAACAATGCTCGAGAGGATGTGGATATAAGACCAGATGATGCAGGGGTGGTCGAAATATAAAACAAGCACAAAGACACTAGAGTACGATGTAGAAACGGGATAGTGGAGAAAGTGTTAAGTTTTAGGATGAAAGGGTGAGGGATAAGTGCTATGAGGTTGGTATAGGAGAGGAGAACAGGACGATGTGGTGGTGAAGAATTCTATGCAAGCAGTTCTTCAGATAGTAGGAAATCTAGGAGGTTGGATTTAGAGGTAGAGTGTGAGTGGTGCAGAGAGGGAGAAGAAGAGCATTCCAGAGATAGGGAGCCAGGAGTGAAAGAGAGCGGAAATGCTTGTGTGCTTATTACTAGTATGAACACATATGCACCAATGCGTAGTTCATTTATGGATCAATCACAGTAAACAGAAATAAAACAGTTAGATTTTTTAGTGCAAATATTTCAATCACCTTGGCTACATAACCGCTTTTAGGAGAGGATAGTTGAAATCTCCTCCCCCACACCATGTCTATGTAGTAAGAGACAGCATACATTATGTCTATTGAACTTGTCCTTTTGCAGAGATGCTCTGCAGCAACAAAAGATTGAATGCCTCTATTTGATAAACACATGTTTACATTTCTATGTCTAATATCAGCATAATGTGGACAAGAAATGCTGTAAGGACTCCGTTTTGCCAGGACAAAAAGGGCACATATCTGTATTTGTTTTATTCCACAGAGCCTTGACAGAGGCAACCCATAGATAGATGAAGGCACTCATTTATATATTGACCCATGAAGAAGTCTGAGTGGGCATCAATGCCCGTTTTTCTGCTACTGCCATTAATCACCTCTGGGTTACTCCAAATGTCTCCTAAATAAAGTTTAAATAGGCTTTGATGTGCCTAAACCATTTAAGAGAGAGAACGTCCTGATACGAAAAAAAAACTTTTAAGGTTGTTATTTTGGAAGAGCGTCAAATGACCAGATGTGCACCCAAAAGAGCACATGTTTAGGACTACATGATCACTAATACATGTAAGACCAAGTTCCATGTGTAACAGAATATTGGGTGTTATTTTTAGATCCATAAAAGTCATTTTAAGAAATTATTTTCGGTCACAGATAAGGCTGGTATCTTAGTGTGGCCCCATATCTCTGCTCCATAGAGGGCAGACACCAATGCCTGGTATAGAATTTTGCCGAAGGATTTTGAGAAACTCAATATACCATTACACTTGATCCTTAATGACACATTTACCTTATTAATATGTTAAGACCATGTCCTGTCCTGTGTAATCCTGACTCCAAAATAATCAAAGTGGGGGACCTCTTCTATTCTCACACCGTCAATGAAGATATTAATGTGTGAGCTTGCCCCATGTCATCTGCCACATCTACAAACTACCAATATTCTCACCACCCAGACAGGGTGCATCTGATGTGCTTGTTGGAAATTCGAAGAACACCCCACAAAAAAATAGATTGAAAAGAAGGGGGGCCAGAATACAGCCTGCTTGCACCCGTATTGACAGGAAGGTTTTAGTGCTTTCCCCACCTGATCCCCACCTTACTCTTGGCACTGTGTCTTCACATAGATCCATTATTGCTTTCAGCCGTGGTAATGGGAAATATTTATTGGACAAGGCTCGCCAGAGTTCAGATCTTGCCATAGTTCTGCAGGCATGGTTTAAATCTATGAAAAGCAGGTAGATGTTACCACTTTTCATAATCACATATGTGGTCAAAACCAGAGTAAGTCTGAACAACTGGTCTGTAGTACTCACCCCTTTTGTGAAGCTAGCGTGGAAATGTCTTACGGAATTAGTTTGAAGGTTTTTACCAAGTATTGCGCTAAATGCATCCAAAAATGAAATTGTACAGTAGTTACAAGGTACGGCAAGGTCCCCTTTTCTAAAGATTGGAACACTATTATCCATGTAACAAGATGGCGGTTTTTGGCCTGACTTGAGCATGAAATTAAACAATAATAGAAGATAAGGAGCCTATATTCGAGATTCACTCATGTAGAAGTCTACCAGGATAGAGTCACAGCCCAGAGCTTTTCTTCAAGTCTCCTTCCCTGTAGCTGCGATGAACAGGCGAGCTACTTCTTTATACTGAAATAGAAAATCAGATCTATTTTCGAGATAAATACATGAAAGGTGACCTAACTAGGGATTTTCAGTAAGTGCAGCTTCAGTAGGTTTTGTGTTAGCTTAACTATCATCACAAACAATCCTCCAGAATTCTTTGCCATTTTTCTGATTTGCTGCCTTATTAAACATTTCCCAGGTTTCAAATGATTTAAAAACATTTTCTCATCAAGCAAGGGTATATACTCCTTCCTATATCTTTTCACCTCCTCGTTCCCCCCCCTATTATTAGATTTAAGGGCCCTAATAACGTGACCTTCGAATCCCAACACACCCCATCATACCAGCTTTCTCTAGCTGCCTGAAGGCCTGACACTAATTTCACTGGTTTAAAACAAATACGGAGCTAAAACAGGAGAAATTGTGGTGGTGGAAGATACTATAGTCCACTTTTTAACATTGGTTGGGATCAACACTTTTTTCAGGCAAATTTTGTTTTGTCTTGTGCCCATTACCTGACAAACCATTCCAGCTTTTTAAGGGTATCCATGCCATCTAGACCATCTGGACCATATGGTCTGCTATAGATGTTGAAGACTAAGAAGGTGGTGTCATTCGGTGTCTTTATGAGCAGCCCGTGTAGGTCAGGGGAACTAGTGGGCAGAGATTTAATCTGAGCATTGAGGTTTACCTTTACCCAAATCCCCACTAGGTCGCCCATTCTTATGTTTCTGCCAGGCAGCAGGTATTGTATGATTGGAATATCCCTCCAATGTAAGGGAATTATAGGCCCATGTTTCTTGGAAAAAGATGATGTCAAAGGTTCTGATAAAATTCACCCAATCCTGCTCATCTAAAAGTTAAGCCAGACCAGCAATGTTTCACAAAGATAATTTAAGATCACATATATAGGTTACAGAATATTGAGGGAGATGTCCAACACCTACACTAACAGGTAGTTGGGGTGGCAGATGTCAGGCGATTAGTATATATTGCAGTGGTCCTTCACTGGAATTTTCTGCTGAATTTACACTTGGAGCATTACTACAGTGGACTTCCATATCAATAGTACCATGTGGGGTCTACCCCCAAGCTCACTACGTAGGCCTCGGGGTGGGAATGTTTGAAAGTAATTTGCCAGCAGTCCAGATTGTAGGTGGTTCTTTTAACTCTGTTACGGTTTGGAGAAAGATAACTTAGTCTGCTGTAGTTTTGCCACTTTTGCAGTTTAATTTCAGGTCTCCCCTCACCAAGGATATTTGTTTTGCCTTCTCTGGGGGACTTTTCTTTGGTTCCCACATCCTGATGATTGATACTGTCCAACAATACCTCTAATTCATTAATCAAAATGTTAACTTCCTGGATTGGGGCAATCAAACAGGCAGTTCTTTTAGAGTCTTGAGCAGGAGGGATTTCAGACGCTGCTTTGCATTTTGACATGATTCCTCCAAGTGCTAAAATTTAGTAAAGATACTGTAAATCCACTATAGGGTAACAGCGGGGGCACGCTCAACTGGCTTCGGGGGATTCATTAGACAGACCCCCCTGCTGTGCCCAGTCCTTTTAAATGTGCAAATATGCAAGTATACCAACAATTCGAAATGACATGTGAAGCTCAGAGTCCGATTTATTTATCATCAATTAGAGAGTCAATACTTCCTTTTAATCCACTAACCTTCAAACCCTGTTAATGGACATGATGAAATGTGTGTGGTAATAGAGTATATGAACTATCATCGATCAATCCAGGTGACATTAAGTTCCTTGTTAAGTAAAATACAGGTGCAAGAAATAGTATAAAAGATACCAGATATTACAATCTATAAAAGGATTTGTTGAGTTAAAAAGAGTAGAAATAAAACAAAGTACACATCTAACGGCTTCTTCGAGAAAAAAAGGGAGAGAGAGGGATAACTACTTAAACAACGACAGCTCAACTCACAGCTCTGTTGTGCTCCAATCTAAATAATAGTGTAGAGCCATTAGAGGAACGCCCAATTGGCTTGAGGAGCTTCTAGAGTCCATCCTGCCCTAGCCAAACTCCTGGAGTGGCAAGCCAACACTACGCCAATCCAGTAGCAACCAACAGGTTGCAAAGCCTTCAAGCTTGGGAGAGGTTAACTGACACTTGCCCACCGGCAACCCCCAGGGAGAGCTGTGAGGCCTAGCAAACAGCAATCCAATCAAAAACCTGGGCCACAACACAGCATGCTGTCTCAAACAATTAGCAGGGATTACCTCCTCACCAAGCTCCAAAATAGAGAGGGGTAATTAAACACCCAATGCAGGTCACAACTTGTTCTACCAGAGACTCTGGAACTAAAGAAAAATCCAGCTATCATGCGTGGATAAGTTTCTCCTTCTCTTGAAAAAATACCAGTGCCTTAAAGGTCGCTCTCATCGTACTCACTGCTCACACAAAATAGGTCAACAGCATGACTTGAGCGCTGTCTTTGGTGCAGCGCTGGTGCACCAGGAAAGCCCTTTTGTTAGCCGGGCTGCAGCGGTGAAGACAAGGGGGCATGGCCTCTGGTCCAACAGCCAGCGGCTACGGGCTCCAGCAAAGAGCCCAATTGCGCAAATTGCTGTTTTCTCAATATACAAATTGCTTTTACTCACTAATGTTTCAAATCACATCAGCCACAACATATTAGAAGAGGCTTACATCTTTTGCGACGACTTTGTCAATGCTATTCAGATGCAGTGAGCGTGTATTCTTTTTTCAACTTCAAGTGCAATGTTATTGAATGTGGAACTGCATCACATTCACAGATAATCAAAGTCTGGTAGTATTAAATGTACCAATTATCACACGTGTTATTAATCCAGAAAAAAGTTTGGCGATGCAGTAAAAAAGTGGTGCTATTTCCATTTCTGACACTTTTCTGGGGTCATAATGGCATTAAAGCCAATTGTACTGCAAGTTTGTACTCAAAGCAGCGCACCAACCACAGCAAGATGCTGGAGGCAAATCCTCCACTTCATGGCCACAAATCAGTGGATTTCATGTGGCAGTTTCATTTCTCATGGTAAATCCCCAAATTACCCATTGTGACACAATGACTTCTGTTCTTCAGGGGTACAAGGGTGAGTGGTAGTGAAACCACCTACTCAGCCCTTACACGTCTACAAACCAACAATGATCCTGAACATAAAGATCAAAGAGACACAGTTAAAAGATATATCTCTTTAGCCTATTGTGCTTATGTGGGCCATGGGATTGCTATATTCTCAAGAGGAGTGTGAATGCGATTCAGTAGTAACTCAAACTGCAAAGTATAACAGTCCAGAATAAAGAGAATGTCCAATCAAAGTTCTATAACACATATATAATTCAATTACACCATCTAAAAGACAACTAAATAGAAAAGCACTGTACAAACCCACCCTGCTGAAAGAACAGAGAAGTTGCAGAGAAAGAAAGATTCATCACTCTGGATAAGAAAACAGGGGAGAAAGGCAATTCAACAACCAGAATGCACTTACAAATTAAGTATTTGATAAAAAAAAAAGGTGTCTATAGGACCCCAAATTGGCCAGGGGGCAGTTATGGGCCTTTGGTACTTTTTGGGCAGTTCAACAGCATCGGCCCAGGCTTTGAACTGTTGTGCAAGCTGGTTGAGCTGTGCTCTGGTGTGTTATATCGTGTGCAAGCTGGAGTCGCTTCAGTTTGATTGCAATAGCTCAGAGGGGTTGAAGGCTGCTGTTCAACAATGCAGGTCAGATTGCTCACTGGGTTCGGTTTGGAGCTCAACATGTGAAGTAACCCCTACGTAGGGTTGATATGTGATGCTACAGCCATTTGTGTCGAAGGTCAGCAATGGTTCAAAGAGATGATACTAATGTTCCAGTGTGTGGTTCAGTGAAACAGTGTTTGAGGTCAATTTTGGTATAGTCAATCTACAACTGCTTGTTCGAGTCAATGAGTGACAATCCAGCAGTTCGAGTCGGGTCTGGTGATGAGTGGTTGATTCGAGCCGAGCAGCTGATGGTCTCTGTGAGTACACAATGCAGCATTGATTTGGTTCAAAGTTGCAAGCACATAGGTTTGAAGGTTTGGCTCAAAGCAGCACTGGCTGGTCCTGAGGTTTGAAATGCAGAAAACCCAGTTCAAAGACAGTTTGATTAGCTCAAGGTGATGACAAACAATGATCCTGGCTGCCATGGCTCTCTGGGTGCTCTCCCATTCTGTGGTCTCAAGGAAAAGTTCAATCCTTAGTCTCAGGCTCCTAAGCAAGGGAAGCTGTCCCACACGTTCAGTAGTCCTTCACCACAATGAGGTCCTGTGCAGCAGTGTACTGGGGTGGTTAGTGAACAGAGCTCGCCTCTGACTTGAACACTCAGTCTTCACCTCACTGGTGGAGGGCTTTGGAAAGTCAACTCTTCCAATTAATTCAATTGTTTCAAAGTGAATCTGAGAAACAGTGGGAGACCACTTCTTTTTAAGGAAAAAGCCCACCGGTGATTGGACTAATGCCTGCCTTCTTTAGTGGTTCAATTCCTGTCCTGGGAGCAAGTGGACTTTGCTGTCTGACATCAAAGCTAATGTGCTTTGTATGAAAATAAGTGATTGGGACTGGAAAGAAGAGAGATGCAGATAGAAAACAAGAATATGGAACGTTTCTCCAGCAGGTCTAAGCTCCCCCTGTTTACACAAACCCTGCCCTCTTTTCTTGTCAATAGTTTTAATGGCCTGTTTGGTATACAGCTCCCTGGTGTGAGGCAAGTCCTTTTGGAATGGGTGTGCACTTTGATTCTCGTTTCTTAGGCCAGCTCCTGCTGGGAGGCTGACTTACTGGAGAGGGTGTTACCATCCCTCACAAAGGATCGAAAGGAGAGGCATAGCCATCCACTCTCCTTTAGCAAGTACTGGCTCTCTGTCCAGAACACACATAACCCTTACACTGCTGAGCTGAACTCACAGTGCCTCCACATATATGATATCAAATGGAAGTTGCTGTAATAAGTATGAGACGGTGCTAGCCTCCATACCCTAACTCAGGCATGGCCTATATTTAAAGTTTACAGCTGCCACCAGGATACTATCTCTTATAGTTACCTAATTGTTGAGTTCCGGTGCATATCCTAAAAGGAGCCCCTATGCTGCATAACGTGGCTGTCACTGCAGCCGTCAAGAGGGCACCTGTGGCTGGAACCTATGTTCCACAGGGGAGCAGGGGCTGCAGATCAGGCTACTGATTCAGCAGGGAACATGTTTACAGAGTGCTATTGGCATGGAGTATGTGGAGTGTGGGTCAGGTTTGCAGACCACCCTCTCTGGGAGAGAATTGCCAACATATTTTCATATTTAATAGCTTATTTAATAGCTTCTAGGCTCTTGCCAGATGACAATCCTAAACACCCATGGAGTCATATGGACTCCAAAAATTGTGAATTACACCATGGTCACCCCACTCATAATCCTGCTGTAAATTCACAGCAATGAATGGTAGGAACGTAATTAAGTTTGATGAATAATTTTGCAGAATAAACATGAAAATACAAAAAAAATCCCAACAAGGCATGAATACTTCTTCATATTATATACACATCCTGCAATATGGAAGTGAATCTGATCAATACACAAGTTATATGCCCCCTAACAGGTACCCACACATTATTTGGGCACTCCCCCTCTAGGTTAGCTCTGAGGAAGTGCCTTGGCAGTTTGAGAACTATGTTCCACTTGCTCCTTTCAAATGCTCCTTGGAGTCTCACAGCTCCATCTAGTACCCATACCTTCACCCCAGAAGCCATAAACATAATAATCTTTGTCTGGACTACTTTGCCTGTTCTCCATGAACAGGGATCTGTCATCCAGGTGGCACCCACTTCTTTGGATGCCACCCAAAAGAAATAATATTTAATTTTTGAGGATTTGTTACCAGATCAATTTCCTTGCAGGTATGTTTTTATATTTGAAAATTGTAACCCCGTGGGATAATGGTGTGGGTCATAATAATTTAATTGCTCCTATTTAACAATCGTCAACAGTTCCTTAACTGAATGCACCTTCCCCTCTACCCTCAAGACCAGACAAATCCTCCCGCTTCTTAAGAAACCAGCACTGTACCCTGACTATCTCAGCAACTACTTCCTATTCAACATCTTCCCTTTTTTGGTAGGAGCCTTGAGAAAGCAGGAGCCGCATAACTCCTGCAACACGTTGAAGCCAATAACCTCTTTCAGTCCTACCAATCTGGCCTCAGGCCCAGATGCAGCAAAGAAAAGGCTACCATCAAGGTGATTGACGATGCCCTTAAAATTCTTGATGATGGCCATCCTTGTCTTCTAGGTCTCCTTGCCCTCTAAGCAGCATTTGAGAGAGTAACCACCAGACACTCACCGACAATCTACATCATCGCTTTGGGATCAGCAAGATCGTTGTCAGCTGCTTCTAATCCTACCTTGCAAATCGCTAACTGTTAGTACAAATGGATTCTTCCAGAACACCAACTCTACCCATCACCTGTGGATTCCCACAAGTATCTATCCTGTTCCCCGTGATCTTTAATCTTTACATGGAACCACTCAGAACCCTGCTCTCTCCACACAACATTCACATTCACCAATATGCAGATGACATGCAGATCTATCTCAAGATATCCTCCATCAAAGACAGCACAATGCCTGCCTCACATGGTTACAGTCGTGGACGTCCAGTGCTTACCTGAAGCTCAACCCCTCCAATACTGAATTCCTATAGCTGAGCGACAACACTGAACATCCTGACATCCAGGCCCAGCTCTATGCTATGAACCATGATGGATTCATACCCCAGCTGGACCCCTCTGCCAAGTCCCTTGGATTTGACATTGACAGAATACTCATGTTCAAACAGCACATAGTAAACGGAAGACCCAAACGTCCTGTTACCAACTTTCTCTTCTGCAGAAAATGAAGCCCTTCATCCCAGATAACAACTTCATGTCTGCTGTCCAAGCCTTTGTCCTCTCTCACCTGGATGGTGGTAATGCCCTTTTGGAAGGCCTTCCGGCGACTACCCTGGCACCCCTGAAATGTGCCCTGCATGCTGCAGTAAGACTCATTAAAGGACTCTGCAAATTCGACTGCATCATGCTGACCCTCATCAAACTGTACTGGCTCCCACTGCAAGCCTGTATCATCGTCAAATCCTGTTGCATCATCTAGGCTGCCATTCTGAAGTTCCGAAGCTACCTCACTGAGAAAAACAGCATCTCCAGAGGCTTGTGATCCACCAGAAGTAAGGAAATGTGCAGACTTGAATGTCATCAGTGCAGGAATGAAAGAAACAGATGACAAGCCTTCTCTGTCTACACTCTAAGACTCTGGAACCTCCTGACCATCAACATAAGACTGTACTCCCCACACTACCTGAGTCTTGGTGATCTGATCCCCACTGTATTCCCCCATGCTGCCAATTGCCCACCCTCCCCTTTAGGCTCCCAGCTCCTTTTTTCTCTGCTTCCCTAGCTGTGTTCTTCCACCTATGATTGTAAAGTGCCCCATTACTTCCCAAAGCTAGGTCCACACCCAATAAATACAATAATAAAATAGCAGCCTTTGACACAGTAAATAGAAAAAGGTTGTGGGATAAAATTAATTATCTAGACTGCCCGTGAGATCTACTGTTGGCAACTATATGCTTGCACGAAAACACTTCGGTTCAGTTTAGGCTTGATAGTAGGGGTATGGTAACGGCACCAATAAAAACAAAATTTGCCTGAAAACAGTTTTGATCCCAACCAATGTTAAAAAGTGGACTATATTATCTTCCACCACAACAATGTCTCCTGTTTTAGCTCCGTATTTGTTTTAAACCAGTGAAATTAGTGTCAGGCCTTCAGACAGCTAGAGAAAGCTGGTATGATGGGGTGTGTTGGGTTTAAAGGTCACGTTATTAGGGCCCTTAAATCTAATAATAGGGGGGAAACGAGGAGGTGAAAAGATATAGGAAGGAGTATATGCCCTTGCTTGATGAGAAAATGTTCTTTGGCCCCCCTATTTTTTTAACATATACAGAGCTGAACTGCCGCGCATGTTTGAGAAGGTGCATAACGGTCTGCCATATGCGGGTGGCCTTATCTTGTTTGACCCTACTCCCACTCGCCTCAAAAGATCCATGGAGGCACTGTTAAGTTTCTCTAGTGCACATGACCTAATTTGAATTCTGAGAAAACCAAGGTCATGTTCTTCGCTCACAATCATGTTAAGGCACCCACCTTGGTCATCAGCAGGAATGCCATAGAGCAAGTTGACAGTTTTAAATATCTGGGTGTTGAATTTACCACCAATACTGATTATGCCGAATTGGTGTAGGCCAGAAAAAGGAAGGCAATGATAAAGATGAACATGCTATATAGATGTGTGAAGGCATCATCGGGTTTCAGCATTCAAGAGATATTGACCCTATATAAACATCTGTATTTTATGGGCTGGACGCTATTAGTATGAAGGACTTTTGCTGGCTTAATGTTCTTGAGGGTAGATTCTGGAGGAAAATGCTTGGACTCTGCCCTGGAGTACTGGTTGAAATCATCCGCCTAGAACTGGGCCTTATGTAACTGGCATTAATGGCACGGAAAAGAAGAAACATGCTATTTCTAAAGGCTTGTAAGTCATCAATTTGTCCCCTCCTCACTTTGCTGGGACAATTGCCATCTGGTAGTACTTCTGACACCTTGACAGCCTTGAGCCTAGCACGTTTTGACACTATAGCATGGAGTACTCATTCGAAAGATAATCTTCATCTCCTGACCAAGAAATCATGTGTCAAGAAGACCCAATGGGATTGGTGTGCCAACTATAACCATCTTTCCGCACTCAGCAGTTTCTGCCCTGTTGTTAACTCACTGTCACATAGCTTTATGACTGCCCAAGGTTGCATTACATTGTCCCCTTCTCCTGAGTTGCGCAGGTTTGTCGTCCTGGTGCAAATTGCCAAACTGCCATTACTAACCACCATTGGTCCTAAACTAGGCAATCACAAAGAAAAAGAGAATGTGCCGATCATGTGGTGTCATGGGTAACTTTGAGACTGCACAGCACATTCTGACCGAATGTAGGGAGAATGGACCCTTATATAACGATGCTTGGTCCCTTTGTGTCCGATAGAACTAACATAAAGACTGATTCCTTTTGGCTGTATTGTCTGAACTCCGGGCACAAAACCATGCACATAGCCCTGTTTTACATCTGGAAGGCTATTTTAAGGCTGGGCTAAGTTTAAACAATGCCCCAAGTTCAAAGTAGCTTTTGTGATGTCTGTTTCTTTGTCTAAACGTTTAACATTGCACCTCTAATATTGCATCTTTACTCAATCCACTAAACTCCAAAATTGACTCTGCCTATGCTCCAGCCATTAATGTGATTAATTGGTCACTCGTGTTAGAATACTATCGGTGTTTGAACATGCAAATGTAATGAATCGAATATGCACATTTCAAAATGTGTCGTTCCCTTGATAACAAACCAAAAACTTAAGTGAAGTCTAAACATGCCAAAGAGTGGCATTTGTCTTTACTGTCTATATTAGAGCACAATATGAGTGAAAATGAGCACTTAGTCATTAACATACATGGGCAAAATACCCATGGAGTTGGTGTCAAAACCATTATTCTTCCACCCCGTTCTTCGAGGCCCACAACATAATTTTGCTTTTTTTTGGCAATGAATATTAATTATGCTAATTGGCAAACAAGACATCAGGTTGACAGATGGACCCTTTTTTCAAAGGGATGCTCACTCTGTTTGCTCGTAATGTTGAAACCTGAGATATGCGTTATCTAAAAGAATTTAAGCTAAAACCACTGGAATGCAACAAACAAGAAACCAATGTATACATAAAAATACCTCAACCAGTCATGTCATGTAAACCAGGCCTGTAACATCATTCAAAGTTCGGGCCTTATTCTTTGTTTGGCAGAACAAGTGTGGCAACTATCCCAAAGTCTGGTACCAATATCGCTGCTCAATTTGCCATACATTCATCAAATTATGAGCTTGGCGGAGGCAGTTCTATTCACAGTTATGGAGTCAATTATGGAGTCCTACTGGACTCCATGAGAGTTTGATGATAATACTTCTGTCAGTAATTCCACAAGAGTCAATCCTTCAATATTTGTTGAGGAAATACCTGCAGTTCTGTACCTGATGTTTGTCCTCCAAGATATCTGAAATACCCTGTACTAGGGTGGTTTTAGTAAAAGTGCCAGTAAATATCTTACTTTTAAAAAAAAATAATGTTATTGTTGTGTGTGGTTAACATTAACCTTTTACAACAGTTTCATCATATTTCCAAATCTTTCATAGTATCATGATGACAAACATTATTTAAAACGAAATAAAATATGCATTCATTCCCATAAAAGAAAATAAAATAAAAACAACAAAAAAGAATATTTTCCCCCCCAATACAGGATAATACAATACCCTGATAATATATAGTCTCCGTTTGCTAACGGTCAGGCAGGCACTTGCAGTGACATGAGTGAAGAATCTGAGTCATTTCTCAGAGAGAATTCAACTGTCCAGCACAATAGTAAATATTTTAAAACTTGTCCCTGATATCCAGACTATGACTCAATTTTGCAACTCTCCAACATGTGTATCACTGCAATTGTGATTTCCTATCACTGCCCACCAATTAGTCTTTCCCACCAGGATTCTTGTGAATAGTACCAAGAGGATGAGCGAAATTACTGAAGAAATGTTGTCTGGCTTCTGCTGTGCCTTCACAGAACAACAATAGATGTTTATTAGACTGCCGTTCTGGGTTTTCACAGATCTTACAAAGCTTTACTGACTGATCACCCATTCCTCTTTTTGCTAAAACTTCTCCTGTTTTGGTGACATTCAACCTTAACCTTAGGAACTTACTCCTAATTCTCTAGTCAGGGAATCTTACTAAATATTTATTCAAAACACCCAGTTTCCGATCTGTGATTTGGAGAGGATTCGGGCTTGTGTCTGTTCTTATTTTCTCAATAGTATGGATCCAGTCCATTTCATCCCATTTCTTTTTCGCTTTCATTGGATCTTCTAGTAGGAACTTCATTTTGATGGAAGCGTTCAGCAAAGACTTTTCCACTAGCACTTTTAGATTGTCCAATATGGGTGATTTTCCTAAATTCATATGGCCTTGTTTGATTGAGTATAATGAGTCTTCTTGAGCAGAGGTGATCTTTAGCCAAAGTGATATTAATGTCCAACCTGCTTGGGATGCAAGAGACCTAAGACCCAGTTCGAAGCAAAGGTTTTCTATTGATAAACTCAAAGGCAGACCTAATGCATGCTTCCAGATGAGGCCTTCCCATTTTTGCCACTGTTTATTCCACAAATTAGGTTTTGCCTCCAATCCATACAATAAGATGGGAACAAGTTTTGCTTGGTAGAATTTTATTACTGGGATAATGGAAATCTTCCATATTTCCCAAGTATCTTTTTCATCTGAGCCACCAAAGGTTTGAGCTTCATATAGCCAAGATAAACCAGCTCTTATACTCTCATTATTCTTTCTCCCCCCCAATGACCAATGGTGGAAGGTAACATGTTTGTTTTTCTGTCTGTACTCTAGAATTTTTGATTTTATAGGATTAATTTAGAGCCCATTTATATTTGCATATTTGTAGAGTCCAGCTAAAAGTCGTTGTAATCCTATCACAGTTTTGTCTAGGATAACAACATCATCTGCATAAGCAAGCCAGTGTAGTTGTACCCCATTTAACACTGGGCTTGCTAATGCAAAGGGAGCTAGAAAATCCCCCATATCAGATGTATAAAGATTAAAAAAGAATGGAGCTCCCAAACAACCCTGCCTCACCCCCCAGTTCACCCTCAGTGGTTCTGATGGGTGGCCCTCTTCATCCAACCGCACTCTGATGTTATTCTCCCAGTGAAATTCTATTAACATGCCCAATAGTCCTTCTAGAATTCCCTTTGATCTCAATTTCTGCCAAAGACTTCCTCTATCCACTCGGTCAAAGGCTTTAGAGAAATCTACCCATGCCCCATATAGCTGTTTTCCCCTTCCTCTGAGTCTTCTCACTTAATAAATTCAACATTATGCCATTTACTGCTGTGGAAAGCCCCTTCCTAAAGCCTGTCTGGCATCTTGATAAAGAGGGTAATTCATAGAATTCAGCGCACAAGTGGCGCACGCGGCTGGCGCACAGTGTGCGCATGCAAATTTCTGCGCCAGCCGCGTGCGCTAAAATCCATTTCCGCGCACAGCGTATTCATGGATTTTAGTTTCCAAAACCAGCCGTGGCGCAGAGTGGCGCAGCGACCCTGCAGCAGCGCCAGTTACGCCCCCAACCCCTCCCTGTGCGCCATGCACAGCGCACAAATCCTGTACATGGTGCACAGGCCCCCAACCACGAAAATGCCTGTAAAATTACCCGCGCCCCCCTTCCGAATACACGTACCCCGCTGCACAGGCAGTGTCACACCCGATTGGAGTGGGGTACATGTATAACATGGGTTTGCGGGAAGTCTCACACGCGAAATGCCCTGTGTGAGTGGGGTAATGTATTCCTGGGGTGCGCGTGAAGTTTCACATGCAAAATGCCCTGTGCGAGTTAGGTACGTGTATTCCTGGGGTGCGCGGGAAGTTTCACACGCGATAGGCCCTGTGCCAGTGGGGTACGTGTATTCCTGGGGTGCGTGTGAAGTTTCACACACGAAATGCCCTGTGCGAGTGGGGTACGTGTATTCCTGGGGTGCACGAGAAGTTTCACACGCGATTGGAGAGGGGAACGTGTATAACAGGGGTTCGTGGGAAGCTTCACACGCAAAATGCCCTGTGCGAGTGGGGTACGTATATTCCTGGGGTGCGCAGGAAGTTTCACACGCGATAGGCCCTGTGCCAGTGGGGTACGTGTATTCCTGGGGTGCGAATGAAGTTTCACACGCAAAATGCCCTGTGCGAGTGGGGTACTTGTATTCCTGGGGTGCGTGGGAAGTTTCACACGCGATTGGAGAGGGGAACGTATATAACAGGGGTTTGCGGGAAGTTTCACACGCGAAATGCCCTGTGCGAGTGGGGTACGTGTATTCCTGGGGTGCGCGGGAAGTTTTACACGCGATAGGCCCTGTGCCAGTGGGGTACGTGTATTCCTGGGGTGCGCGTGAAGTTTCACACGCGAAATGCCCTGTGCGAGTGTGCTACGTGTAATCCTGGGGAGCGCGGTAAGTTTCACACGCGATTGGAGAGGGGAACGTATATAACAGGGGTGCGCGGGAAGTTTCACACGCAAAATGCCCTGTGCGAGTGGGCTACGTGTATTCCTGGGGAGCGCGGTACGTTTCACACGCGATTGGAAAGGGTAACGTATATAACAGGGATTCACGGGAAGTTTCACACGTGAAATGCCCTGTGCGAGTGGGGTACGTGTATTCCTGGGGTGCGTGGGAAGTTTCACATGCGATTTTGCTGTCAGAGCGGGGTACGTGATTTTCGAGGGTTCGCAGGGAGTCCTACACGTGAATTGGCAGTGTGGGTCCTCCCAGGTGTTCCCTCTACACCCTCCATGGCCCCTGCAGGCAGCCCACACCACAGGGGACTACCCTGCACCCCTGGTCATGTCCCGTCGCAGCCCATCCACCATGGGCATGCCCCCCAGCCAAGCCACATGTCACCTTGCACTAGTGATCACCAACTCATGTTCCCCAGCACCCCCACCCCCCAGCAGTCAGGGGCACCTGCCAGCAGGTCCCCACACATGTCCCCCAGCATCCCCCAACCCCCAGCAGTCAGGGGCAACTGCCAGCAGGCCCCCACTCATGTCCCCCAGCACCCCCACCCCCCAGAAGTCAGGGGCACCTGCCAGCAGGCCCCCACTCATGTCCCACACATGTCCCCCAGCACCCCCACCCCCTAGCAGTCAGGGGCACCTGCCAGCAGGCCCCCACTCATGTCCCCCAGCACCCCCACCAGCAGCAGTCAGGGGCACCTGCCAGCAGGCCCCCACACATGTTCCCCAGCACCCCCACCCCTCAGCAGTCAGGGGCACCTGCCAGAAGGCCCCCATTCATGTCCCCCAGCACCCCCCCAGCAGTCAGGGGCACCTGCCAGCAGGCCCCCACTCATGTCCCACAAATGTCCCCCAGCACCCCCAACACCCAGCAGTCAGGGGCACCTGCCAGCAGGGCCCCACTCATGTTCCCCAGCACCCCCAAACCCCAGCAGTCAGGGGCACCTGCCAGCAGGCCCCCACTCATGTCCCACACATGTCCCCCAGCACCCCCACCCCCCAGCAGTCAGGGGCACCTGTCAGCAGGCCCCCACTCATGTCCCCCAGCACCCACGTCATGACGATCCTCAATCATGGGCCTCATGGCAACCCACCCCAGCCCAAAGACCCAAATAAGTACTGCATCCACCCACAGAGAAATGGCCATTACATGATACAACCCGAATGGCAAGTATGTACATGAACACATGTCTGTCACACACACAATGGGTGCAAGTGAATGTGAAAACCCATATCATGACATGCATGAAACCAATGAGAGAATACCACACATCGAAGTATGAAACAAAAATGTATTGAACACAACATGAATGTAATGAAAAAAAAATTCAATAATGGGAATAAGAAATAAAATGCAGCACTTCCAGAAAAAAATAAAAAATATGAAATCAGAATCCAAAGAACTCCAAATGAAAATGTGTCCAAACTCTCAGTCCAACAAAGCAGATCCAAGGGAAAAAGATATATGAAATCCATTGCGCCATGGTGAAATTAAAATAAAAACGAGAAAAATCCACTGTTCAACTATATACAAATCACCAACCCAGGGTCCATGAGCCCAACAAATGAAACGAAACCTACAAAAAAGACCTACCTAATAGTGAACTATATCCAAAAATGTGGTGCATTGCCCAGGCGGCCCAAAATAAAAAAAAACAGAAAGGAAACCTAACACTATCTAACTATTTACAATGGAAGCGGGCTAGTCCGACGTATCACTCATTGATGTCCCGGGCCAGGGCATCATCAAACTCCTGCTCAATGTCCTGGAGGCGGTCCTCTTCCATGGCCCCGAGGGTTCGCAGGGATGACGACATGTTCACCTCCAACTCCCTGCAAATTGCCTCGAGGCACTCGGCCCGCCTCAGGGCCCTCTGCATGGAGTTCTCTGCCCTGACCATTGTGAGCCGTGCCTCTTCTGCCCGCTGCCGCTCTGCATCTATGGCGTGGCCCAACCGCTGCCACACGGAAGACACTTGAAATCCGGGGTCCTTCTGCCCTATGGCCGATGCCTGCCCCTCCGATGTAGAAGGCCCTGAGCCATCATTGCTCCCACCAATGTTGCTGCTGCTGTGCCTTTGCCTGCACCCTGGCTCTTGATGCCTGCACGTCCTCCTCCGGCTGGGTTGCAGTTGTCGTGGTGGCCACCCCTGCTGGACGTCCGACTCCTGCCTGTGGCAGGGATGCGTCCTCCACCAGCCTGGCCACTGTGTCAGGGGCAGCTCCACAGGGTACCCAGGTGACACATGGGTGGGAAGATGGCATGGAGGACGACTGGCGCGTAGGGGGTTCAGGTGAGGAGGGGGTCACAAGAGAGTCCAGAACACGGAGGAATCCAGCACTGGTGACCCGTCCTAGTAGGTCAACGTGGTCAAAGAGGCATGCGAGACGACGTGCAGTCTCTCCAGAAAAAGACTGCAGGTCACCTTGCATGCCCCGTTGACGCAACGCTATCCCACTCAGGACAGGCTCAACACGGTCCCGGATAGCCACATCTGCAGGGTGAGGAAGGCCAGTTGTTGTAACCTCATCCCCTCCCTGAAAACAGGCCTGGACGTAGGCATCCCTGCTGGTGCCAGATGATGCAGTGACAGGATCAGGGACAGGATTACACACAGGCACCTCCGCAGCGGCCTGTGCTACCTCCTGTCCCTGCCCCTGCACTGCACCATTAGCACCAGTGGAATCCCCACCTCCAGACCCCGTGTGTGTCCCTTCCGCGGCCTCCTCCTCCACCAAACCCCCCACTAACCTGGATGACTCTGTGCCCTCTTCCTCCGTTGGACCCTGTGGGGTCTCAGCTGCCCCTTCTGCTGCCGAGGAGTCCACCTCCAAACTCTGCCTCTTGGACCTACCCTCGGCAGCTGCGGCCTGGGATGCGGCACTAGAATCCTCACTCCCCGACGAGATGACAATCTGGGAGGGGAGCCGGGCCTTGCGTCTCCGGCTGGTGGTGCGATCCCTGCCGCTGTGCTCCACAGCACCCTCTCCGCCCTCTTCATCAGTTGATGCTGCAGACAGGGAGAGATAAAACACAGACATCAGGGCACTGTACAATGGACTGATACACACATGACAGTTGAACATGAGTGGCAGTGTCAAACTTCAGACATGGCATCACACTCCACGACACACATGTCATTTCAACTCACACACATGAGCATTTCCACAGCAATATTGCACCAGGCAGCAACATCCATACACATACAACAGCATGAACAGCCGAAGGTGAGCCTGACACACATGAAACACAGGGAGTACACTAGACACGCACACACACCACCACACTTACATGCATGTCTACATCTCCTCCAACTGTCGCAATGATGCGATCACCATACATGTCACATCTGGCATTCAGCCTTCTACATATCAGTGTCACGTGCATCCATGTTGCATCACAGTTGCACACTTGTCAAATACACATACATGCACATGTACACAGTGCAGATACATGCAGCAGGAACCACCATCCATGTGTGACACCACAACCATGCCAACGTACATACACAGAAATTCAAACATGTGTGCTTCCACATCTGCATTTGTACAGCATGCTTACCAACACATACACCATCGATGTGTCTCACATCTAAGAGGACTCACATGTGGCAGCCTCACGCCCCTGTTCATACACATTCCTAAATGGCCCTACAAAAACACATGTGCAACCTGCACACTACTGGCACACCACCACACGCACAGCGTCCAATCAGTATGCATGTACACTTACCGCTCGACTCCAGACGGGTCTGCCTCTCAAGGACCTGGACGTGGAGCGCTGGGCATATGTTTTCCAGGACCCTCATCTGGTGGTCGGACAGGTGGCCCCACCGCCCCTTGGCATCCACTGCCTTCAAGAGGCGTCGGGCCTTGTTGAGGGTCCTGGACCTGAAGTCCTCCCAGCGCTTCTTGACATGGTGAAAGTCGCGGACTGCCACCCCCTCCACGTTGATGGCAGTCACGATTTCCATTCAGATCCTAGTCCGTCCTTCATTGTCGCCGCGCAAACTTCCAAAGAGGGCATCATACTGCCTACAGGACTTGCTCCACCAGGACACCAACTTCCCTGGCACTGAAGCTGGTGGCCCTCTGCCTCTCTCGCTGGGGTTGCCAGTGGTGCCAGATGGTGTTGTGCCCGACATGGCAACCCCAGAGGCAGGAGTGGGTGGGCAACTGGGTCCTGGGGCTGGGCTGTGGAGCGATGGTATCCCAGTCGGGAGTCTTCGGTTCCAGCAGGGGTGGTCACGGCAACTGCACCCCTGGCTGATGTGCAGGCAGCAAATAGCAGGGCATGTGGGCAGCAGGCAGTCAGTCAGCAGCAGATGGCAGGTGGGAGCGTGCTCGGGGCTCTGGGCGGCAGTAATTCGGCCTTCTGGGCAGGAGCGGGGTCTTCCGTGTGTTGTTGCGTGGCCAGCTTAATACGGAGTGATTTGGCACGTGAAAATCTTGCACGTCAACGTGTAATTTGAGGAAAGGCCCCTCGCGCGTAAGCGAGTCAGCACACGTACGTGGTTTCATTGGACCAAAGGCCCTTAGCGCGTAAGCGCTTCTGTGACGTGACTCGCGCGGGCGTTTCCCTCGTGACGTGGGCATAGTGGTTCAGCGCGCGTGGAAAAACTGCACATCCGTGTGTGGATGCGTGTAATCCGAGGAAAGGGCCTACGCACGTAAGTGACGTGACGCGCAGAGGCGTTTCCATCAACACGGGTGCATGTTCATTGTACACATCCAAAAACTGCACATCCGAGTGTCAGCTCGTGTAATTGGAGGAAAGGGCCTTAGCGCGTACATGCGTAAGTGACGCTGTACGTGTGGGCCGCTTTAAAAGGTACATGTAGAACCCCATTCCCTTGCACGTGCTTTTCGTGGAGAGCAAGTGGGTGAATTCTGTACTTCTTTTCGGTTCACACATGATTACTTCACAGCGTTTCAAGTTCATACTCTCTGTTACCTCTGACAGCGTTCTTTATTTTTTTTTGGGCCTGTTTCCTCAAACAGCGTTCATTTCTTCTTTTGTCCTGTCTCCTCAGACAGTGTACAGTTCTTCTTTTGGCGGGGGTGTTGCCTATGCGCACACGCGCGTTTTTTTCAAGTTATTTTTCCAGGCATACAGTGAGTCGCGCACGCATTTACCAACTGTGGTTGCCCCGTGTGTCGCGTACCCCTTCAGAGGTCATTGTAGGCTGTGTGTAACACGCGTACGCTTGGTTTTTATGTTTCTGGGTGCCACAGCGTAGTGCGGGTTCATTTTTCCACGCATGTGGTCTACGAGGGGTTGTGTGCACGATACCTTTTGTTTTTGGGGTCCCTGTTCGTTGCGTGACCTGTCATCTTCCCCCAGGGGTCACAGACAGCCTTGCTAGAGCACTAGGGTACAAATTCCATCTAGTTCCCTACCCCTTTCACCCCCAATTGCCCAGGACAATTGTTTACTGCAACTCCCATACGCACAACAACATCAGTGCCATGGTTGGGAGGCGACCTAGCGGTAAGGGAGGCAAAGGTGGCCGACCTCCAAAAGGTGGGCGTGGTAGGGGACGTGGCCAGGATTTGCAGGGTGCCCCTAGACCCCCATGTGTGGAGGACCAATCAGGGACACCCATGCCCCCCCGGTTGAGGGAATCGTGGCTGACACCATCCCAGCTCAGCCCTTGTTGGACCAGCCCATTGTGACACCTGAGCCAGCACAGGATGACTCCCAGGTTGACTTCCAAGTCAGCAAGTCTAAGCCACGTGTGTCGGTGCAAGTTGGTGTCACCAGGCCACGTGGATCTGGGGCAGCAATGTCATCTGCTGCCCCAAGTAGGCAGGGTGGGGAGGCTGCAGGGGCAGCTGCAGCTCTATCCACCCCAGCTCTGAGTCTTTCAGCCGGGACAGTGTCAGTCCTGATCCATCAAACTGATGCTGCCCCTGCCAACATCACACTTCAGCCAATGCCTGCACCAAGACCTATGGCCATTGTGCCTTTGCACACTCCCAGTACCCAGTCCACCTGCGCTTCTGCCCCTACTGACCAGAGCGGCACAAGCCACTCAGGCACAGCTCCACCTTTGAAGAAGAGGAAGAAGGGTGCTCTGGCACTACAGGCTGAGACCCCAGACACGGCTACACAGTCCGGCACGTCAAGGAAGCCTAGCTTTAAATACCCCGAACTTGATGCACTTGTGAGCTATGTGTCGGCACATAGCCGCGAAATGTTGGTGACTGTAGGGTGCAAGAGCACACCTGGTCAACGTAGGGCACACTGGCAGACCATCGCGGACCGCATAAGTGCCCTTAGATTTGTGAGGCGCACAGCTGATGATTGCTACAAGTGGTGGAATGACCTGAAATGCAGAGAAAAGAACAAGCTGGCCTCAAATCATGCAGCTACTCTGTTGACTGGTGGTGGGTCTCCACAAGAGGACAACAAACCCACTGAACATGGGTCTGTTGCTGGGACCTTCATCACAGAGGAACAGATCCAAGGTGTGGGAGAACTACCTGATTACGATGCATTGTCTGGTGAGTGCCCATGCGTGTGTGTGTAATCCATGTGTATGTTGTTTGGGTGACGGGTTCTGATTGAGTGCCAGGTGAGGGTGTGTACTCCTGAGTGTTATGGGTCACCCATTTGCTTCCTCCCATACATTCACGTGCCTTGGATTTAGGTATGACTGTATCCCTTCTGCCCACAGTTGCCAATTACGCCCACATTAGTGCACTTTACCTTTAACTGTCATCTTGCAACTACATTGTTCAGATTTTGTAAGTGTTCATTCAGGCTGATTGTTTCCACTCTCCCATTTTTACTACACATTATTCTGCCCTATTGCAACATATGTGATATGCTTCGGTCATTGTTTACAGCCCACACTGGGCCACTACTTTTACCTGGTTATGTTAATGATTACACCGTTCAGGGCGATGGAGTATTGGGCTGCAGAAATCTTTTATTAGGGCCTGTTTGCATGTGGAAGATGACATATGTTTCCTGTAATGTTAAAGTGACCAACCATTGATCAGCCCACAAGGACTGTGTTATTGGACACTGGATGTGTTTCAGTGTGTGGCACATGCATATTTTGTAACACTATTCAGCATCAATCTTCGCATCATGT
Organism: Ambystoma mexicanum; assembly: GCF_040938575.1. NCBI lineage: Eukaryota > Metazoa > Chordata > Amphibia > Caudata > Ambystomatidae > Ambystoma > Ambystoma mexicanum. Next base: position 1,055,415,022 of record NC_090922.1, on the reverse strand, counting down.
CGATGTGACATGGATGTGTGACAGTACTCATTCACTGACATATTGCTGTAGTTTTGTAATTTACAGTGGCTATGCTACATGACATCTGTGTGGTGGCATGTGTCATGTATGTGTATTGGACATGCCACTCACAGCCTGATGTGTGATGCCAGTGCTACCCAACATGCTGCAAATGTGCTGCATATCCATCTTGCTCTCCCCAGTGTCTGCCTTTTTGACTCCACTTCCAACTCTTTGACAGTGCATGCATGGCAGGGTTATAGTCATGTGGGACATGTGTAATTCATGTACTGGATCTCTGGCTTGTCACGGCCTATGTGTGTGCTATGGTGCTCATGCCTGTTTCCATTTGTTGTCTTTCATGTTTTTGCAGGTGATGAAGCACTTGGTGCTGTTGAGGTTGAGGAGATGGTGCAGACCCAGGAGGAATCTCAGGCACGACCGGGCACCAGTGGGGGACGTGGTGTGGTGGTGGTTGAAAACCCAATTTTACTGCAGACCATACTGTCCAGGGGTGCCTCTGGGTGCACCTCCCCAGACCTTTATTCAGGTGCTGAGTCGGATGATGAGACTTATGTGCAGTCGCAGGTAAGTGTTTCTGGCAGGGATTCTGTTCTGTCCAACCCACCTGGACCAGGGGTAGAACCCTCTATGGTGATGTCAGTGTTGGTAGGTCCGCCTTTGACGGTTACGGATGCAGGGTCACACTCCACAGCATCTGATCCTGTTCCTGGCCCAGCAGATAAGAGGGGGAATGCAGTCCTGAAGCCTCAGGCAGTGCCAGCACAGCAAGGTGCAGATCGCCTTGCCCCAAACAGGTGTGGTGCCCGTTGACGCGGTGGCCGTGCCCCACCAGGTAATACTGTATGGGAAAACTCCATGTACAGTATGGCAACCCAACAGGCAGCATCAGTAGAAATGATATGGCTCAGGCAATGGAGAGGGTGGCCACTTCCATTATCCCCCCTGAAAGGCAGATGGAGCAACAACAGCAGGCAACAGACTCCATTTGCCAATCACACAGTAAAGACATGTTGGCGTCCAACAAGGACAGACGGGCGGCACTGGGGACTCTGCGCGAATCCATATCAACAGAGTCCCAGGGCCACAGGGAAGCCCTGAGGGTAGAACTACATAACCTCAGGCAGACTCTGGTTGCACTTGAGGCTTCCAGTAATTTAAGGGCAGAACAGCAGCTGGAGCAGCTCACACATTCGCTCTCAGCTAAGCTGCATGCAACACGTGAGGAGATCCGGGCATCACGCGAGGCCATGCGTGCAGAAATGCAGGCAACCCGTGATGTGCTGCATGGGGATCGCCGCACTTTAATCCTCCAGAATCAGACCTTCCAGAGGGGCATGCTTGCTGCCATGGAGGACCATACCCGGGCTTTGCGTGGGCTACCTCCCATAGTGCCACCACCTCCTGATGCAGCAGCAGAACATGAGCAGAGCCCACAATTCCCCACAATGTTCCCAAATTCCCAATTCTCCCACAATGGCATAGCCGTGCAGGCCATGACCCCAAGGAGGTATTTTTTTCCCGCAACATCCACGCAGGTGGGTGTTGGTGTGCACCCTGTCCTCGAACCTCCTGGGTGGCCTAGCCCCCACATGGGCATTTTTTTTTTTTTTTTTTTGTGCAGTGTGTTGCCTTGTGTGGCTCCCGTGGTCATCCACTGTATTCAAGCTGGACACATGCAGGCTTGTCCTGAGTTTGGGTTAGATGCTTGGGTTTGTGAGACACACACCCCTCCTGCTTCCCGTTTCCATGGGCTTGCAAAGGGTGTGACCAAGTGACAGTGAATTACACAGTGACGTTGGGCTCCCATGAGCTGGGTGGCCAGTCTGTAGTCAATACTGTGTAGACTTCCCTAGTGGATATTGTTGTTGCATTGTACACTGCATGGTGTATTGATATGTGCTTGTGCATCCATGTCTTCTTCCTAATCTGCAGGTTCCTTCCTCATGTCTTCACAAGGCCGTCTACTTTGCAGATGCAGTTCATGTTGTATGCAGTACACTGACGCATTTGCGTGGCAGCAACACTCTACAGTTGTAAGGGGTCGATGTGCTGGCGTATTCAGGTTGTAAGACTACCACTACTTGAACTTAGTACTGTCATGTTTTTGCATTTTTCCATGTTGTGTTGCAGCATTGTGTTGGTGGTAAGTATTTGGTAATGTGTGCTGTTAGTTATACATTACTGGGAGCATATTGTGTGTGGGCAGTTTCCGTTAGGGACAGTGTACTTTGTGACACTTGTGTCAGGTTTTGTGCATTGCTTTTTTTGCTTTCACATTGCATGACATGCCATGGTGTGTTTTGTGGTGGAGCTGGGGAGGGGTTGGGTGACATGGCGCTGTTCTCATGTTGTATTTAGCAAGGGGGTAATGAATTTATCAGCATAGATGTATGTCTTTTGATGACACAGCATTGGTGGTGTTTGGGTAGGTAGGGATGCACACAATGTAACACTTCCAGGTGACCAATCTCAGGCTGGTATGGTTGTGACAGTTGACTGTCCCTTATATCATCATCATTGATTGTCAGCTGGTATGTGCCAGGGCTGCGTGCACTCCACAGGGGTGTGATTTTATGTGAAGTAATTAGCCACCAGCTGCGTTCGGGCTGCCTCACCACATGCCCTTTCCCCTCCAATGCGCAGCTGGCGTGCATGTGGTTGGGGATGTGGGGGCACCACCATGTCCACCAGCAGGCCCCGGCGTGTCGCAACATGCAGGACACATGCTGCCACTATGATTCTGCACACTATGGGAAGCATATAACAGCTGCCCACCACAGCGGGTTGCAATATGGGCTGTGTTGTATCTTACCTTGGGTGGTGTGGTGGGGTTCTGAATTGGCGTCATCATGTGGGTGCTCAGAGGGTAGGCACTGTCCCCTGGGGAGGTGGTGATGGGTATCATTAGTTGGGTTGTGACATTATTCGGTATCTGACATGCATGCTTGTGCAGCGGCATTTATACTCTCCAAGCAGCCATGTATCGCCGTGCCACCCAGCTTCTAGGTCCCGGTTTAGGGTTGACATTCTGTAAATGAAACTGTTGTGTGTGGACCCTGGATAGTTGGCATATACTGAGGTGATGATTCCCTTGGCATCACATACTACCTGCACGTTGATGGAATGCCAGTGCTTGCGGTTTCTATAGATGTGCTCAGATGCCCTGGGGGGACGTAGAGCCACATGGGTGCAATCAATGGCACCTAGCCTTGAGGTGGGGTGCTTTTCCCACCAGCTCCCTCTTGCTGTATCAAAATCTCTGATCTTACATTTGTGACTAGTACCTTTAGTTTCTTCAAATCCTCCTTTGCCTCACAAATTCAATGTCATTACTATTAATAAGATATACATTCGGCACTATTTTTAGAATTGATAAGCTCACCCCTCTATTTAGAGACTTTATCTGGTTTTTATTTGCAGTTGATTGCATCCAGATAATTGGCACAGCAAATGGTGAGGTTGTTTTTATTTGACCTTCAATTTGTTGTTTTGGTGCCTCTACCGGGGCCGTTGTTATTAGATTTGGGGTTGAGAATTCCTTCACTTCTTTTGATTTTCCCACTCCATTTCCAATCTCCCCATTTTTCCATGTACTTTCCCTGCCCCGTCATTACATTTTCTCCAACAACTGTCTTCTTTTGTTCTGCATCAGTCTTTTTCAAAAATATCGGGGCGATCTTCATTTCTCCACCAGTCTCCCCATTTTGAACTTTTTTAAAAACTATTTCTACCTTTTTTTCCATTCTCTGGAATATTGGTGCGATTGGTAGACTCTATTTTATCTTTATTGGTTCTACGGGTACCCCCTAGCCATCCTTTTCAGAATCTGGTTGGCAGCCTCTTGATATCCTTAATTGCTTTTTGTCTCTTTTCTGGCTGCCCATCTGGTCTTTGCAGCTGTTCTTTTTCCCAGTGTTTTTTTTTGTTTCTTGGCTTGTTTTATTTCCCCACTGGAGCTCTCCTCTGGGTCTACCTCAATTACATCCTGGTCAACCCCTGATGGTAATGGTGGCGTATTCATCATTTCTTTCAGAAAATTATTTGTTTCTGCATTGTTGTATTTCTTCTTCCTTTGGTTTTTTGATTTTTTTCCCTTTTTTGTATTAAGTTCTCTTTTAATCTTCTTTGTCTCCTTGATTCTCTTGTCCTTTCTTTTTTCCTTCCCAGTTGTCCAGGATTGTCATTTTCTTTGACCACCCCGATTAAAGGTATCTCATTCTGATTTTTGTCTTTGCCATTAGGTCAGATGCCTCAGTCTCTTCTTCTTGGAGACCATCTCCTAGATTAGCCAATCTTCTAAACTCTTGAATTGTAGATTCCGACAATGGGGTGTCATCCATCTGTGAGTTGTGGTCTTTCAACTCTATTATTTCAACTGTATCCAGCGTTCTTTGATTCAAGGTTTGGAGTTGCAGCAAAATGTCCTGTTTTACCTTTAGGTCTGTCTCCTCATACTTTTTCAGTGCTACCAGGGATTGATGTACCGCTGATAGGTCCAGACCTTGTTTAGTACATTCTAATCTCAACTCTTGTAAACCCTGAAGAACTTTTAAGTTTAGTATATTATTACAACCCACTAAAGCCCCGTCCAAGTTTGCCATCTCCTTTGTAATTTCTAGGAGAGTGCCTGTTTGTGATTGCACCTCTCCTTTTAGTAGTTCAAATACTGAGACCAAGGAACTCAGGACGTAATTTAATGCAGAGTGTATTTTCATTTACTTGATTATCTCGAGTTTGAGTTTTCTCAGGGAGGGATTATTTATTTCTAAGCATAAATGCTGACCTTCAACGCTTTCTTCACTGCCCAATAACGTTGACTCCTGGTTCTTATCAAAGCTGGGCATTCTTTGTCCTTCCACAGTCGATTCACTTATATTCAGTTCCAATATTGCGGGTAGTGCAATGTCTGTTTCACCCTTATCTTTTCTCAATCTTAGACTGGGGTGCAATATTTTTTCTGACAACCATATCATCTCCTCGTCGCTAGCACTTTTTATTTTCTTTCTACCGAAGTGCTCTTCTTTTTTCTTCTGTATTTTCTTCGTTGTCACTGTATATTCTAATCCCCTTTTCCAACAATCCATTCTGTTGTGCTATTCATCTCTTGTCTCCCTGCTTTTATGGGTGTGAGGGGCACTGCCTCTTTATGCACTTGCGCTGTGATGTTGAGGCCGTCTCCTGAGGTATACAGATCTAACCTGGTTTCTTTACCAGTCGCCTTTGGAGTACTAAGTGATACCACCTCTTCTGGTAATATGCCTTCCCCTTCTATTGCACTCCCATCATCGTGATTGCTCCTTAGTTTCATATGTGCTGTATGTGAATACTGCACTTTACTTATATATCCCTCTGAAAATGAGGAAAGATCTCTCCCTTTTGACTTTATAAACTTAAAATTGTGGCTTTCATGCAATTTGACTTGCCCAGTGGCAATGAACGTTAAAGAATACCCACGGCGCTGAAACCCGCTGAGTTAGGACCCAGCGGATCCCGAGCCGTCTCTGAGGCCGTGGACAGTCACGCGCTTCAGGCACTTTCGGCTATGCGGAAGGGCTCCACTCGCTTGCCACAGGCTCACGCAGAGGCTCCCCTTCTGTCAACCCTTCAGCTGGGGTCAACGGTCCTCCACCCCACAGTCCCGCGGATCAACACCAGTGAGCCCTCACACGCCCGGCAACTCCAGGGGAGCGGAGCAACACCACACGCAAAAGCTCCCGCCTCTCCAAGCTCACCAAGCTCCCGTCAACTTCTCCGGCTGGCTGCGATCAAAGGGTCCGTGTCCCACAGTCTCCCGACCAGCCTCGGTAAAATGTCTCTAGAAAAGCATTTTTATTTTCAAACAAGGCGTTTGTCCGTTTTTAACTGTTCTGAACCCGGCACTCCGAGCGTGTCTCCTCCCAATATTTACCTCATCAGTAGTCGAGCTGGGACATTATTATTGTGTATAGAGGTGGTTGTGTACAAGGAGGGGCCGTGAAGCAGTGTCTTTTACTGACCACTATGAACTTTACTTTGATGTTAGTTGAGGTTCTTTCACAGTAAGATGAAACACTTGACTCTTTCCACAAACCGGTGAGGGCGAAATATACAATGTCTTATTCTTGCTTACCACTCTGAGCGGGATATGTCCACCGCCCCCACCAGTCCCCAGCGGACCACAGCAGACCACTTACACCACTTCCGCTCCACGCTGGAAGTGTGGTTTTGTCTCTGTCTGGCTGTGAGTCGGTCAAAGACCCCTCCTCTTCTCAGTAGGCACTGAAGAAATCTTCCAAAAAAACTGCAGAGTGGACCACAGCAGACCACTTACACCACTTCCACACCGCGCGTGCTTCGCGCTGGAAGTGTGGTTTTGTCTCTGTGTGGCTGTGAGTCTGTCAAAAACTCCTCCTCTTCTCAGTAGGCACTGAAGAAATCCTCAAAAAAAAAACAGCAGAGTGGACCACAACAGACCACTTCCACCAAATATCTTACCACTACTTCAAGACGATTCTGCCATGATCATAATGATCATAATGAAGTCTTTTGTCTTTACTGATCACTCCTCTGGGAATGATTTTTACCACTTCCATTCAGCGACATAAGTAGTTACAGATTTGTGAATGTGGCAGGTCACAAGAGACTTACAAGCAATAATGTGGCCTTTTATGTGAACATCACATGGTGGTTGTAGGTCTATTTATGGTAGGAAACAACTTTGTTGTAACACTTTTATTCACTGTAGATGAGATCCCCAGGACCTTGCCTTGTACTATCTGTTGCATAACTCTACCTCACTGGGCAAAATGGTCACTGCAAACGTAACCTACAATAAGTCAAACAGTGAAAGGGTATTACTTCCTCTGTGTTTTGACCAGCCTGAGTGGTCAATATATTTTGGCATAAGGGCATAAGGGCAAATACAATATAAGCTGTCTTGAATTCCAAAAATATGGCCAATCCGAACCTGCTAGATAGTAGCACATACCGCACTTTGATACCGTGGAATGAAAACACAAAGACATGTGCATCGACTGTCATAGAACACAATATGCTGGGAATAAAGAGGGAAAGTGGATTTGCCTCAACTGTGTGTGGTGTAAGGAAGGCATGGTATCAACAGTAAGGCAGATAAAAGTGACCACAGTTCAAGAGTTTTTATTGAACTTTAAATCCTAAATCTACAGATGGGAACAAGCCAAGACCATCAAATAATAACAACACAGACCTGGTGGTGTCTTGTCAAAATAAAAAGGCCTATACTAATAAACGTATTGCCAATCCTTACCTCTAAATACAAATAGTGCGGGAAACAGTGTTATGAAAAAGAAAGAAGCGTCTGAAAAATGATACGTCAGGATGTTCAGGTCATTGGCCTCCTTTCACCACGCTTTAAGCACGGGACAAGGTGGTACACTCGAGCTTAGCACAGTCTCTGGCTTCTCCAGCATGAGGATACAGTGCATCAGGGCATTCCATGCCGAAGTCTCTTTGCCTTTCAAAGTCCCTTCTTTCAGAGGGCCTGATGCGACAAACAAACAATAAGTTATTTTCCTTTTAGGATTTCACAAGTACTCAATTTCTCAGGCTATTCACTGTTCACCTCAGGTCCCACTTAGCCGGGCTCACATCCTCTTCACACAATGCTTGTAGGAAATTCACTATTCACTTTGGATTCCCCTCTGCCGGGCTCAGATCCACTTTAACACATGGATCCAATTTCTTGCATGATTCACGGTTCATCCCGGACCCCCCTCTGCTGGGTTCAGATCCTTTTCAGCACAATGTTCAATCAGTCTCCCTCCGCCGGACTCAGACCAACTTCATCTATTTTGTCATTAACTCTCTTTACGCTGATTAACTCGTTGCAGGACCACTTTGATTTCACAATCTTTTGCTTTTGCCACGTTTCAGTTGGATACCTTACAGAGATTTTCAAATGAGCACACACGTGGTGCTGGACGACTCGGTCAGAGGTATCGTATCTTGACTTCAAAGTTAAATCACTCATCTGTTGTTAAATTTTGCTCGCGTTGATTGCCACATACGCTTCATACACTGTTCACTTCAGCTTTCACTATACAATTCTGCTGCTTGCAACCTTGGCTTCACCACAGACGGGTTTGGTATCGGTCTCCCCAACTCACTGGCTGTGCTGACTTCAGTGCTGCTGCTTTGTTATAGGAGCCAAGGACAGTACCACAGTGGCAAACGATTCTCCCCGTCTTGACTATTAATGCGGGAGAGCCCCGGTACCTTCATCACACAATGCAGTATTCTTCAGCCTTAATTCCTGGGCTTACATTTCCTATTCTCGAAGGTTCTTGAAAGTAACAGTCTTTCGTTGAAAGGGTCAAGGGCACTTCCCTCCTTGTGATCCCTTTGGATTTTCTGTCTTTCACCTTGTATTAAACTTCCATCTTGGACCTGCTGGTTCCTCGTGTGCTTTACCTTGGTTAGAGCGTGCTCTTGTGCTCTGCCTTTTATCCGTGTGGGGGAGTGTAATGGAAGTCAGGTGTGTCTAATTGTCAGTAATTGCATGCCCCTGCCTGACCATTGTATAAGGACATGTCAGGTATATGGCTCAGGTGTTAGTCCATTTTCTCTCATAGCGAGCTGTCCGTGAGAAATTGTTCATGTCAGGGGAAATGGGGGTTGAGTTCCTAAGTATCCTAGGATGGGGTAAAGGTGCTACAGGGAAGGGGATGCCATGTCTCACCATCTGGTGTCCCACTCCCCAAAGACCCCCCACCCAGGTGATCCTCCCACACTGGTCCAACCCCAGGAACTGGATACTAAAGCGATGGCCCTGTCCTGGCCACCTGGATGACAGATCCCCGGGACTAGCGGGTGAGACACCTTCAGGTTTCTCACAGTGGTGCCTCCCAATGTCACCGTAGTTGCTTCTCCTTAGTGATTCTCAACATCCTCTGAAAGTCTTCTGATCAATGGTAGAGATCATGTATAATGAGAGGTCTACCTATGGCCATAATCCTATTGTGCAGTGGTGTCCTGAACATAGGAAATGTGCAAGTTGGGACATATGGAGAGGATCATGCCACCCTCCACCCCCTCCTGCCACACTGTGTCAGAACTACGAACAAAACTGCCTAATTCTTGTTCATCACCGAGTACAGCGTCCCCCTCCTCCTCACCTGAGGCTTCTGACGATGAATAATGAAAATGTCTTTTCTTCTTTCGGTCCTTTTGCCTTTTTCTGAAGAGGTACGGCCTCCCCCGGGTGAAAGCCACTCTGCTGCCTTTATAGAAAAAGGTAGGCAAAGGACCCCCTCCCAAGAGCACCAATGAGAGGAAAAAGCCAAGGCAAAAAAAAAACTCTTGTGTACAATATATGGCAATCCTTCCTCTAGGTATTCTTCAGCAGTCCAAGCATTTATCCAAATTGGTACGTTCCGAGATATGAGGTAAGAGGCTCCCAAGAAAGAGTGTATAATCAGTTCAAATTCTGGAGACAATCGGGTTTGGTCAGGTTGTCGCAACACAGTTGCTAAGCAGAAGAGTTTTTTCAAATGCCGGAAGGCTTCATCCGCAGCCCTCGACCAGGACAAGGGAGCCGTAGTCTTCTTGAGTAATGATGTTATGGGTTGCACAGTCTCAGAGAACCCAACGATAAATTGCGATAAAAGTTGGCTAGGCCCAAGAATCTTTGGACTTCCTTCACTGAGACAGGAGGGGGCAATTTAAGAATCACTTCGACCTTCCGGGGATCTATTTCTACACCAGCCTTGGACAAGATGAAACCCAGATAGGGAACCACGGAGGCTTGAAACACATATTTCTCTGGATAACCAGTAGGTGGTGGTCCTTGAGGCTTTGGAGGACATAACGGAGATGTAGTTGGTGGGTTTGGTGAGAAGAGGAGTAGACCAAGATGTCATCAAGGAGGACAATGGTACAATGATAAAGGAGGTCAGAAAACAGGCGGTCCATTAACCTTTGAAATATGGATGGAGCTTTGACCAGACCGAATGGCATGACCGGTATGGTGTCCGTACGGGGTCCAAAATGCGGTTTTCCATTCGTCCCCCGCACAGACACGTAACAAGTGATATGCTCTCCTCAAGTCCAATTTAGAGAATACAACGTCGCCTGTACTTCCTCCAGTATATCTTTTATGAGGGGCATGGGATACCTGTCCTGGACAGTCACTTGGTTCAGTCCTCTGTAGTCAATGCATGGCCTATGCTCCTAGGTGTCCCTCTTAGGGACAAAAAACAGCAAAGACCCGGCTGGTGAGCGTGAGGGTTGTATAAGGCCGTTGAGCAGATTAGATTCAAGATATTTTCTCAGCACTTCTTTCTTCTTTAATGAGAGTGACAACATACGGCCTATAGGGATAAGGGCATCCGGCAATAAGTCTATAGCACAATCATTGGGCCGGTGTGGTGGTAACTCCTGCGGATCTTTGTCCAGAAAGACTTTGCTGAACCCACACAGGTTGGTGGGAATAGAATGGGCCCCCAGGGTGGTCTGAGATACGGAGAAGTCTGCTAAGGCCTTTTCTGTAGAATAGTTGGCACCTGAAATGCATGACTTGAGACAATGGTCTGAGGTAAAGGCCATTTAGTTTCTTGCCCAGTTTATTGTTGGATTGTGTTTCCGTAACCATGACACCCCAGTGATGACCGGGAAGCGGGCTGCCCTGATTAAGTCAAACTGAATCACTTCTGAATGTTGTAGCTCTGTCATAGTTAGTGCCGCTGTGGTCTGAGTTATGAGTCCAGAGCTTAAGGGTTTGCCATCAACACCCTCAACCTTCTGGTCTTCGTCTTTTTCAAGGAGAACAATTCCGTTCTTGTTTGCCCACACATTGTCCAAAAAACACCCTGCCGCTCCGCAGTCGATGAGGGCTAAGACATCTATAGGCTGTGGTTCCATGTGTAACTGTATGGCAACTACCATCAACCGATTGTCGTCAGTCGAAACAGAAGAGGAGACCAACATGGTAGCATAGGGAATGGAAGGACTGCCTCAGAAACCTGTCCCTGTTAGTTCCGAGGACAGCCGTTTCTCGACCAGCGAGGTCGGACTACAGGGCAATCCCTGAGTGGATGTTTATGTGATCCGCAATACATGCAGAGGTTGTTCTCCTTGCGTCTTTTACGCTCTTCTGGGGTCAAAGGTCCTCGGGTGGTCCCGATTTGCATAGGTTCATCTCTGGGTGGTCGAGATGAGGAGGGGATCGGATTAGAAGAGTCGGGATGGAACGGTAAGGTGCAAACCTTTCTACGTTCGGAACGCCTTTCCGAAAGGCGCAAATCGATCTGCAGTATGGCAGACAGCAATACAGCAAACGTAGTAGGTCTTGGAGATCAGGCCAATTCGTCTTTCATTTCTTTTCTGATTCCTCATCTGAAGATGGTGTATTGTGCAGTTTCGGGCCAACCAGTTTCTGTCGCCACACGGTTGAACTGGGATATGTAGGACAACAGATCTGAAGATCCTTGGCGTATATCAAGTAGTTCTTCGCTGGCTACTTGAGCTGACCCCCTGTCTCTCAAAGGTTTCCTTAAATTGGGCATTAAATGCCCCATAATCCTGCAGAAGGGGACTGGCACCTGTTACCAAAGGGGTTGCCCAAGCAAGAGCGTTCCCCGCCAAGTTGGAGACCAGAAAACCTATGCGAACCTGATCAGATGCATAGGTTCGAGGCCGGAAGGTGAAATTAATGATACATGCCTCCATGAACTCCTTAAATTTCCTGGGTGATCCATCGAACTTGCCTGAAGCTAGGGTCATCGGAGGGAGTTTGGGGCGCTGTCGATCCCTGTTGGTCATCATCTGACAAAGCGTAGTATTTTCAGTCTTGAGGGTTTGTGCTTCCTGAGTGAGACCCTGTACAGCGTTTACCAATTCTTGTAGCTGTTCAGCGGTAGCCATTGTAGATGCTTTTTAGTGTTGCATACTTTCAGAACTACGGTCAAAACTGCCTAATTTTTCTTGTTCATCACTGAGTACAACGTCCCCCTCCTCCTCACCTGAGGCTTCCAACGATGAATAATGAAGATGGCTTTTCTTCTTTCGGTCCTTTCGCCTTTTTCTGAAGAGGTACGGCCTCCCCGGGGCGGAAGCCACTCTGTTGCCTTTATAGAAAAATGTAGGCAAAGGACCACCTCCCGAGAGCGCCAATGAGAGGAAAAAGCCAAGGCTAAAAAAAACTCTTGTGAGAAATATATGGCAATCCTTCCTCTATGTATTCTTCAGCTGTCCAACCGTTTATACAGATTGGTAAGTTCCAAGATACGAGGTAAGAAGCTCCAAGAAAGAGTGTATAATCAGTTCAAATTCTGGAGTACCAAGAACAGCCAGACCAATTAGGAGGAGCCAGGCACCCAGCTTGGGGTGAGTTCACACAGGAGCAGTAGTAACCAGCTCACAAAGGTACAAAAGCAGTAGCAAGGAACAGTACCGCCTACCTACAACTGATGACAGGAAGTAGCCACAGAGGAATGTACGAGGAGATGGGATACAGAAGGGAAAGCAAAAGATGAAAGGACGGCAAACCCAAGGGGGTTGGTAAGAGAAAGATAAAGGTTCAAAGGGTAAAAAGGCAAAAAACAGAACAGGAAGGGACACGGGAGAGCTGCAGCAAAAGGCGCTAAAGTAAACACCGGGGCGGGACCCGTAGCGGCACCGGAGACCGCAGAAGCAGGGAACGGAATGAGATCCGTTAGCCGCAAATGCGGGAAAAGGAAAGGGCAGAAAAGCACCAATGAAGGAAGGCAGTAGACAGAAAGCGGGGACTCAATAGAGCCGGAGAAAGAACACTTAGCGTGTAAACCCGAAAAACACAGAAGCGAAATGCTAGGAAGGGATGTGACAATAAAAGAAACAGTGGACATAGAAAATGGACAATAAAATAGACTAGATCGTACACCAAAGAGGGAACAGAACAGTGGACATAGAAAACGGACAAGAAAATAGACTAGCCCATAAACCAAAGAGGGGACAGAAAGCACTGCCTAACGGCGGTGGAACCGCCAAGTACTCCACAAGCGCCAAGAAGGCAGGTGCGTGACACACCGACCCCACCTGTATTTTTGGGTTCTTGTCTACTGAACAACTTTGTGGCACTTGTCTTCTCTCCGTCTGTGCAGTTGTTCTCCTACAGCTGCAGTCTATTTCTTTGCTTATCCTTTCCTGTCTCCCCTGCCTTCCTGACATCTCCAATTCCTTCCTACTACTTTGTTTGTCATTCCTCTATGTATGCTACTTATGCTTCTCCCTGCAACCTTAACAATCTCATGCATCCCCCTTTTTCTACATCCTCACCTCCTTTCAAAATCAGTCTCTGGAGTGCGGTTCCGGTTGTAACAAGGCACACTGTCTCATTGATGCCTTTCTCTGTCTAAACATACACTTCCTATGCCTTACAGAAACATGGTTCTCACATTTCAACCTGGTCACTCCTGCTGCTCTGTTCTCCACATCTACCTCCTTTTCTCACACCCCCTACCCTCTGGGTCGTGGGGTGGGGTCGGTATTCTCTATAGTTTGTCCTGTGTACTTGCTCGTCCTGCCCCCAGGCATCCTCTTTTTTCGTCCTTTGAATATCAGTTCTCCTGCTTTACTAAACCTTTTCTTATTTCTTTTTTTTATCTATCTATCTATCTATCATCCTCCTGATACTCCAAATTCCTTTTGTACTGATCTTGTCCTTCTCCTAACCTCTCTTCTTTCTCTTGATAGACCACCTTATTTTCTGGACAATTTCAACCCCATCTGGATACCGCCCACTCTTCAGTTCCACTTCTTGCTGTTCTCGATTATTATTTCCTCTCAGTAATCCCTACCCCTCCCTCCCATATAGCCGGCCTGTCCTTGGACCTAATCTTCCCTTCCCATCTATCTCTTATTCCTTTTTCAGCTCTTCCCTCCTGTTCCACTGATCATTCTCTTCTTACCTCTCACTTATTCCTTCCTCCCCTCCCTTTACTCCCCCTTCTCTACTTTCTTTTGTCGAGAACTGCGGTCCTTCGATATTTTATTAATTTCCTCTTTAATCTCCTCCCTCCCTTCTTTCAACACCCTATTCTCTTTTTCTGTTGACTCCTTCATTTCCTGTTTTTCATCTTCAATTCTCTTGATTTTCTCTATCCATCCTCCTCCTTTTGGCCTTCACACAAGCCACCTCAGCCTTGGCTTACCCTTGTTTCTCGTTCATCTCATCGCGCTGAACATCACTGACAGAAGTCTCAAACTCTTTCTGATCTTCTCTTCACTCTGACTTTGACAATGCTATTCTTCTCCCTAAACAACAATTCTACACCAATTGTTTAGCCTCTCTTTCCTCCTGTCCACGCTGTCTCTTCCGGTGTCTATATTGTATTTTCTCTCTGGCTCCCCCTGATTCCTCTCTTTCTTCACCTCTCTCTGCTCCTCACTTTGCGTCCTGCTTTTCATCCAAAGTTACTCTTCTCTGTTCCACTCCATTGTCCCTCACACCCATCCCTGAATCTCTTTCCTTCTTCTTTAAAATATGCAACTATTCTCCCAATTCTCAAATAACCTTCTTTGGACTCTTCTTTCCACTCTAATTACTGTCCCATCTCGTTCTTATCTTTCTTTTCCAAACTATTGGTACATATTGTCTGCTCCCAAGTCTCCTCTCACATTAACACAACCTCTCTTATTCCACTCTACCAATCTGGTTTCCGCCCTTTTCACTCGACTGAAACTGCTCTCCTATCTGTATGAGACTAACTTCTCTCTGATTGCCAGTCTAGGCAGTATTTTCCCCTGGTCCTTCCTGACTTTTCAGCTGCCTTTGACACTGTCGACCACCCCTTTCTTCTTTGCTCCTTCTCTTGTCTTGATTTCTGTGGTCTGTCCTAAACTGGTTTCATTCTTATCTTACAGATCGCACTTACTCAGTTTCCTGGGCTGGTTCAATCTCTCCTGTTCTCCCTCTTCATTATTGTTTACTGCAGTGTTCTATCCTTGGCTCTTTCTTCTTTTCTCTACACACCATTCCCCTCGCCTCTCTTAACTCTTCCTTTGCACTCTCTCTCTCCTCACTTTTACGCTGACGATATTTAGCTCTTTCTTTCTTTTTCCTGTTTCACCCCCTCTATTCATTCAGCTCTTACCTCTTGCCTCCTTGATATTCAGTCTTGGATGACGACTCCCTATCTCCATCTAAATCCCATCAAGAGCAAAGTACTTTTCTTTCCTGACTCCACTATTTCTCTTCCCATGTCTTCCCTCTCTATCTCTTTTCCTCCTTCCCCTATTCCTATCTTTTCTTTCACCTGAAATCCTGGTGTCATTCTCGGCCCCTCTCTATCATTCTTCTCCCACATCTATGCTCTTGCCCACTCCTGTTGATTCCATTTCTATAATATTCGTAAGGCTAGACCTTTCCTGTCCTGTAATGCGTCCGCTCCATTTATAACATATATTTGCCTTCTCTTCTCTCTGTATTCTTGTTATTCTGTGTCTATGTCTTCTGCACTAGTCTCTGCACTGGCTCCCCTTTGAATCATGTTTGCTATTTTAATTTTCTCTGCCTGGTTTCTAAATGCCTCCACTGTCTCATCCCTTCCTATCTTTCATCTCTAATTTCTTTCTATGTGTATCCTCGTTCCCGTCATTCGCAACCCTCTTTCTACTAAGTGTTCCACATCCCCTGTGCTAAATCTCACTTCCGATCTGTTTCTCTTCTTGCCCCTAAACATTGTAAAACTCTTCTCCTTCCTCTTTGGTTCCTTTCCCCCTACCCCCAGCCACCTTACCCCCACTCAGCCACCCTACACCCACTTGCTCAGACTAATCCCTCTCACCCACCCTACCCCAACTCCCTCTACCCCATCCACCCTACCACCATTCTCTCCACCCCCTCTCTCTACTCCCACTCTCTCTAAGCCCACCCACCTAACCTACGCCCACCCTACCCCCTTACACACCCTACCACCAATCTCTATCCCCACCTACACTATCTCCACTCTCTGTACACCCACTCTCTCTAACCCCAATCCACCCACCCTACCCCACTCTCTCTACCCACACTCACTCTACCCCCACCCACAAAACCTACTCCCACTCTGTCTACCCCCACCCACCCAATATACCCCCACTCTCTCTAACCCTAATATACCGACCCTACCCCCATCTACCCTACCCCCACTCTCTCTACCCCACCAACCCTACCCCCACTCACCCACCATGCACCCACTCACCCACCCTACCCCCACTCATCCAGCCTACTTCCATTCACCCACCCTACCCCCACTCTCTCTACCCCACCCACCCTAGCGCTATTCTCTCTATTTCCCACTCTCTCTACCCAAACTACCTTACCCTCACTCTCTCTACCGCCACCCACCCAAGCTACACCCACTCACCTGCCCTATCTCTCTCACACACCCTACCCACACCCTGTCTACCCCCACCCTACCCCCAGTCTCTGTACACCCACTCTATGTGACCCCAATCCCCAATCCAGCCACACTTCCCCCACTCTCACTACCCCTTCTCTACTCCCACTAACCTCACACTCTCTACCCCCACTCCCTCTACTCCCACCCACAATGTTTCTACATAGACCTGCTCTCTCTACCCCCACCCACCCTATCGCCACCTCTCTATCCCCAAACAACCACCCTACCCCCACTGTCTCTACCCCAACCGCCCACCCTACCCCCACTCTCTACCGCCCCCAACCACCCTACCCCAATCACTCTACCCACCTTACCCCACCCAACTCACTCTAAAAACCCAACTCTCTCTACCCCACCCACCCACCGTACCCAACTCACTGTACCCCCACTCACACTACCAACTCTCTCTACCCCCACCATACCCAAACTAAATCTACAATACCCACCCACCCTAGCCCCAACTCTCTCTACCCCCACTCTCTCTACTCCCACCCACCTCCACTCTCTCTACATACCCCAGCTCTCTCTACCCCCACCCACCCTATCCCAACTTTCTCTAACCCAACTCTCTCTTCCCCACCCACCCTACTAAATCTCTCTACTCCCACCCTACCCACCCAGCCTTCAACTCTCTCTACCCACCTACCCACCATACCCTCACCAAATCTACCCACCAACCCACCCGAGCCCCAACTCTCTCTACCTCCACTCTCTCTAAATGCCCCTCCTCTCTCTACCCCACCCACACTACCCCCACTCTCTCTATACCAAAACACCCACCCACCCTACCCCACTCTCCCTAGATTCAGCCAGCCACCCACCCTACCCCCACTGTCTCTAGCCCCACATGCCCACACTTCCCCCACTCTCCCTAATGCAACCCAAACACCCTACCCCACTCACTGTACCCCACTCACCCAACTTACCCCAGCCAACTCCCTCTAAAAACCCAACTCTCTCTACCTCTGCCCACCTTACCCAACTCAATCTACACCACTCACCAACCCTACCAACACTCTCTACCCCACCCACACTACCAGCTCTCTAAACCCCACCCACCCTAACAAATCTCTCTACCCCCACCCACCCAGCCAACCTACTCTCTCTACCCCCACCCACCCTACCAACTCTCTCTACCCCCATCCACCCACCATACCCTCATCAAATCTACCCCCACCCTCTCTACTCCCACCCTCCCTATCACCACTCTCTCTACCCCCACTCACACTACCCTCATTCACCCACCCTAGTCAAACCAACCCTCACTCTCTCTACCCCACCCACCCTAACAACTCTCTCTACCCCAACTACCCACCATACCCTCACCAAATTTACCCCACCCACCGTAGCCCCACTCTCTCTACCCCACCCTCCCTAAAACCACTCTCTCTACCCTACCCACTCTACCCCCATTCACCCACCATACACCCACTTACCCAGCCTACTTACACTTACACACTAGCATCACTCTCTCTACCCCACCCACCCTACCTGATTCTCTCTACCCCATTTCCTCTACCCCCACTCTCTCTACCCCAACCCACCCAACATATTCCCACTCACCTGCCCTACCCACCTCACCCACCCTATCCCCAATCTCTGTACCCCACTCTCTCTAACCCCAATCAACCCTACCTACCACCACTCTATCTACCCCCACACTCTCTACTCCCACCACCCCCACTCTCTCTACCCCCACTCTCTATACTCCCACTCCATCCACCAGTGCTACATCCTCTCTCTCTATCCACACCAACCTACCCCCACCCTTCCTATCCCACTCTCTCTACCTCCACACCCTCCACTCCCACCAATCCCTACTCTCTCAATCCCCACTCTCTCTACTCCCACCCCATCCATCAGCACTACACCCTCTAACTCTCTATATACACCCACGCACCCCCTCTCTCTCTACTGCCATGCATCCCACCCCATCTCTCTACCACCAACTACCCATCCTAGCCCCTCTCTCTCTATCTTCACCCATCCTATCCCCTCTCTCTACCACCACCACTCATCCTATCCCCTCTTTCACTACTCAACCCTACCCCCTCTCTCTTTACCCCCACCACACACCATATCCCCCACTCTCTCTCTTGTCCCACCCTACCCCACCCTAACTCCATTATTGCCCCACCAACCTTACTCACTCTACCTATGCCCTCTCATCCTCCCTCTCACATTCTCGCTTTATTTCTTACCATCTATAATTATTATTATTATTATTATTATTTATCTAGCTCTCACCATCTGTTGCTCATATTTCTTCTTGCTCATCATCGATGGCACCCCCTAGCAATGTCTACCTCCCTTGGTCTTTTCTCCTTCTCATTCTATTGCACACCTGCACCCCTTATTGCATCCTCCTTTGAAACGTTGCACTCTCCTCCTTGCACCCTATTGCCTATAAATGCAAAAAACAAAGAACAACAGTAAAATCCCAAACTATTGTCATTGACAATACTTGTTGACTCTCGTTTCAGTCCGGAAAGGGGTAGGTTACCTATTGTTATCTTCGAACACTAGGATGTTAATACAGTAATTTTAAAGTTATGCTTTTCTGTTGGCATGTCTCATGACTTGACTTAGAGAACCCACTCTTTTTCTTTTTAATTGCTTACCAGTTTGTACACTTGAATGGCTATTATGTTATTGCCTTGGCCTTGTTGTCTTAACACAATGGTACGCTGAAAGCCCCTCCAAAAACACAAGTTCCTAACAAACTATGCATTTCGTATGAACCATCTTCAACAATGGAGACTGGCAGCAGAATTCTTAGCGGCGCCTGGCACTTTCCGCGGACTAAGCACTGTTCTTGCGTTTCAGGAATGTCCATGTCTCTTGAACTGCTATTGCTATTCCTACTCCCACTCTAAGGCAACCCATTCTCCACACGCCTAACCTGCTGCACCCTAAAGCAATTTACAGAGCATGTTTTGGCATATTAAAATGTACCAGTGAAATAGGGTACGAAATGTATTCTGGGATAATGGGACATGTTTAATAGTGCTTATCTGTTGCGTGACTTCGCAAATTGCTTTGACAATGTAAGGGCTCTTGGTGTGTGCGCGATGTGCAAGTGTTTTGTCGTTAAGAGTGTTGAACCTACATCAATGTAATTGCTCAGAGAGATGGCACTGTAACTGCTTGCAGGTGAAATTGCATCGACACTGAAACCTTCGCTCAAGACGCTCGTCATCAACTCCCACAATGTTCACGAGAAATACCATTAACCAAACATTTGCATTGTTTAAACGCAGGCTCTGTTATGTGTATGTGTCCCGTGGCGGTCTGATGCACCTACCAGTGGAGAATGTGAGTGCACAGCTGAGTATATGTCTAATGTCGCTCTGAAACACCGCATTCCGCTGCCAACAAATGAAGGCTTTTGCCACCAGCACCCCTGCAGGAACCTGCAGTGGAGATGGGTGTCCATGGACCAGTCAAGAAAAAAAGGTCAAGCGACTGAAAGCGGCTGAATTCAATAGCAGTTTTGCTATTTCTAATTCACATCCATCTTTTGTTATTTTATGTTTCATATATCCTTTCCCGTCAAGCTAGCGAGCAATAACAAGATGGGTTTCAGAATAGACCCATCAAAGGTTCAAAAGCAACATTTCTAAATGCATCAATGCTGTATGAGAGAGAAAGATCAATTTTCACAGTTTCTATACCTGTAGAAAAAGCTAAGGCATTCTGTCAGAAAGTACATATAATTGAAAATAAATGCTGTGTTGTAGAAATAACATACTTTAAACCAATCACAAGTGCAACACACGATGACTTATGTGGACACGTATTCATCCTTATCATTTGCCAAAATTGCTGGTGCGAAAATTTCCAATCACTTTTCTCATCAGCTTTGACCTACGATTAAGCCAATCAGTGGCCTCCCCTCCGGGGCTTTTGCTTGCTTCTAGTCCCGGATACAAGCTCAGGGGCTACAACCAAAAGGCTTGCTAGCCCGAGTCCAGACAGTCCCCACATTAGCGTAGCTGAGATCTTTTCCAGACCTAGCAACACCCCTGTAGCCAGTGATGATTCTTCAAATGTTAACCTTCCATTCCAAGGGAATTGTACAATTGAAAAGATCCTTGTATTTATTTATAATGTTCTTAAAGCATCGGCAGCCCGGCACTGCCATAAAGTCCCCCATCCGGACCATCTACCAACGGACCTGTTTAATAGCGATCCTGTTTGGTAGGGCTTAATATCTGGTTGCATTTTTCAAAGAAATAAACTTCAATAACAAAATTCCAAGTGATTGGCAAGGAGAGATAAATATCCCAATTTATAACAAGCACTGGCATAGCTAACGGTTTGCCAGGCACTGATATCAGACATCCAAATACTGGAACCATTTCAGACCCGTAATCATCTTCTGTCCATGTAGAACCATTATAACAGTACCTGGCAAATGTCTATGCTGTGCCTACATAACAGTTAACACTGTTGGCTTTGCCAATACTTGCTATTTTTTTGCAGATGTCCTTCATTTCTTGTATGTATACAATGTTCTGTAGCGTGAACATAGCTAGCGAGCCCAGCTAGGTCAAGGGTGCTATAGTGCAGAGGGGACTGATAAGGGGGGCATTGAAGAGTGTCAAGCTGGTGCAGAAGTTATGTGGCAGACGACATATTCTTCAGAGAGAAGAGTCTTGAATGACTTCCTGAAGTCCATGAGGAATGGATCATTGAAGGGGCAGAAATTGTTTGGGGATTTATAAGCAAGCAGCCAAGTGGTATACCTTTCCAGCATTAGAGGATCCTCAGCCATTCAGTTCAAAGGAGAGCTGTTGTATGACTGGTCCGGCAGTGTGGGCCCTTTATGAAAGTGCGGTATAAAGTAACTTAATAAGCTTCATGTCATAGTGTGGTAGCAGCAACCCCAGCAAATTGGCGAAATGGCTAGTTTAATTTAATTTAATTTTGTTTTATTGTTTAAAGTGCAAACCTAGAGAGCAGTGGAGCGATGTACTGGGTGTGGGCAGCCAGCGTGTTTTTTTGGCCTCTTATAGTATTCTGTGTTCAGCACTCTTTGTAAGTGTGAGTCCACTGAGATTAGTCCTTGGTTAGGTGTTGTTGGAAAAGCCCAGTTTTGAGAGATTTGCAAAAATTAGAGGATTGTGAGTGTGCACATTCCGAGCTGATACCAGGAGCCTGCTTCAGAGGGCGGGTGCATGACAAGGGGATTATTTGTGGGTCCTCTCTTTTTGGGCAAGTTGTGATTCAAGCTGGTTGGTCAATTTGCTCTGTGAGGAGCATGTGCCACTAGATATGTGGAGGTTATCGGCCAGGTAAAATAGAGTTCTACTCTTGACTACTTTGTTGTTGGTACATGCAGTCTTGAACATTATCCTGGCCTTCAGAGGAAGCCAATGTAATTTGTGTAGGACAGGGGTGATTTCAATGCACCAGTATTAAGACATGGCAAAGTGTGGTGGGCTGCTTTAAAGAGAGCCAATGGAATGGCTCAGAGCCCGTCAAGAGGGCATTTCCCCCATCAACGTGAAAAACCACAAGGGTCAGCACTACAGTCCTAAGGCCCTGCAGCACGATTAAGGGTTTGATTTGTAGAAGGATGGAGATTTGGAGCTAGGTCGTTTGGGCCCTCTTGGCTATGTGTTTCCAGAAGGGAAGGGTGCTGTCATTAGAGAAGCCTAAGGGTTTTGCTGAATTCGAGAGTTGCAGATCAAATCCTTATAAGCCCATATCATGGAGCCATTCTTGGACAAGTTGTTGTTTAGCAGGGGGGCCGATGAGGGCGAATTCAGTCTTGGATGGGTTAAGTTTGACATAGGCAGTCAACATGCAGGACTGGATGATGGCAAGGTAATCACAGAGACAACTGATGTCCTGTGGGCTTTTCATGTACAACTGGGCATTGTTTGCATATTGGTGGATGGCCATTTCAGGGTCTTCAAGGAGTGTGTCCAGAGGCTCAGGTAAAGGTAAAAAAAAGGATCAATGAGAGGATGGAGCCTTGGGGCATTCTTCGGGAGATTGGGGGCAATTAGAATGCAATGTTTTAATCTAGACAGCATGGTCTCTGCCCGAGAGGTATGTGGTAAACCAATTAAGGACTGTGCCAGAGAATCCCCTCCTGTCAGCGAGCAGAGAGAGGATGATGTGATCATCAAAGGTGTCAAATGCATCTAGCTGAGAGGTCAAGGAGGATGAGGATGCATGAGTCATCCTTATTCATGATATAAAGGTCATCATCCACCACCTGGATGGTGACTGTCTCGATGCTACACTTGGGGCAGAACCCCAACTAATAGTCATTTAGGAGGTGTAGTTTGTCGACATTAGTGAGTATTTGTGCAGCAGCTGCAATTTTCCAATATTTTGACAATAAATTGGAGGCCCATGATGAGCCGGTAGTGGGCCAGGTTATCTGCATCTAGTTTTGGATTTTTTGCAAAAGAGGTCTATGGGATCAGTCTCGAGCATGTCTGGGAATTGCTCTTCTTTGAGAGAGGCATTAATGATGCTGAGGAGTAAGTACATTGAGTGCCAGGCCCATCAATTGTTTAATGATGGGCCCAGCTAGGAAGTAGATATGAGGGATGTGATTGTTTTTAGGCCATCTGGGAGAGGAAGAGGAGATAATTCTGTCCAGAGGGGCATTGTGCCTTCTGGGTGCATATGTGGTAATGCAGTGGGAAGTTGATTTGATCATCTATCAGATTTTGTCTATTTTCTTCAATAAAAAAGTTTAATCAAATTATTCCTGAGTTGCAGGTATCTCAGGGTTGGGTGAGGGTTTTGTATAATGCTTTACTACTTCAAGGAGGACTTTGCTCCTATTAAAGGCTGCCACGGTGGTGGTGTAGTAAGGAGCTTTAGCATCAAAATCCATCTGTTGGCACACAGAAATTGGAGAATGGCGAGATCTGCAGTGTTACGTTTTTTGCACTTTAAAAGGGCAGTTTAAATGAATAAGAGAAGAATTGTGTTCCTATATTGTGCTTTTTGTCAGATAGTTCAAGCTTCTAAGTGATCTATTACCCCATTTTGAATGTAATATGCGTACAGGTGTGGGCTCAGTGCTGAAGTAGAAACAGACTGCATAACTTGCATAAAGGATTTCTTCCTTTTGTTGCTATCGGTGAGTGTGTTTTTACAATCCTGCACCCCATATTTTGGATTGCATTTTGTGCCCTGTTTGATTTTTAAACCTAGGTGTGTGTGCGTTTTTAAAATCCTGCGCCCCATATTTTGCATTGCATTTTGTGCCCATTCTGTAACTACTAGGCTTCTTGGTGAGTTTGGGCTAGGACTGTGCAGTGCAGTCATCCCCCACTCCTTCATCTATCCTCTGCCACCCTGATGGCACTCACCATCTCTGATATCTTCTCTAACTGCTACACTAACACCTACCCTCCCTCTCTCACGAAGTCTGGAAGGAAAAAGCACAAAAAGACATCATGAGTGCCAACCCTGGCCTACCCATCGCAGGCACCTATGCCAGTGCAACTTACAGACAGGTCTTTACTGATATCCTCCTCTCTGTCCACTCCCCAGACCTATGGACATCTCATCTCTACTCTCTCCCCTTTCACATCCTCTCCCATTAATGTTGGCACCAAATGGGAAGTCCTCTTGGTGGGCTTCTCATCATCCCACTGTTTGATTAATATCTTCCACACTGGCACTATCTTGGTTCAGGGTCCTCGACCCAAACTCCTTCTCTTCAACCAGGTGCCTGCCATCCCTCAATGACTTCCTTCCTTCACCTGCCTCTTCCCCTACCACTCTCCCTTCTACTCCTCCCTGAAAAACCTTCAAAGGTGGAGATCTCCATCACGTAGTCACACTTAAAGCCCGTCCGCTCAGCCAACAAACACTCTACCAAAAACCTCCTTCTTGAAGACATTGATCTCGACATTCTAGCTCTTATCAAAACGTGGTTCAATGCCAGCACAATAACTGCTTTTGACTCCCTTCTCCCCAATGGTTACAAGATCATTTCCAAGCCACGACCTAACCATGTTGACGGTGGGGCTGCCTTAATCTTCCCTGAGTGGTCCCTTCCTCCCTCAAACCCACCCAGCCTTACTCTTCCTTTGAGAGCTTGGCTTGCAATTTGGTCATTTCTCCCTCCTCCTCTCTGACCATAGACATGATCTACAGGCCCCCTGGCTCTACCACCCTGTTCCTCTCTGAATGGGTGGATTTCTGGGCCTCTCACCTCTCAGCATCCTCTAAACTTCTTCTCTTGGGTGACTTCAGCATCCACTTGGACTCTATCAAAGCATCCACTCTCATCCTTGACCGCTGCTCCTCGCACTCCCTCTCCATTTTCCCTGCTGGTCCAACCCACATGGCAGGACACAATCTTGACACACTCCTCCACTCTGATCATCCACTCTCAGGCCCACTGACCACACCTCTCTCCTTGAAAGACCACTCTCTCCTCTCCACCTACCGGGGTCACCTCGGCCCAATGACGGCATCTCTTCGAGCCCTGCCAACCTGGCTCACAAACATTCAGTCAATGAAACGAGTGTCAGCTGCTGCCTTCACATCCACCTTCATCCATTCTCTCCTCGCATCCCAGACTCTACCTCTGACTCTGCTCTCAGCAACCTCCATTTTGCCATTACCAACTCTCTGGACATTCTTGTCCCAGTCATGAGGATCTGCCTGAAACCTGCCTCAAGCGTAACACCTGGTACGACTCTGGACTTGCAGCCCGGAAACACAAGTGCAGATCTACGGAACGGAAATGGCAAACCTCAGCCTCACCCTCTGACAAACTGGCCTGCTGCCTGCTCGAAACGCAACACAGACTCTCCATCTGTGCCAAGAAAAGGGCCCACATTCAGGCACAGGTATCTGGTGGATTCAATAACATGGCTGAACTCTTTAAATTCTGCAGGGAACTGGCCAACCCTTCTGCAGTCTCCTCCTCCCCTCTTCCATCCCAGGCCCTCTGCAGTGCACTGGCCACACACTTCACCACTAAAACTCTCAACATCACGAGTACCCTTGCTACCCTCTCCACCAACCCATCCCACACCCCGTTGCCTCCTATGGCCTCCCACACTCCTCATTCTTCTCTCTCCTCCTTCTCACCTGTCACACCGGATGAGGTCACCAGAGTTGTCCGCTCCATGAAGGTTTCACCCAAACAGGTTTCCTCTTGCTCCTCCAGAACCATCAAGGAGAACATTGTCTCTTGACCCTGCACTCGATGACTTCTGCAACTACTTTTTTGCTACTGGTTCTTTCCACCCCTCTCCCAAGCACTCCTTGTGCCCCCCTCATGAAAAAACCTTCAGCAAACCCTACCAGTTTAGCAAACTACCGCCTTATTTCTCTCATCCCCTTCCTTGGGAAACACATGGAGAAGCTGAACTTCCCCCAACATACCTCACACACTGAACTTGGTGGTCCCCACAAACATCTATCTGGATTCTGAGCATCCAAAGGCACGGAAACTGCTCTTCTGAACACCCATGAAGAAGTACTTGCCTCTCCAGCTGTCCTCATTCGACTCGATCTCTCCTCTGGCTATGACATGGCCAACCACTCCATCCTCATAAAATGCATCCATTCTTTGTTAGCATAGGCGCGCACATTGAAGTGAGCCCTTCAGACTCCATTTTGGTTTATTTGGTCACTTGCTGGGTTTTCATGTCACATGCAGAAAATGATCACAGCCTGAAGGGCTGGTGAATGTGTTCCTGCAAAACAAAGAAAAATACAGATAAAGATAGGCCAGGAATGTCTCCTTGTGATGAGAACAGGGTGAACCTCATTGGTCTAACAACAGTAAATTGTACAGACATGATATAGAGCGAAGCACCATGTGTTGCCATGGATAATGCCCACATTACACAGGTCGTAAACCATTTGTAATTGCAACAACTGATCCTCCCCTGAACTGTATAAAGAGGCTAACTAGCCTCCAGGTAAATTGCTCAATTTCTCTATGACTGCCCGCAGACATAGATGAACCTGAGACCGCTTGAAGCGAGAATAAACTCTTGTTATATATTTGTTTTCATGACTGGTGTTCTTCATTTATTTGCAGTAATTCATTTTGGGACTTACAGATACCCTGGGTATCTTGGAGTGGGCACTGGACTAGCTTACATCCTTCCTAACCAACCGTTCGTCACAGGTTATTCTGGGCACCATCTCCTCACCTACTACTTTCTCCACCTGTGTGGTCCCCCAGGGCTCCAGAACCTCTCCCTCTGGTTCAATAACACTTACCTTGCTCAGCCGGCTGTAAGAAGATTCAATTCAACACTACAGCTAAGTCAATGCCTAGTCTGGGATACTGAATGGAAACCCTTATTGATATATCTTTATGTCCAGTTCATGAGTTCTGGATGACTACCCCTATATAGCACCCCTCTCTTAGAATCCCCCTGACCCCACTGAGCCAAGAAGTAGTTCTGCTTTGCAAGTTTAAAAGGTTTATTTGAGAAATAAGACAAGATATAGATACCACGCTTTTATAATAAATTAATAATCGATATCGCCCTTATAAATATAATGTTAATCAACAATGGGTAATCTGACACTAGCACACTTCTTTATAATTAATGAGGAGTTAGTATAGGATGTATCAAGTAGCAAAAATACTTTTATGATTTCAAGGGAAAAGCAATGAGGAATAACAGGCAGTACAGAAATACTTGAGATGATTTTAGCAAAAGATAATATAATCACTTTTTCTCTTGCAATTCACCCCCCTCCCCTATGCAATGTAAAACATGGAAGTAGATGGAAAGAGGAGCACACAGTTCTCAGGAATGCAATCAAATACAATACGACATTCAGTTCCCCCCCAGCAAGCTTAGAGAAAACCGGTATGAGTTTTAAAACACAGGCCCAAGTGCTTTGAATGTGGTGGCAATGAAGTGAGAAATATGCTGAAAATGCTTTTAATTCCCTTTAGGGGGTTCAGGGTGAGTGAGAGATACTTGGGATGAGCTCAGGCTCACTTTAGCAATGATTCAGGGATGGTTATTAAGAGGCAAACACATTTTTAGCAAGGAAAGAAATGACTGCTGATGGTTACACGTGGCTGGATTTTTAACCAAATCGCGGTAAAATTCGCGAGTGCGTGAATCGTGATTGCGGAAAAAGGATAAGGAGTAGGAAGTCTAGGCCTGTTGGAAAGCTTAGATTCTAAGCTTTCAGGGGAAAGTTAAACCAAGTTCGTAGCCCAAACGGTTCCAGAGATATGAACGATTTTGTAACGGTTGTTTTTCGGATTTAAAGTAAACTCAAAATGACAGGTGACAGCTTTGCAGCTGCAGAATTGACAAATGACAGTGGTGCAGCTTTACAAATGACAGGTGACAGTTAGGAGGCAGTTCTACTTAGGTTAAATAGATTGAATTATAATACTTTAAACTAAGAGATTTGGTTTGGCCCCGTCCTAGCTGTACTCACAATATATTTGAAGGACTGGGTCTCGTCACGGATCTGATCAATCACGCTAGCGGCACTTCACAGCGATCGGGTCTCTGGGTCTGCGGTTCTGCACGGTCTGGTCTGGTCGGGTCTGGCACTGGTCTGGTCTGTCCGGATACAGCGGTCTCTGCACGGCTCCTGGATCTCTGCACTGGTCCTGGCAAAAACGTTCTTGGCAAGGGATTCAAGCAGCTCACCCGGCTGTGAGTAGCTTGCAGTGATTTGAGGCCTGCTGCAGAGAACTCAGCTTGTGGTTTTAGGCCTCTGATTTAGGTTCTAAAGTATAAGTTCTAGGTTCTGGAGTATGTAGCTGGAGTCAGTTTGGAACTGGTATCTTCTGGATGTTGTGTGGTCCAGCAAAACGCTCCGCAGCAACTGGATTTGAATGTCCTCTCTAGCTTCCAGTGGCTCTTTTTATGTCTTTTGAAAGTGGGTGTGTGCGCAGCATCACTAAGCCAGCCCCTCTCTCAACTGATCATTGGTCAAGCTTTTCTCTCTTCCTTGATAGGGGAAAGGAAATGTGAGTCATGGTGATGCTGTTTTATGGCCTGCAGAAAGGACACTCCCCTGTCAAATTGCACATAAATCTATATTTGACCCAAATTCATATTCCACAGATACACAGTTGTTTGTCATTGCATACACACATCATGCATTACTGATGGGAGGCACTGTTCTGACCCTGGCGTTTCTAGGAGCTTGGGTAAAGAAATGGTAACTTTTTGCGCTTTTTAGTAGCTTTCCCCATATCAGATTTTTCTCCAAATGTATACAATTGTGTGCAAGGCATGTGGGCATTTAGATAAGGAAGTGTCAGATTTTTAACCTGCATACATTTACAGTAACAACCTCTTTTCCGCTCGTAAACCCCCAGATCATACCCCCGGGTCCTAAAACCTCTTAAAATGTGGGCAGAAAAATCACAAGAATTATGGTATCATTTAGATAATTTTGACAAGTCTGCACCATGAGTTATACATCTTTCTTAAAATCATATTCTGGCCAACAGGGGTGTGTCTTCCCAGGTCACATGGTGGAGAAACCAGTCTATCCACTTTCTTTAAGCTCAGCCTGTCCTCAGAGGGGGCTGCCCTCGCCGTTTCTGCCAAGAGGAAGCCACTTTTACGACGCCCCCAATATAACATCTGCCTGAGTCAAGGAAGGGCTTTGTTCAAAAGGAAGCCATTTATGATCCCCCCAATAAACCATCTGCCTGGGCCCTTTGTTTAGTTTCTTGCAGTCCCCTGGTAATTCAATCAGAGAGTGTGTGACCTCCTTTTGGCAGGGGCAACAGAATGCAGCCAGGCCTGGGAATGCATTTGTTGGGCAAGCCCTCACTCCTGTCGGGGGTAGCTGTCTGGCAGAATTCCAGTTTCCTTAAGCCAGGTTTCCGCTAAAATGTCACTTTTTGTTCCCCAGTTTAAGTCAATACAATTTTTACTTATGCAGCTAGAATACTGATTCTAAGTTCAAAACTATGACATTTTAACAGTTACAAACTATGTGACACTCAAAAGTAGGTCACTCAGTTAATTTAAACATTTCGATTTTGGTGGTTTTAATCCAGTTTCAGTTAGGCTGCTGACATGCATAGCTCAGCCAGTTTTGTTATGAACATTGTTTTGGGCTCTTCATCTTCCCAGATTTTGTATGCACACAAACTTCATTCTGCCAGATGTCCGCTGGTGTTCAGTGAGAATTTTGGATGTGTTGCAATGTTTGAAAATAGGCATTCTGAGCTGGCATTCAGAGAAACCAAAGGTAATTTTAAAGTGTTTTTGAGCTAACAGGTGCTGCTGTTTTACCTTTGGCACCCATTCCACTCATGGCACCCTGGCCCATCATGCTCGCACTGGCAAGTTAGGCAGCCATTTTGGTGTACGCACAAACTGCGTGGTTCTCCTGGATTCTGGCGCACATGTGGGCTTTTTGGCCATCTTGGATTTTCTAAGCCCACAGCACCAAATGTTGCAGCGTGATAGCTCAAACGTGGGTCAGGACACCCAAGATGGCACTCCTCATGACCTCCTTCACCTCAACTACCGGTGTTATGCAGATTACACACAACTCTTTTTCAAACTTCCCGCTGACCCTCTTGCATCTTCCATCATCCCAGACTGCCTATCTGCCATCCATTCCAGGTACACTTCCAACGATCTCTGCCTCAATGCCAGCAAGACTGAGATCTTTCCATTGGGACCCCTGCTGCCTCTTTCTTCCCTTCACTCTGACCATCCTCTATGGGCTCTCCCACTTCACTTACATCTGAAGACAGAAACCTCAGAGTAATCTTCGACTCCCCTCTTTCCTTCCTCCCTCACATTCAGGACATTTCCAAGAAATCCATCTTTCAACTCTTCCTTCTCAAAGGAATTCTCCCTTTTCTCCAGAAGCTCAATGTTCTCTCTAGGCTAGACTACTGCAATAGCCTTCTCTCGAATCTACCCTCTTTTTCTCTACGACCCCTCCAGCTAATCCAGAATAGGGCAGTGAGACTTAGCCTTGGCCTCAAGCCCAGGGACCGCATCTCTCCTGCCATAAAAACTCTTAATCGGCTCCTGGTTGCTGCAAGGATCAAGTTCAAATCCCTCTGCATCATCTATAAAGCTGTCTGCAACTTGCTCTTACTAAATACTCTCTCTCTCTCTCTCTCTAGACCTCTACTGTCCGCTGCTACCAACTCTCTGTGTGTCAAGCATTTTGCTAAACAGAGGGTTGGAGATGGATCTCTTTCCTCTGCTAGCTCCCTCTTAGGGAAGAGCCTCCCCTTCCTCTTTATCTTGAGCCGGACATCCTCAAATTCCGGAAGCTCCTCCAAACATTCCTATTCACCTCCTCCTTCCCTTCTTCCCTCCGCTGCTAATCACACAGTTGCTTTGATTGGTGACCAGGGCATTTATGTGTCCTTCGGGGCCTTGCCCTGCCACATCCAATCGCCTCAGCCACTGCCAATACATAGCACTTGCCTTGGCACTTACTGGTCTTCGCTACTGTAGGCCTGCACTTACCCATTTATTTCTACAGATGAAAGTTCTGTAGAACTTCTTACAGTCGGCACTTACACCTGCTGCTCACTCACGAGCACAGGGAACTCCAGCATTTAGCACCCTCCCCCCCCTTCTCATCTTCCTCACTGCACCTGCACACTCTGCATGCTCACAATGCCTAGTGGGTTTGTCTTTATCCCTCAGTGTATTATTTTCTATCCCATGTTCCCTCCCTGTTGCCATGTGGGCGCTTTGAAACACAATTTACTTGTTGTATAAGCATCTAATAAATATACAATAAATACATAAATACATACATTGATCTGGAGTAATGACATTACCAAGTACCACTGTGGCTAAGAAGGCTATTGACTATGTTCTAGTTTGGAGATTAGGCATTCCAATATGTTCTATGTACAGCTCTTAGGCATAAGCACTATATACATATTAAAATCACTATCATTATCATTAGTTTGCAAATTGTTGTATTGGGGAAGTCAGCTTGGAGCAGGAGGATACTAAGTAATTGTTTAAAGTACAAAATCATGTGTTTTGTGTGACACTTGTATAACATTGTTAGCACAAAGTTAATAAGATTGAGGATAGCTGGGTATAAAGTAAGTAATTGTATATGTTTCATTAGTAGCAGTTAAGATTGACCATTATTTGATGAGGGTTCGAGTGTCTATTTACCTGATGAAGGACTAGACTATGATGCACGTGGTTGATTAAGAATTTGTTCATGACACTTAGACGACTTTGGGCCTCATCACGAGTTGGGCGGAACGGGTATTGCCCATTCCCCTTTGAGCCCATTCAGGAATTCCCCTTCCCCATTGGGCTCAATGGGGAATTTTCACGCTCTTACTGCCGACGGATTTCCGCCGGCGGTAAACGTGACGAAGATCAGCAACATTTCTGCAGATTTCCCCCCAGCTTAGAGCTGGGGGGAAATCAGTCGAAGCCATGATTTGGCGGACCCTTAAATGCAGCGGTAACAGCGCTACCGCCGCATTTAAGGGCTACAGCCAAACTCGTGATGAGACCCTTTTTCTCTTGAAACTATTGGAAGGACTTTGTAAGGCATGTGCCACTTGCCCGCTTGCACAGTTATTTTTTGCTGTTGCAATTTGCACATATTAGGATATAGACTATTGCACAAAAGTAAATAAAATGAGTATCTTGAAATGACTTAACTAAGCACTTTTTCTGATACAACAATGGAAACAAGATGAAGATAGAATAACGTCCATTTTCATAAGCTTATACAATGTTTGAAAAAGCTCTATAGCAGTGTAGTTCCCACGGTGTTGTTCTATTTTGCTCAACTGCAGTCCAAAGGTTTGGCTTCCACCGTTCTGTATAAACGCATAAAGTTTTTGTAACACATGAGTACATCAATATTATGCAAAAACGTGTTGTACTATCTTGTCATAGCCCTAATACTTCTAAAAGCCCCGATCAAATTACATCTAAAAGGACCTCAGATTCATGCTCTTACGTTATTTCTCTGCCCTCATTACTCTCTTTTCATCACTCCCCCGTGCAATCCTGCACTGGTTGGGGGCTTAATTGTCAAATCAGTACCAGCCTTGTACCTGAAACACCCACAGAAATGCAATCCTATGTAAATATCCAGGTTGGTTTGGTGTGCATGCTGGCATGTGCCACCTCTTATTTGGGCGGAATATAATTTCATTGAGCCACATTCTTTCTAAGATGTGTGTTACTGAAGCAGTACTTGTATCAATCTTGTAGCTTAGACATTTAAGCAGACATTTTGACAGTACCTTTGCCTTCTTCCCGATGTGTCCCAGTTTCTGGTTTATTCAATTATATCTGATGTGTGTGGCTTCACCATGTCAGTGATTCCATGTATGTCCATTGAACCTGAGCTTGCATGTGTTCTTCAATCCCAATGTATTGTATCTTAAAACATCCGGACAGAGTGTATGTGTATCTCTTTCAAATAGGCTGTTCAGAGTATGTCATTCAGCTGTGATCAGAAGTCTAGAGGTTTGTCTTAGAAATATTTTCTGGGAGAAATGCTCATCCAAATGAGTGACATGCTAGACTCGTTTGTGTTCTTCATTCAAGCCAACGGCCCCATGTGCGTTTTCTCTCAAAAGATCTAACACGATTGGTTTACACCTCTAAAATGAGTGAGACAGCAACGTATGCAACGTATAGCCACACGGCTGAATACCACCGGACATGAACCAAGCCTTCTGTTCATTCCAGGACCATTTAGTCCCAGGGAAGTAGATGATTGTTACAGCGCTTAGAGGTGTGAGGAATCAGGCATAAAGCACTGTATTCAAATACAATTCATATTTTACTGATGTGGACCCAAATATTACAACATACATTAATTTCGCAGATATGCAACTCAAACCTAAAAGAAAACAGCAATTTTGGCTTGTGTACAGGTTTATGATACACATTAGCCAGGCACTGCGATAATGCTACTGCCTGGCCTCTGCATGGTAACAGCCGCATCCTTTTGTGCTGGGCATATGAAGCAACGCCTGAGAATTGCCCATTTAATACCACCAGCCAAAACAGTTGACTTTGCTAGTGCTTGCTTTTACGAGGACATCATTGGGAGGAGGACACACGTAATGCTTATTAATTAAGTGGCTGGTGCACACTTGGTAAAGAGATATGTTTTACACAAGTAGCACGTTTATAGCTGCAAATAATCCTATACCTCTGAAGAGTGCTTCAAAATATATCTGGCAGGCACTAGCAGCACATAATCTGATCTTTCTGCTTGATACTATATCAAAGGAGGATGTGTTTTGGCCAAGGAGTAGTGGGTAGTGCATGGAAATGACCTTAGAAGTAGCAAGGCAATTGGCAGTCAATGGGTGGGTTAGTAACCAAACAACACCCACAAGCTGTGTGCCTGTCCCATCTCCCTCCGAGCTGCACTCCAATGCAATGGTTTCGGCTTATAGGTGCTGCTTAGGTGTAAAGTAATAGGGGTCTGAGTGATGTGGTTTGGAAGTTGGAGTCCAAGAATAAGTTGCACAGCCTTGTTTTGATTCACCTGTAATTGTTGGGTTAAGTGCATAAGAAGTTAAGTAAACGGCTGAGACAGATGCAATAGTGGCATTTTCTGCTCAAAGATGATTTTGATTTCTGGTTTGAGGAGCTGTCCAACATATGTGCATCATAATGTATTCAGTGCATGTGGGATCTTGGATTTAAGATACTTATTCTTTCCTCCACTCACATAACTGGACACACTCTTGATAACAATATTTCTATGGACCATGATTTAGTTCTTCTGAATTCAACAGAATTCCTATGGACAGACCATTTTAATCTTCGATTTGTAATTAAGTCTACAAAGCCACTATTAGGAACAACTAAGAAAAGATCCATGAATCGTACCTGGAGGAAACTTTCAAGGACGACTATAAAGAATTAACTTCAAGTATGCACTGTTTTTCAGGATTCTGATTGCAGAATAAATAATTTGGTATATGAACTTTAAATAACAATTGAAATATTATTAGATATGAAAACTGTTATTGACCTAAAAATTATGCCAGGGAAGTAGAAACAAATTATTGGTTCACAACTGAAGCTATTGAAGCCCACCCTGCTCTCCGTGATTTGGAAAGCAAATGGGGAACCAATTATGATACAGAAGATAGACTGGTTTTCTGAAACAATCTTGACAAAGCCAATATTTCTAATGCCAAGGAATTCTTTCTTTCACAAAGACTAGAAGACACAACTGATATTTCAAAATAATTGATTGCTTTTAGTGAGGAAATCTTGAATCCAGCTTTCATGACTACACCGTTCACTGCTACTCAGGATTTAGTGAACTCATTGTCCAATCATTTTGTGAGTATGTTTTTATCAGTCAGAGACAGCATAGTCTCTAGTATACAGCATCTGACCGATTTACTAGTAATTACATGCCTTATTTTCCCTCTGCTGACAACGTATTTGATTCTTTTACCCTTTGACTTTGGATGAACCTCCTGGTGTCCTATTTAACTCTAACTGCTCATGCACCTAAATTATTTCCTGTTATGCTCCTGAAATAGTTTGTATTTTCAATCACTCTGTCGTCTGTGGATTTGCCTAGCATATCCAAAGAATCAGTAGTCCCTCCACTGCTTCATAAATCCATTTTGAACATTGATGATCTAAATGACTTCCCCCTATTTGCTGACTTCCATTCTTAGCAAGACAGGTAGAGCAAGTCGTTGTTGCTGAACTACAACCATTTATTGTGAACTCACAGTTACATGACTCAATATAACCTGTGATTAGACCTCATTATAGCACGGAAATCATAACTATCATAATGCTTGACATTCCAAAAGAAGAGATGCATACTGGAGGCTTGGGAACTCCAGTTTCACTGGACTTGTCAACCACATTTGATACCGTTGATGATTGCATCCTTCTATCTTGTGTTGACCTGCAAAGTGTGCTGACTCCTTTTTAACTGATCCCTATCGAACTGTTAAATTATACAATTATGTGTCTCCAAAAACATCACTAGCATGTGTGGTCCCCAGGGCTTGGCTGCTTCCCTGCTGCTCATTGGTCTGTATATGCACTCTTTAGATAGCACTTCTTATTTTGTATGTAGATAACTCAGTTCTGCTTGCTAGATCACCAGTTGCAATTAGAAACCAACTAAAAGCAGGGAAAATGTACTACAAACTGAACCATCTAACTCTGAACAAGGCCAAATTCATGGTACCTTGAAGCTTGAAGCTTAAACCAAGCTTTTTTCTTGAGTTGGAATTTATTGAGGCAACTGCCCCAATCCATTCCAACTCAAGAATAAAGCTCGACTCTTTCACCTACTTACTTAGGGGTGTCCCTTTCATCAAACATGTTGTGGAAATCCCACATTGAGCTTGCCAAAGGAAATTGGCTGCAGCAGCAAGAGCAATCATAAAGCTTGTGAGTAAGCACATTTTTAATTCTGAGACATATTTGAAAGGCTTTTCATGGGATATTTGGTGGTTTGGCAGTCTGTGGAGTATGGGAGCTGGACAAACATACTTCTAGAGAAGAAATCTGTGAATGAAAGTTCTGGAAACAGATGCATTACCTACTGCAAGGGTTTCTGTATGCTGCTATGCAAGCCGGTGCAGCCTATTTTTCCCAACATACAAGGGTGATGAACTCCACAGCGAGATATATGGTTAAAACTGAAACATCAGAAAACAGTGAGTTGGTAGATATGGCCTGGTACGAGGATTTTATTTACAATTGTTTGTCTTGTGTTATAGGAAACAGTTTTTACATGATCTTAGCACTCTGGGCATGAATGGCATATTCAATATTCACTCCAAATGTTCGATCTGTGGACCCATAAAGGTCCCTATTAGCCAAACTCAAAATCAGTCAAAGGGAGTGATCAAGAGTGGTCAAGCAGTGTGAGTTGGTAGATCTAGCTCATTTGAGTTGGGTGATCATTTATTTGGGTGGCTCTGGGTAGCAACCATATTTAAAGGATTTATCCAATCCCTAACATAGACTTCTGTTTGCCTTTGACAGACGCAACAACCAACAATCTGGCATGGGCAAGTAATATGAAGATGTGAAACTGCATGAATAACTCAGTTCATAGATAATGTGAAGCAGAGGATGAGACTCTTCGTCATTTTTACTTTGTCTGTCCTGGATATAAAGGTCTATCCACATTCCTCGCTTACTGGAGAGGAAGGATTTTTGGGGGATAATTTTAGTGCAGTAATGTGTACCTTTTGGGGAACTTTGACAGGAACATCAACAAGATAACTGCTCTTTTCATTTTACGCACTTGGAGAATGAAAAATAACCTGGGGGTATTTAGGTCTTTTTTTATTCCCATGGTTTGAGAAGGATACTTCTAATTCACCTTTACCCTTGGCTATTACAATACTTTACTTTTTATGGGGTGTCTATCTAATTATAAGTTTGTTTTACATTGTTTTATATTGATGATCCTTTTAATTGTATCTTTGTATGGTTATATTGTGCTATTGTATGTTTGTATTGTTGTAGTCATGTTTTCTGTCACAAATGTTGTTTACGAGAACATTTATGAATACAATTCAAAATATAAATTGTTAAACAGGTATCATTCATAGGCATGGAATTTCTTCCTGAATTTCACCAATGATATCCAACTAGTAATAATGTTATCCACAGATAGGAAAGTCTCCTCTAACAGTGTTAGGAAATTCTTATTGGCTGTAATAAATTTGATGGACAATGCCTATCTTAAAATAAATCCAAAAAGGATAGAGATTCTGAACGTGAAAGCCAACATCTTTCCCTGGAACCACAAGTTTTGGCTGAAGTCATTTAGGAATCGCTGTGCACCTTACCCTCATGTTAGGTATGATATTCGAGTCTGAAATGTCTCTTTCTTAGCAAGTATCTTCAGTATCGAATTCATGTTTCTTTTATCTTAGAAAACTCAGGAGATTATTTTCCTATCTCTCATTTAATCATCAAGACACTATACCAATGCATGTATAACTGCACAATTGAATTGCAGGAATAGTGCTTACATTGGCCTCAGTGCAAAACACATCTCTAGACTACAACAGGTGAAAAATGCTACTGCCAGGTTTCTATTTTATGTGAGAACATTTGATTATATATTTTCTGAATTATGCTCTCTGCACTGGTTTCCAGTAAGCAAAAAATCTTTAATAGGAGTAATCTCGACCATCAAACAATAAACAGAACAGTCCTAGTTGAGTCCGTCAAATCAAAATGGCCTATACTAACAAAAACCTAATGCATGCCCTACCTCTTGGACAAAAAGGGTGAAAAGGAGAATATGTAAGCAAAGGAAAGTCAGCGTTCAAAAGAGAAAATGTGACTGAGTCAATTGTCCTCCACACGTTGGTGTAAGGCGGTCTGTGTAGGCGAGATGACACACTCTGGATCAGGCTCTTAACACAAAGACAGTTCAAGACATGGATCAAGGCCTGTCTGGCCTTCCACGTTAAAGTCTTACTTCCCAATTTCCAACATATATTTCATTAAAAGAATTCACATTGGTTCCCCTCTGTCAGGCCCAGACCTCTTAAAGCAAAAGTTCACCAAAAAGTTCACGTTGGTCTCCCTCAGTCGGGCACAGACCTTTCAAAGCAAAAGTAAAAGTTCACCAAAAGTTTCACGTTGGTCTCCCTCAGTCGGGCACAGACCTTTCAAAGCAAAAGTAAAAATTCACCAAAAGTTTCACGTTGGTCTCCCTCAGTCGGGCTCAGACCTTCTACAACATAAACAAAACACTCGCAGGGTTTCCCATCCCCAAAACGTAATTTACCTCCTTTAGGGGTTCCCTTCCACTAACTTATTACACCTTCGGTCTCCCTCAGTCAGGCTTGGACCATTTACTGATGTCGAAGACTTTCAAATGTGCATGGCATTTTTTTCTATAGTCCTCCACAGTACCAAATCGACTATCCAGCTTTCAATTCACATTCCCATGCTATTTTCCCCAGTGTTCCTGGTCTGGGTAGATCACTGGATTAAGTACCAAAGTTCAATGTTCACCTTTTACTCTCCCCTTTTCTCTGGGTCAATTTGAATCACCTCTCTTTTACAGTTCATTCACTTTATCGCGATTAACTTTTCACCTTCCACAAGAGCTTTTGGGTGGGCTAATTCCTTTTGCCGGACCACTCTGTTACTCAGTATTGCTGAGGTCACAGCTCTCATTACTTCAAGGTTCATTTTCAGGTCTGCCTTTCTTTGTGTCTCGTCCACACACGTGCAGACTTCACTTGTGCAATTTAATGTTACAATTTCAATCTCTCTTTAGAGCAAACCGGTCTCTGAAGTTGCTTGCCAAATCACCGGCTGTGTGCATTTCTTTCTTTCCTTTACTGTCTTTCAGTTTACGAATTAAGGTTAGTACCACAGGCTTGGCCTTGCCTCCCCAACTGTGCTGGTCACCCGGTGGGAGTGTCGCTGGCATCCTTGAACACAATGCAGTTTTCTTGTTTGAGATTCAGAATTCTCCACGTTTCTTTTGCAGCCATATGGAGGCAACAACCGCCTGCAGGGAACTCCTGGGGTTCTCCACCCGATGCTCTCGTCTCTTATCAATCATCAGGTCTTTCACTTCTATAAGCAAGCTAATGATGAAATTAGAGTATGATGAAGAGCCAGTGAGGTTTAAGGCAATCTGTGTGTCTTCAGCGTATGTTCTGAAGGAGGTGGTGAAGTGAGAAGTGATTGGTCTAGAGGTTTCATTAATATCTCCAAAAGCCAGGAGGAGAGAATGGATGCTTGTGCCACTCCACGATTGAGAGTCGAGGCCTCAGGGTTGTGAAAAAATTCCCAGTCTGGCACTTGGGATCACCAGTGTGGTGACTCTGGTGCACAACAGCAGTATGGGGAGGATTCTCTGGTCTCCCTCGCTTGGTCCTAATACTTGGCAAGAGACATTCATGTATTAGGGGCTAACCACCTTCTGTCATAAGAAAACAACATTTTAACCCCTTGGGTGCCTGAAAAAGAGGAAAAAAGAGGGGTGCACTTCAGAAGACAGTATGATCGCATGAGCCCACAAATATGATTCCTATGATGTTTGCAAAATTTGCAAACCTGTCAGGGTCCACAGACACACCTGCAAAGTCCCCAGTCTTTGCTTACAAAGTCCTCAAATATGGATGTTCTTATGTTATCTGCAAATGCCAGGACAATGCTCTATATTATTAAGATACCACCTAGCCCTACAGCATTAACCAGAAGCATAACGTGCTAAGGAAATAAGGCAGATCAAAACACAATATAGAAACTGGATCCATTCACAACAAGACCAAATTCTTCAAAATGATGCAGAGAAAATCCTAAAAGTATTGAAACAAAGAAACACAAGAGATCTTTGGGCGTTAATCAATAATAAGGAAGAGCAAATGACTAAACTAATTGCAGGTGTAACACAACAAGATAGGATAAACTATTTTGTAGAATTATACAGCCTTCCTGCAAATACAGATGATGAATTGCCGAAAAATAATAATGCAGTAATGGACATCGAGTGAGATCTGGATGAAATTCCAACTCACATTACAACATCTACATAGCTCATGAGCACCGGGACCTGACGGCATGAGTAATGCCACAATAAAGAAACATCTGGGTCAGTGGTCACACATATGCTACCAACTCTTTAATATCATTGGCGAATCTCGCTGGATACAGAACACATGGAAAACTGCAACAATAATTCCAATCTACAAACAGGGCTGTAGGAATACACCTGCAAATTACCACCTGATAGCATTATTAGATCCCCTGGGGAAAATATTTGCATCCTTTCTGCAGAAGAAACTATATACTTGGGCAACAACACAAGGTTGGTTCGACCCTAGACAAACCAGATTTACCAGGAACATTGGTACAAACCTAAATATCTTTGTGTTGAATTGTTTGAAACAAGAAGCATTGAGAAAAAACAACGCTACATTTGCAATATTCGTAGACCTGAAATTGGCATTCGACATGGTAAATAGGCAAAAACTATGGGAAAAACTAACTAGCTGGAAATGTCTGCATAACATCTGAGAACCAATCAAGGCCTTATATTCCCAAACTTCTATCCAGATTCGACTATCATTAGATGGTCTAATGTAGGAATCCATACCAACAAAGAACGGATTGAAGCAAGGCTGCCCATTGGCAGCGACATTTTTTGCGTTATATTTTTCAGATCTACACATGACTGAAGTGGCAGGTGATCCTCCTATTTTGAACTCTACAGAAATTCTGTATATTCTATTCGTGGATGATATTGTCTTATTTGATAAAACTCAAAATGGCCTCCAACGAAGATTAACAGCATTTCTACAATACACAGAGCAAAACAACTTAAATATTAATATCAAACAATTGAAATGATGGCCTTGACAAATCGACAAAAATCTAGCAAAAAAGCAGTTGACGGTACGTATTAAAGGAGAAAGATTACAACCAGTACAAACAGCAAAATACCTAGGAATCTGGGTTAATCAATCAACAACAGAGATGCAATGGATGGAATATTTAAAAACAAAAGCATTGTCTTTAGCTCGGCAAGCATCAGCTATCCATAAAAAATATGGAAAATGTTTCTTAATACCAGTATGGACCTTCTACAAACAAAAAGTAACAGCTATCCTAACTTATGGTAGTGAATCAATAATAAATATCCCAAGACAAATCTGGTTGAAGATAGAAGCCGTTTTCTGTAGGAAAGTACGTTGCTTGCCAAAGTCATATCCAATG
Organism: Ambystoma mexicanum; assembly: GCF_040938575.1. Taxonomy (NCBI): domain Eukaryota; kingdom Metazoa; phylum Chordata; class Amphibia; order Caudata; family Ambystomatidae; genus Ambystoma; species Ambystoma mexicanum. The sequence goes on along the minus strand of NC_090922.1, from coordinate 1,055,373,936 downwards.
CCAAGAATCAGAATCGAGCTGGGCATACAAACGCTAGATTCCATAGTCACCTGGAAATACCTGGACCTCTACAGAAAAACTCTGGTAGATGATAACATACCTTCTATCAAGGTCCTGCATGAAAAGGTAAATGGGACAAATGAAACAGTAATACATGTCTGGAAAGCGTATCGTTAAAAAAAAGGCTTGAAATGATAGCTGTAACAGAATAAATGCTAATAAATAGGCCACAGAGTCTAAAATTGAAAATTAAAAGAAATGATTGGATCAATACACAAAAAATCAAATAAGAGTACAAAATGAACATACACTCGTATCTAGATGTGAGAGCTCTGAATGCATTGCCTCAATATTTGAAACTATTTCCAGATCGGCGTATTAGACACACATACCTTAAATTAAGACTAAGGGCCTCATTACACGGTAGGCAGTAAACCATGGTGCTATTAGCACCATGGTTGCCGCCGGTACCATACTGGTATCACCATGGAGGAAAGGGGAATTACCACCCCATTCCCAGGTTGGCGGGGCGATAATTCCCCCTTTCTCCATGGCCCTTCCCCATTCCCATTTTTGCCCCATAGGGCATAATGGGAATGGGGAAGGAGCTAATTACGGTACCGCAAATTGCGGTACCGTAATTAGCACCAAGGTCCCTTTGCGGGTCCCAACTTTAACGGCTGGTCTTCACCAGCCGTTAAGGTCGGGTCCTGCAAAGGGACCTCGTAGTAAGGCAGTATGGGTTAACGGTCACTGGTACCCTTACCGGTGACCGTTAACCCTTACTGCCTTCCGTGTAATGAGGCCCTAAATGTTTTACCGACGCGGGAATACAAGGCTCACACTCAACAAACTGAAAAACTTGAGAATGCTTGCAGATTTTGTAACTCTGACATACAGAATTCCAGTTTCACTTGATCACTGAATGTACGGCATTGTCCGATAAACAAGACCAATTTTCCAACATGCTCCATCACCCAAACAAAACTATGGACATCAATGAACGTTGGGCATATATTATGTCAGGATTTGATAAACTACTGGTCATTAGCGTGATCCAATTTTGCGAAACACTAAAGCTGAACAATGATGAAACAGACTGTGTGTGACATCTGTCACATAACAAGAAACATGCAGATACTAAAATGTTTTATGATTCGCTTTAAATAGGATGGATTGTTTTATGTTTAAGTTTGGAGAATGTAATTCTGTTTAAATGAACAAAAAGAAAGATATAAGTAATATGAACAAAAAATGAATGTGTATAAAAATGTAAAGTTTGAATTCAAACTAAATCATTTTAATAAAAAAATAAAAAAAAATACCAGACGCATTATCCAGAGTTGTCCTTCTGGCACACTGCCCTAATAGCCTCTCACTATACACAGATGAAATCCAAAATTGCTGCAAGGCCTTATATAGGCTCAGTTCTGATCCTCAGCCTCAACTGGACGCACGCAAGGCTGGGTAGCTTAACCAATCACAGTCCTCCAGCAATTGGGAAACACAGCTACATCCACTTTATATGGCTGTTAACCAAAGGCGTGGTTAATAACCCTATAAAAATCCAACCACAGATTCAGTCCATGTTATCTGCTGGATGGTTGGCCTCGTTTGCAGAGATAGAGCTGGAAAGGATGCAAAGAACAGGGAGGAGGTCTGAAAAGCAGGAAAGTATAATGGGAGGTGAGTTGGGTAACAGACAAGTAGGATAATGGTTTCGTTTGTAGGGAAATCTATACTGAAGAAAAGGACGCAAATAAAAATACCATATTTCAAAACAAACCCATGAACAGAACAGCATCCTGTGCAAATCATTTGGAAAAGACACATGGAAATAAGTAGTGTGAAGTTAGCAGCACATCAGCAGCAACAACCTATGTGTGCAAAGTAACAGACAAGACCCAGAATAAATCTTTTCAGTTACCAGAAAGAATCCAGCAATGTTTTCTTACATGTCAAACCGTAAATCTGAGATGTAAAAGCACAGCATGTTATAAGAGAGTGTACCAGGGGACCTCCATCAAAAGTAATCCAAGCGACGACAAGATAATCCAAAAAGGAGCCTACACCAAGCACGAAGTAACGCAAATTCATTGGACCCAAACAGCTGGGAAGCACATGTTCAAGCAGCCCTGTGGAACTGAACTGAATGAAGTGAGCAGTCTATGCTGCCCACTGCGGCGGAATGTTTTATATAAAATTTGTCAAATTATCATACAACCTTTTGGTTCCATTTTTGAGGCAGGTCACAGGTGCTGATTGGTGGGACTACATCAGACCCTTATCTCCAAATATATGTCAAAGGTTCCTAATTGTTTGCTACAACTTTTGACCACAATTACATTAACAACCCTCATGACATCACAACCTTTCCCACACCGCCACTCAATTATATGATGGTGCTGAAGAGTCAAAAAAGATTTGTTTGCCATTGGTTGGCAATGTCCAATATACAAAATAGCTTGAGAAGGCAAGGGGAGAGACATTCACACTGAGTGTGACCAATGATGTGACCTGCGGATATCAACGAGGACACTGCACAATGTTGCACCCTATGGACAGCAAACCCTGTGTCCACTGATTGGTTCCCCGTCCCGGGCCCCAGAGCCCCAACCCCAATAATTTGGCCCCCCAGGTCCCTTCTCACACCTTGCTGCCAAATGTAATCTGATCACACCGTGGCTGGAGCTTAATTAATGATATTTAGTTTCTATTTCTCTGCCAATTCTCCTCATGCACCCAGGTGCCTAGCTCGTTGGCCTAATAAGTATCTTTTAGAATAACTGCTGTGGCTGTGTTCTCCTGCGAACCTTCCTTTCTTCTGTTGAGAAAATACATTCTGTTTGTCACAGAGGGCCTGCAGCTCTTTGCTTTTGAGCTGTCTGCGAGAAATGCTTTCTTAACATGGGCCTACAAGCAAAAAGGCTTCTCTAATGTTCACATAGTGCTCATTGAGGACCCCCATACTATAAGCCCCCCTTCAACATCCGCATGCATACTCATACTGCTACAAAAAGCCCCCACAACCTATTTGGGTCCACCCTGGGTCTCTTTGCGCTGCTCCTGATTCTTTGTAATTTTATGGAAGCAGCACCGTGTTCAATGAAGTCCTCACCTCTGATGTCACCCACCACAATTAAAACATGTGCCACCCTTGAAAGCGTTAGATCTGGACCTTTACAACAAGAGTATGAATCTAATGTGGGCCTGCGTTATTCCTGTTTATTTCTTTACAGGGCTAATAATCAGCATTAGAAAATAAAACCTACATATACTGAAAATGTAAAATGTTGACAGGAGCTTGATTGCAAAGAAAATGTTATAATATTGCCCTGTTTAAAGTCATAATTACAGTGGGGAAACAGGGAAAATAAAGACATCCTACATTGTGAATAAAACAGCAATTTTGGCATAGGAAGTAAAATGAAAATTCCTCCACCAACAGCTAAAGTATTGGGGGATGGATTTCCCATTAGAAGAGAAACTCAGACTTTGAAGCTGGACTATAAAACTGTATGACACTTCCTGGATTCAGAAAAAGGACCAACTGTTTTTCTTTGTTATCATTCCTTGCAGAGGAAAATCAATGCCCTATAACTACAAGCTTATGAACCCCATTTTGAGTAAGTTCTGAGTGTTTTATCAGCAATTCCCTTTGACTGCTGGTATGCTACTGGGTGGATCCTCAATGTGTATAGCCAAAGCAGGATCTAATGAATGGAGCACAGTGTTGGATGTAGTGCCCTGAGCAGCTATAATAATGCATTTATTTGGTGGAGTACTGACTACCATCAAACTGTAAGGGTGCACCACTCTGAGAGAGGGAGGCCTGGTGGGCTGTTGGGTGTTTGTGTACACTGGGTCATGTGTGGATTGAATGTGTAGGGTGGACCACCCTAACAGCAGCCAGCATCCGCCAGTGGGTCTAAGTACACGTGGCTTGTAGGTCTTTAGATGTGACTGAGACGGATGCATGCACATGATGCCGTGATAGAATATATTTGGATGGGGAAGAGTATTTCAGGTTGGTGTGGGAAACAATATTATAAAATAAAGGGGTGCCTGATTACAGTCCCAGGTCCTTCAGGCGTTATATAATAGTCAACAAAACAATTGGACCTGTGGAACCGGGAATAGCCTCTCAATACATTTATTTATTTCATAAATACCAATAAATGTTCAATTTTCAATTTCTAAAAACTTTTATTTGCATATCAAATTCATATTAAATACTAGAACATTTCCACAGGCAAGTATCTACAAGTTCCACTCATACTCAGTCACTCCTACCATTCATTCTGTTTTTTGCTTTTTTGTATAAAATTTTTTGACATGTAAATATATATGGCCTCATATATGGACGGCCTCCGACCCTAATTCCACATTACACAAAAGTCCTCCATTCGATTATCTGATGGTTCCGTCTGTGTGTTCCTAATTAACCGGCGTTCGTCTACACGTGTTTCGGTTGTCTTTTTTCGGGACGCCAACATTCATCGACCCTTTGTTCATACAACCTTCTCCAGGACAAACTTAGGGGACTAACCTTATTGCCATAAGCATCGAGTAGGGTGAGTATCACCACCTAAAATACAATATATAATATCAAAAACACGCTAAAATCAATTAAACTCAGTTTCATACATTCTCTGCTAACCATAGGCTATTCCCACTTATTTGAACCAAAATTAATGTGAAGGTATGATTCTCAATAGTAATCATCATCACAATGTCTAAGGGTGACAAACTTTTTTAGCACCCAATTCCATTGTTAATTGGATTAATCCTGTCTACATCTCGGTATAGTAACCACCTTTATCTAGCCCCATCAAAGATGCAAACAAACATGTTGGAACACTACTTGTGGAGCATTGCACTTACTCAAATAGATTGTGTCTCCCTTTTCTGTATTACTACGGGACATTTGAACTCTTTCCTCAAGAGGGATTCTTCACAGCTCAGTCTGGAGGGACCTATTAATTCTCATTGGCCCCTCGAAAGAAGGAAAAGAGCACTTTCAAAGCGGGTTTATCGGAGTCTCTTTTTTACATATATGTGGGCCGAATCAATACTTACAACGGCTACGATCTCGCTGTGCGCCAATTCTTAACAAGTCTTAATTCACCAATGTGCACGTCGTGCACCAATTCTTAACAAGTAGCCGATATCACTTGCGGTCGTTATAAAATTTGACATGATCTGTGGGCCAAAAACGGGGGAAAAAATAACTTAGTGCGTTTGTGTTACTCTACATCAAACTGATCATAATTATTGTACTTACTCCCTACCCCTTAAAACTGTTCCCCACATCTCATGGGGACCTTTCTAGTATACACCCCTTCATGTACCCGAGCTTTAAACACAATCTAATAGATCTAGTAGAAGCCGTATTCTACTCCGTGCTCTCCCGCCATTTAGTTCTCTCTGTTGTTTTACAGGCGGCCATCCCCACTGACTCGCTTACCTTGCTTCTTCTTTTCAGGTCCCAACTGCATGCCGTTTCGCTTTCCGTCTTCAAGCGTTATCTTCTGGCATTATTTACATAAGCGCCGCGCGGTTTTATTTGTACTTCCGTGTTGGTCGCGGTAAAAAGAGGACTGCTGTTAGTGTTAGTAAAGCAAAAAACAGAATGAATGGTAGGAGTGACTGAGTATGAGTGGAACTTGTAGATACTTGCCTGTGGAAATGTTCTAGTAATTAATATGAATTTGATATGCAAATAAAAGTTTTTAGAAATTGAAAATGGAACATTTATTGGTATTTATGAAATTAATACATGTATTGAGAGGCTATTCCCGGTTCCATAGGTCAAATTGTTTTGTTGACTGGTGTGGGAAACAGCCAGGTTTTGAGGGCTTTTCATGCAGAAGGGATGGTTGTCAATGCGGCGGATGTGGAGAGGAAGGGTGTTCCTGATGATGGGGGCTTGGGTAGAGAATGAGGATCCTCCCAATATGGTGGAGTTGTAGTGGCAGATAACAAGGAGAAGAGCAGAAAGAGATCTTAGGTTTCTGGAGCGTATTTCAAAAGAATTCGGCCCGGTGTTATTGAGGGTGCAGCGAGTGATGCACATGACCTTAAAGGTAGTCAGTTAATTGATAGCGGGCTGATATATTGTCTTAGTGAGAGGACACGGACACGGTGGGCATCAGAGTTTTGGATTCTTTGTAGTTTCCTGAGTTGGTATGCCGGACCGCATAAGTAAAGGGCGTTTACATAGTCCATGTGGGAGAGGATGATGGAAACGATGGCCGAGATTTGCCATGGGTAGGAGAGGTACGGGGAGATTTGCCTAAGGATGCGTAGGTGGAAGATGCAGGTTCTGGACATGGAGTTGATGTGGTGTGATAGAGATTTTTTACAGAAGTGAATCTTGCAAGTGCAAGTCCTAAGCAATGTGGCCAAAGAATAGGTTGGGAATGGTGAACGGATTGGCCGCATATCATTTTTTCTGCTTTGCCAGGAATTAGGAGGATGTGGTTGACTACCATCCAGTGGTTGATTTTAGAAAGGCAGGAGGAGAGGACAAGGCGGGGGGAGACCAGGGAATCTTGAGGATGATCTGGGTGTCGTCTGCATAGTTGTTGCAAATAAGGTTATGAGATCAGATGAGTGCAGGAAGTGGTCTAGGGTAGATATTGAAGAGGAGGGGAGACAGTGAGGCCATTTCAGAACAGGGTGAGAGTGAGAGGACAAAGGAGGGAGGAGCATCATTTGCGAGTGGTTTCAGAGGAAGGAGGAGATCTATGTTAGTGCATTACAGGATCAAAAGGAAACATTGTAATGAGTACATCCTTCTCTTAGAACTGACTTTCCATTTTATAGAATCTACCAGAAAAGTGTTCATACTACACTGTATAAAATAATTAGACTTGCAAATGCAGAAGTCTTCCCTTTTCCTGAATGATTACAAGAGCTTGGATAACTTTATTTGCCCACTATCCAATCAGTTTATTTGTTACTAATCTAGCCCTTCGCTTCAGTAATACCTGTCTTGCTATTCTTTAAAGGGGATATCAAATGGCAATTGGTGTTGCAATATTCAGTTGGGAAATCTCAGGACTATTGTTCCCCTTCATAATTCATTTATTGCAGTAAATATTTTTTTAATGTTTTTGATAGGTTAACTGAAGTGAGGTTTAATTACATTGCGGTTTATCTTAACCAATACATTGTTATGCAGTAACAAAAATAAAACATCATTAGCAATCTCTAAATTCCAGAATTTCTTTTGTATGTTTGGATACGATTGGTGTCTCTGGAAGGCTGCCCTGGGATTTATTTTTTATGGTAGAAATGATGTTTTGTCCACTTGGAAAAAAAAGTTTTATGTTATTTGGTTTGGTGACATTGTTCCTCTTCAATCTATGAAAATGAACAATAGATAATGTGAACACCTGCTTTAACTCCACACTACGGGCCTGATTTACAGAATATTGTGCACGCTGAAAAGTAACTTTGCCCACTGATCAGCGCGCAAAACACCCTTCAGCGATTCATGGAATGGACTTTCCGGGACCTTGCACGGATTTTGCGCAGGGCCATCATGTCTTCGCGTGCAGTCGGGTGCTCTGTGCGGTAAACCCGCAAAGTGTGGGATGGCCCTACGCAAGGAAGTACATAGTTGTCGGAACATGCATATTCCCCATTCCCTATGCAGAATGGGGAAGAACAAAGACTTATGTGGGCGTGTCGAGGGACAAGCTATGCACAGGAATCACACGCCAAGCAATGCACATACTAATGCATATTCATGGATCTGACCCCGCAACTTCACATCGGGTGAAGAAGCACGCAAAGCTTGCAATATAACCGCCAAAGGAAAGGACCTGAAAAGTAACAATGGCATTGGAACCAACGCACAAAGGTGAGGTGGGATTGGGAATTTAGGGGTGCATGCACACACTTGGGGGGGCCGATTGCAGTTAGGGGTGTCCGTATGCAGGTAAGCGGGGTGCAGACCTTCATTTATGGAGGTAAACAGGCAGATTTACCAGTGTCCGCCTTCACTTATGGGAAATGGTAGGCATATTGTTGGGGTGCAGTAGGGAGTTACAGGGGACCCTTTGCTGTGTCACTGGGGTCCGCCTTGGTTGCGGGGGGTAGGACCAAGTTTTGCTGAGGTGCATGATGTTGCAGATGAAGACTTCACAAAGGTCGGGTATTTCATGGTTTTGCTTTGCAGTGGGGCGTGTCGTGGGCATTCCGGGCACTACTTGCACCTTGGGTTACTTTGCGGTTGAAATTCCATGAATATGCAGAATGCGCATAACATGCTTTGCATGCGTGTACTGTTCTGGGTCTACGCGCTTTTTCTATGAATCAGGCCCTTGTTATGTTTGCTCTTTAAAATTGAGAGGTCAAACAAGTTAAGGTGCCCACACTGCATTGTAACATGTTATTGACTTGCAGGGATATAAATCATGCAAAAGCACTGTGTTAAGTGACCTCAATTCAGCACTCCAACTAAGTCAATGCCGAGTCTGGGATGCCCAAGGGAAGCCCTTAATTATATATTTTTATGACAAGTTCATAGATCTGGATGATAAACCCTTGTATAACGCCCCTCTCTTTGAATCCCCCTGACCTCACTGAGCCAAGAAGTAGGTTTGTTTTGCAAATTAAAAGATTTATTTGAAAAATTAAACAAGATATATATCACACTTTTATAAACAAATTAATATTTGATAGCACACTTATGAATATGTCAGTGATCAACAATGGATAATATTACACTAGCACACTTTTTTAATTACTTAGGAGTTGGTATAGAGAGGATAAAGTAGCTGAGAATGCTTTTATAGTTTCAAGGAAATGCAATGATGGAAAAAAATGCAGCACAGTAATAAACTGAGATGGTTTCCACAAGAGATCATATGATCACTTTTTCTTTTGACAATTCACTCCCCCCCTATGCAATATAAGGAGATGGAAGGGGAGCACACAATTTTCAGGAATACAATCGAATGCAATACCAATTCAGTTCCCCCCTAGCAAGCTTAGAGCAACCGGTATGCTTTTAAAACATGCAGAAATACTTTTAATGTGATTTACAATGAAGTGCAAATATGCTAAAAATGATTTTCATTCCCTTAAGGAGATTCAGGGTAGGTGACAGCTACTTTGAATTAGTCCAGGTCAACACTAGCAATGATTCAGGAGGGATTATCAGGTTGAAAACGAATTTCAGCAATGCAAACAAGAGACAGCTATTTTTTTTAGCATGTGGCGAGATTGAGCTAGTTTTCAATTCGTGGCACTTCTTGGAAAGCTTGGGATCTTAGCTTTGAAATGAAAGTTAAATCTCGTTCCTAGCACGTGCGGTTGAAAAGATACGGACAATTTAGTGGAGGTAGATTCTCAAAATTAAAGTAAAGCTCAGAATGACAAATGACACTTTCACAGGTTTGAAATCACAGAATGGACACACGATTTCTATGATGCAGTTTTAAAGAGGTGGAAATGGTTTGAATTAGATTATTTTAAACTAAGAGATTGGTTTTGCACAGCTTTGGCTGGATACTCACTCCTAATTTTGGAAGGAATGGGCCAGTCGCAGATCTGGTCAACAGGTTTAGCTGCGGTTCTCTCTGCTCTGCTGGTCTGGATCTCTGGTTCTGGCAAAAGTTCTGGCACTGCACAGCAGTCTGGTCTGGGTCTGGTCTTCTATCGGCACTGCACGGCGGTCTGGATACAGCTCTGCTTTCTGGGTTCTGGCACTGGCACCGCGGTCTGGTCTGGGTCTCTGGTTCCGGCAAAAGTTCTAGCCAGAAACGAACAGCGCAGCCCGGCTGTTGAATAGTTTGGTTAGGTGGCTGGATTCTGAGGCCTGCTGAGAAGGATTCAGCTTTTGGTTCAGGCCTCTCTGCTTCAAGTTCTGGAGTCTATCTGGAGTCTATGGTCCTTCTGGATATTGTCTGGTCCGGCAAAGTGCTTCGCAAGAATGTGGAAAGTGACTCCGTCTCCTTGGGTCTCAGTGGCTCTTTTTATGTCTTTTGAAAGTGGGTGGGAAGGCTGACTTTCTATGCCCAACCCTCTAAGGATCCTGATAGGCTTTAGGATTCTCTGTCGCCTGTCTGGGGAACTGAATTGTGAGTCATCCGGCATCCTTTTTATGGCATACAGAAAGAACACTCCCCTTGTCACTTTGCACACAAATCTATTTTTGACTTAAATGCATATTTATCTATGTACAATTTTTCTGATATTATATGTCCAGTTAACATATTTTCTGTAACACCAAACCATCCGATCCCTGTCTTTGTAAGATGTTGTGTTCACTTCTGTCAGAATTCTGCCCTTTTCATCCAGAACACAACCCCTAAACTTTTCCAGAATTTACACAAATGTGCGCAAGGAATATGGGCATCAGATGATGAAGTGTCAGATTTTTAACATACATATATTTGGAGTAATACCCTATTTTCCGCTACTACCCCCCAGAACATACCACAGAGTCCTAACACCTCTTAAAATGTGCACAGAAAAATCACAGGAATCATGATATTATTGATATAATTTTGACAATTATGTACTATGAATTATCCATCTTTCTAAAATGATGCTCTGGCCCAGATGGGTGTGGTTTAGGTCCCAAAGCACATGGGGAATTCCTTGTTCGTCCCAGCCTCCAAGCTCAGCTGGCTCACAGAGGCAGTGCCCCTCCCATTTCCTTCCAAGAGAAAGCCATTTACGACCCCCTGATTTAACATTTGCCTGAGCCAAGGAAAGTTCATTGTTCTGTTTCCAAATGTCACTTTTGTTCCAGTTTTTCTTCATTCAAATCAAACTTACAATGTTGACACATGCAGCTAGAACGCTGATTCTTAGTTCAATATTATGACATTTAAACAGTTGCAACCTATGTGACACTCAAAAGTAGGTCACTCATTTATTTTAAACATTTCAATTTAAGTGGCTTTAAGTCCAATTTCACTTAAGCTGCTGACATCCACAGCTCAGCCAGTTTTGTTATGAACATTATTTTAGACTCTTCATCTTTCCAGATTTGATATGCACACAAGACTTCATTCTACCAGACATCTGCTGGTGTTCAGTAACATTTTTGAATATCTTGCAATGTTTGAAATAGGCATTTTGAGCTTGCATTCAGAGAAACAAAGGTGATTTTAAAGCACTTTTTGAGCTAACAGGCACTGCTGTTTTTCCTTTGGCACCACGTTTCACTCATGGCGCTTCTGGCCCATCACGCTCGCACTGGTGGGTGGCAGGTCAGGCGACCATTTTGGTGTGCGCAAAAACTGAGCGGTGTTCCTGGATTCTGGCGCCAATGTGGGCTTTTCGGACATCTTGGATTTTCTAAGCCCACAGCACCAAATGTTGCAGCATAATAACTTGAACGTGGGTCGATACACCTAACAACTGTATCTTGTCTATGGGCTGCTAGTAATGCCCATTGAATTACACTGTTTTGCAACAATTGTCATCTCAGTAAAAATGTTCTGTTATGATATTAGGCAGGGCTCTATTCACTATAATGTATTGTTATATCACATATCACAGTTCAAAGTTGTCACACACAAGGCAAACACTGAGTAGAAACATCTTATCACTGGAACACACAATTAACAATAACATTGTGAATCATGTCCAATGATACAAAGGTGGAGCATATGAAAATATGGTTTTGGATTAGTTTAGTTTATTATTTCTATAGAGCCAAAGTTATCCCATATGCATCAGGATGCTGGCAGAAGAAAAGCAATATCAAGTGAACATGCAACACAAAGAGTAATACAAATAAAGAAAATAATACACAAACATGAATCTAACATAGAACTACATAAAAAAAGCAGATACAAATAGGAAATATACGACCGGAAATACAGCAGTAAACCAGCAAATCTATAATACAAATAAATAGGCTATTGATTGCAATAAGCGGTTTAGACTGAAGCCATTACATTATAGTATAAACCTACACTTAAAGGTCCTTTACAAATCCATCACACTTTTCAAGATGAAAGGGGTGTCGGATAGAAAGTTATGGGTGCTCAAAGTCATCCACCACAATGCTCAATTTCGATTTACCTGGCACCCCTTAGCCAATTTATCACAAATACTGAAAGACACAGGAAGGTTGCTTCTGATGCAACAATTAACAATGCAGTCATTATATTCAGCTGGACACCGTTTTTCAATTTGTGTTCCTCTGATTAAGATGCAGTGGTTCAATGAAAGGTGCTCTTGGTGCCACAAATCAGCTGTGTGTTATAGATTGGGGGCTTCGTTGATATTTTCTTTAACCACACAGAAATCCAGCCCAAAATCCAGCATTTTAAGCACAAATCTTCACCCGAGATCAATGATAAGCTATTAAATGAGCTCATAATTTGGTTTTTACGCAGTTCCATTTTGGAAGTGCTACAACTATCCAACAGAACATTAAGGTTAGTGGATCCCAAAAAGTTTTTCTTTATGCACAGGGTTCTTAGATGTAAACAGATACACTGATCATCTGATATATTTTTCAACATAGGGAGACAGGTTGTACTCACCTGAGGAATGGAATAACCAATCCCAAAACGCATAGTAGTTGCAAGAGAATTCTGGAAATTCCATCTTCTTCCATTGTAAATGAATACTCTTGCATGACAAACACTGACATATGTCTCTAAGCCATTGTGGCAGAAATGTGTTATTTCTCTTTCAGTTACCAGAAAATCTAATTGTCTAACTGGATTCAATCTATGTATGTTTATAATACAAGAAAGGGTAGCAGCCACCTCTCTCTTGACAGAACATGGCATGATAACCTGTTGTGTGGTTTTTACCACTTTGAGAGTCCACAGCCATCCCTTTTAGCTCACTGTACTTTTGACAAAGGAGGAATATCCATTTGCGTATCAGTCTTTGTCCCGCACCCAAGGGAAGTCCAGCACTGAAATGCCAGGCAAACCCCCTTTGACCAAGAGTACCAACAGAAACCCCATACACATGTTTCAGCCTTATTGGGCCTCGTCAGTGAGGTGGAGCTGTGCCCCTCTGAGTACAGTGAGCAAAGGGTCTACATCTAGGTTCCCCCAGGTAACTTAGGGTGACCAACCCCAAGTTCCTTGAAAAAATGCAAGAAAGGGTATCAGGCGCCGCTCTATAGATATAACATGGTATGATAACTTGTTCTGTGTTTTTTCCCACTTTGAGAGTCCGAAGCCATCACTTTTAAACCATTGTACTTTTCACAAAGGAGGAATAACCATTTGCATATCAGTCTTTGTCCCACCCACAAGTGAAGTCCGGCACCGAAATGCCAGGCAAACCTCCTTTGAAGAAGAGTACCAACAGCAACCCCATAGATGTGTTTCAGCGTTGTTGGGCCTCATCAGTGAGGTGGAGCTTTGCCTCTCTGAGTACAGTGAGCAAGGGGTCCATGTCTGGGTTCCCCCAGGTAATTTAGGGTGACCAACAACAAATTTCCTGAAAAAATACAAGAAAGGGTAGTCACCTCATAACTTATCGGACATGCAGACAGGCGTGGTGTCCTACAAACACCTCCCTTTTGAATGCAGACAGGCCGGACAGGCGCGGTGTCCGTAGGACACCTCCATTTTGATTACGGACAGGCCAGACAGTCGCACACTGCACGGACATTTAACTGGCTTTTTAAAAATGGGAATCACACACACACTCGCACACATCAACAGTATACAAATAAAACTTTATTTACACATGTATATAGACACAATTAGGAAAGGTAAGGGGTAGCAGAAATAGAGACATATACAGGGGAATTCGGGTTTTGTACAGGTTGGGCACCAGGGGACGAACGGATTGAGGGCTTATCGTAACGTCTCTGTTTACAGGGAATTTGTGGGGATGGTTGGCTGGGATAGGGGCAGCGGGCACAGGTGCAGGTGGGGCAGTGGTATTTTATTTTTTCCATAATATGTCCTTGTACAAAATCTTTTAAGTTGGCAAAATTGTTCAGCAATTGCTCAATTTTTGCATCTAGGCTATCTAGTATATTATTTACAGAGTCTGTCTCATTTTCGTTGCATGCATGCCCTTGTGGAAGAGGTGCTGCTTCTGCTGCATTTTCCTCATTTCCTGTATGTACTGTTAAAGAAAAAAATATCTGTCAGGTATACGTGAAGCAATGTGTATTAACTGTCTTACTTTTCAGACTGTGTTGTGTACCAATGGGGTTACTGTTTTCACTCATTTCATCATGAGGGAAATTCTCTTCCAGCCATTCTAGGATGCTTGCCATTTCTGAGTAAAAAAAATAAAAAGTTTGTTCTACTATTGGATGCTGAACAAACTGTGTAGTTATAGGATCAAATTTAGTGTACTTACAAGGTAGTGGGGCAATTCTGCTGTCAGTACTTTGCAGTTCTTACACTCACAGTTCCTTCTTAGTTTCTATGTAAACCAGCACTGAGGTAATATTGTTGGAAGCATACGTTATTTTTCTTGTTGGTTCATTCCATTATGGTGCATACTCTATGCATTTGTTCTGTTCCTTTCATAAGTACAGAGTTTGTAGACCTACGGTATTTTTCATTGTAATTCACCTATGTGTTGCTCTTTGTATATTTTCAGTGTCTTTGCTGCATAGTACAATAATGTTAGAGAACCCTTGACCTTTTGAGCAGTTTGGATGCTACCCGATGTCTACGAACAGTCGCATGGTGCAGGGGCCCTGGGGCTATCAGCATGGGGACATTGGGGTAAAAACCTATCAAATTCAGTGAAAAACATTGTTAAAGGGATGTTATGGTTAAGTTGCGCTACTAAAATCCAATCAAATTCAGTGCAAACACTTTTTTAAAGGGACATTATGGTTACTTTGCACTAATAACCTATCCATATTGTGGCTACAAGTAAAACCGAAAAACTCCAGAAATTCGCCAGCTATGGGAAGCTAAGCAACCATAACTCATTCCACCACTGTGCACTGCAAGGACTAACACCCATAACAACAAATATGACATCACAAATGTCATTGATGACATCACTGATGACATCACATGTGCATTTACTTTGCATGAAAAGTCAGTACAAGTGATTCTTATTATAATGTTGGCACAAAACTGTCAGTGGTTAGTGGGAGAAATATCATGAGATACGAAGTTCATTAAGCAATGCATTGCTATAAACATGATTGTATTATAAAATTCATTGTAGTTTAGGAACCTACTCATGTAGACTCATAGGCATTGTGTGCAGCATACACCACACAGGTGCAATATTCATAATCTTGACATGTTGGAAAGTACAATGATAAATGCTTTTGTATTAGAGTTTTGTGTACTGTGAAACCTGTAAGAAGTAGCAAATGAAGACCTACTTACTACATAATTGTACTACTACCTACAAAACATAAAGAGAGCACAACGCATAGAAATATCACCATGTACAGGGAAAGTAAAGTCAGCAAGAAAGCAGGAGTAGTACTAGAAAGTGTTCATAATGTAACTGATTATCTTCATGCACACAACTGATTGCAGTGTTTTAAGGCAGCTTCTTCCCCTATATATATGTATCCTATGATGTGACTGGACCCTAAGGAAAGTAGTGTAAGAATATATGAAAAGGATAAGATCTACAAATATAGTACCTTTTGTATTTTTAGTTCCTGACGGTCAGTGAAGAAAACCACCTGGCCTACATATGTCATCAAAGAAAAAAAAGGGAGCCAGACATATGATGTCATCAGTGATGTCATCAATGACATTTGTGATATCAGCTTTGATTTTATCGGCGTTAGTCCTTGCCGTGCAGAGTGGTGGTGCTATGTTATGGTTGCTTAGCTTACCATAAATGTCAAATTTCTGGGATTTTTTGGTTTTACTTGCAACCATAATATGGATAGGTTTTTATTCGTGCAAAGTAACTATAATGACCCTTAAAAAAAATGTGCACTGAATTTGATAGGTTTTTAGTAGCGCAACTTAACCATAATGTCCCTTTAACAACATGTTTTCACTGACATGTATATTTGTGAAAGAGTTTAAGAAAGCTTGTTTTACAATTTAAGCATATCCGTATTATGTTTTGTTAGATGCAGATTTTGTTGAATCTGGAAATAGAAATATTGGGCAATTGCACAGTAATTTTTGATGCAGATGTCTTTAATTAACAGGAGATATGTACTCTGAGAGTACACGTGTATATCTGAAGTGTGGAAGTGAGATGACAGGGTTAGGTGTAGAGGTTTTGGATGTGATCGGTGGATGCATGTGTGACTCTTTTGAAGCAGCCAATGAGGGAGTGTTGAGAACATGAAAGTGGAAAGTGTAGAAGGGTTGCTCCTGTGCTACGGGGGTCTGTGGACATTGCGGTAGTCAGCAGATGGCACATGCCACATCCAAGTCTTTTGGCGATGACAGGCATGGAAAGGGGACTTTGGGGAGTAGCCAATCAGGTCTGCTGGCCGTGGTGTACAGGAAGAGAGGGTAGTTGGTGTTTTGTTTGCAGGAGTTGTGAGAGCACTGATAATGGCTATGGCTATGTGTTTGAGAAGGCAGTGTTACACTCACCTGGTATCCACGGGGATGCCACCCAGCCCTGGTTGGATGATTTGCACTCTCAAACCCTCTCCCAGTCCCTTGGTAAGGCCTCTGGTTAAACATGGGTCTGCAATATAGGAGAGCTGGATTCAATACCAGATTGTCTTTGTTTTCCCACCTCCCTTGGCCTTAACTCCTTCCTCCCCCTTGGACCTTCTCCTCACCTTAATATTGTAAAAGGTGGATTCTACGTCCTGCTCCTCGTGGCAGGGGTGCATAGATGTAGGGGGCGAGCAGCGGACCAAGTTACTTCACTGGTGCAAGCCCCCCTGTGGGAATCCAGGCCCGCTGAAACTCCGTAGGTTTGCTGCTTTACAGTCTTTATATGCAGTTCTTATGTTCCTCTTAGTTCAAATAATAATGTCTTGCTTCTTTCGTTTTAGGTATGGAAAGGTATTTTGGTGGTGTCATGCAGTTTGAAGATGAGCATGGGCTGGTAGGCGAAAGCCCGGTGTGCGCGATGCTGTCTGGTGAGTAATGCACGATGCTCTCCGCTGTTTCGCTTTTTGTATTGCTAACCTGTGTCTTTTCTCTCCTTGCAGGTTGCGATGTTCCTCACCGAGCGCTGTAATGTTCCAGCGATGATACTGACCGGGAGATGACTACCCAGGTAGGAATTGTATGGCTTTCTTCGTTCGGGAGGAAACGTGAGTAAACTCTTACTAATGCTGTCTTTCTTTCTCCTCTTTCTAGGTTATGGTATTCCAGGATGCATGCGGTGCCTGATGATGGAGTTCGTACCTTCAGGTGAGTGGAACTGAAATCGGCGATGGATTGAAGACAGGATACTGTTCCAGGTAAGTTTTGTAGTGTTCTTTCTCTCTCTGCAGGTCCTTGGTTTCAGGTAAGCTGGCATCAAAGAACTGGACACAGTGAGCGTTACGCTGCCCACAGCAGAATAGCGCAAAGCATGTTCTGCTGTTTGGGTGCGTTTTAAATAGTCTCAGGTAAAGTAGTCCAGGTAAAACAGTACCAGGCCTGCCACACCCAAAGTAGTCCAGGTAAAGTAGTCCCAGGCCTGCCACACCCAAAAGACTAGACCGCATAGCTCAGTTCCTTGTAACTGAGCTATGTGTGTGCCTCCATGTTGGCTGAACCCCCCAAGTTAAATAGTCCCAAGTAAATAGTCCCATTGTAATGTTGGTCTTCATGATGGTTATGAGCCAAAGGCGCCAGGACTGACTCCAAGAGAGTCTTGGATGAGGTTTTAAGGCCTTTGACCTGGCCCTAACTGGAAGGCTGACTTGCCAGGGAGGGCCAGGGGTAAGGTCATGACAGGCAGACTGTGTGGATTCGGGGGACTCTTCAATTCAGCCATTGAAGGTGTATGCTGATAATCATGGCATTCTTGGAAATAATGGATTGGCAGGAATGGAAGTTTCCTGGCAGGCAGTTTGTGGCTCAAATTGGACAAGCTTTCTTTCATTCTGTGAGAGTATGGCTCAGTTTAAATGTTCAAATTGTCCTTTGTGGAGGAGATAGTTTGGGGTTTGTGACTCCAGTGTCTTTGGAAGTTGCGCATAAGGATTTTTGCCTAATGCAACTGTTTCCTTCTGCTCAGATTATTTTTGTATTTTGGAAATAATTCTGTGACATACATGGAGATGTCCAACAGGCTTTTTCAGTCCTCAAATTGAACAATTAAGGCAGATTGCTAATAAAGCTTTATCTGCTTTTTTGTATGCTGCAGGAATGTCATCTTTTGAGAATGATAATATCAATTCTCAGGGAGTTAATTTTTTTTTTCCAGATGGAGTTCACTTCACAGATGTCAGAAATGCAATTTTCCTTTACAATCTCAGGAATGCATTGAAGAAGTTCCTATAAACATAAAAGATAAAAGCAAAAAAAAAGGAAAAGAAAGGTTTTTGTTAACAACTCCCTAAAAAAAGGTTCTTTTCAGAGCCACCACTAAAGATTAAATAACTTATATTGTGTTTAATTTCCCTCCCCAACCCTTTGAATTTGATGTTCTGTTCTCAGACACTCCGGTAGTCCGCAGATGGCACGTGCCACATCTGGGTCTTTTGAGGTTGCCTGGCATGGAAAGGGGACTGCATATGCCATGGACAGGTGAGGTGTCCGCAAACATTGGGGGGATCAGCCAATCAGAGAGGATTGAAAATGGCCATGGCAATGTCTTTCAGTAGGCATAGTGTTTGGATTTTGGAAGACTCTTGGTTACATTGGGTAAGGGTGTATGCTGAGCATTGTGGAATAACCAAAAATCTTGGATTCCCTGAATTGGAAGTGTCTGGTATTCAGTGCGTAGCATGAAGTGGGCGGAACTGCTCCCATTTTGTGCAAATATGGTTCAATTGAAGCATCCAGACATTATTATCATTAATTGTGGTGGGAACGGTTTGAGGAACGTAAATAGAATTTCATTGCAATTTACAATGAAGGAGACATTGGGAAAGTTGAAGGAAATGTTCCCTAATTCCCTCAAAAGGTTGTCACCAATTGCCCAGAGGCAGATGTGGATGCATTGCATTTACTTTTGTTCCGCAAATGGAAAAAGCAAGGCACAACACCAATAAAGCTGTGTGTGCTTTTGTTTGTGATGTTGGCATGACATTGTTCCATAATGAGAACATTACATTTGATAGGGCCAGCATTTTTCGGGTGAGATGCTGTCCATTTAACTGATGTGGGTAATCAGATTTTTGTGGACAACTTTCAAAATGCTTTGAAGCAGTTTCTGTGAAAGTGAGAAGAAAAAATGAAAATTAGTGAAATGTTTTCTTAGTTCAGTTTGTAAAACCCCAAATAAAAAAAAATATAAAAGCCCAAAAAAAAGGTTCTTTTAAGAGCCACCCTCTTTGAGCGCAAACCAATTGCAATGATTCCAATTGTCCCTGCGTGAATTGTTTTAGATGTCCATGGACTACTCTACTGTCTGCGGACTCTGCAGGCTGCACAGGGGCCTGCAACTTTTTTTCTCACTTCTATTTTTTAACTGTGAAATGTGGCTCCTAAAGAAACCTTTTTTAATTTTTTTCACTTTGTATTTTTTAGGGGCATTTTTTCTCACGAGAGGCAAGGTAGGAGAGCGAAGGGAGGCAAAGGGCACCAACCACAGGGACGAAGCGGCAGGTGGAGAGAGGAAGATGTTGAGCAGGCCTTAATCAGGTAGTGGCAGTATTTCTCATGCTCCTTGACCCCACCCTCAAAAGCACTCCCAAAACTGCTCCCCCTTACAGATCAGTGCTTCAAAGTACATGTATAGCACTGTGACCCTCGAAAGGTAAGTGTCAACAGCATTCTGTATGGCCTGTGAAGCCGCCACAGGGATCCTCTGCCCCAAAGGAGTATACTTTGTGGTGACAGGAGTAGATGAAGATGATGGGGTGGAGGAAGTCAACCTGCTTTTACCTTAGAAAGGTATCACCTTTTGTGTGGCACCTCATGGAAGTAGGAATACAAGCAAGGTTACCAGCGACTGAGTACAACTTTGCATTCAGTGCACCGAACCTTGCTTGCACAAGCATTTGGGACATTTGCAGCAGTAATAAAAACATTGCCACACAAAAGCCTCACCCTGAATACTGGTGACAGGGACTTCCTTCACTTCATCATCATCTTCTTCTTGATCCTCCTCTGTATCACTGCGCCTGTTTGACTCTCCAGGTTGTTGAGGTGGTGGTGGGGTGGCTGCGATGGAGGGTGGCCATAGCAGATGCCATTTTCAGCAGGATTTCAGATCTCCCTAATGGAAAGTTGTAAATAGTTGCCAAATCAACATAGAAAGGGTCTGGGAGCTGTGCAAGAGTAATGTCTCTGCTTGAAACACCCTAGATTGGCTGGAAAAGCACTTTTAAACTGTCCACAGACCCAGACACAGTTCGCGAACACTGTTGTCACACCACACAGGTGTGGTCACAGGATGAACTAAGAAGGAACTGTTAGCGTAAGAACTGCAAAGTACTGACAGCAGAACTGCACCACTACATGGTAAGTACACTAAATGTGATCCTATAACTACACAGTTTGTTCAGTATCCAATAGTAGAAAATATAATAATAATAATACTGATTGCTTCACATATACCTGACAGACATTTTTTTCTTTAACAGTACATACAGTAAATGAAGAAAATTCAGCAGAAGCAGCACCTCTTCCACAAGGGCATGCAGCCAAAGAAAATGAAACAGACTCTGTAAATAATAAACTAGACAGCCTAGACACAAAAATGGAGCAATTCTTGAACAATTTTGACAACTTAAAAGATTTTGTACAAGGACATATTATGGAAAAAATAAAAATACCACTGCCCCACCTGTACCCCCTGTCCCTATCCCAGCCAACCATCCCCACAAATTCCCGTTAACAGAGACGTTATGATGAGACCTCAATCCGTTCCTCCCCTGATGCCCAACCTCTACAAAACCCCAATTCCCCTGTATATGTCTTCATTTCTGCTACCCCCTCCATTTTCTAATTGTGTCTATTTATATGTTTAAATAAAGTTTTAAATGTATACACATGATGTGTGCGTGTGTGTGTGTTTCCCATTTTTAAAAAGCCAGTTAAATGTCTGTGGAGCGTTCGATTGTCTGGCCTGTCTGTAATCAAAATGGAGGTGAACTACGGACACCGCGTCTGTCTGGCCTGTCCGCATTCCAAATGGAGGTGTTTGTAGGACACCACGCCTGTTCTGCATGTCCGCAAAGTTATGAGGCAACTTTAATTAGTTCGGGGAGCTCACACCTGTCCGGTGGACAACTGGGCGCATGCGTGTCTTATCCCCTGGGTCCTGCAAACACCACCCTTGTACGGCATGTCTGAAAAAAAGTGGTGACGTATCTTCATTAGTTCGAGGAGCACACCCATGTCCGTCGGACATCTGGTCAAATGCGCATCCCAACTCCTGAGTCCTACGAACAGCGCACCAGTTCGGAAATGACCGTCCCACATGTGTCGCATTTTTAATTAGTTAGGGAAGCCCAACCCTGTCCGGAGAACACCTATGCACATGCGCACAATATATCCCATGCAATAGGTGTCCAGCAGACAGCCGTCCCATTCGTGAACATCCATGACGTCACCATGTGACCGCACCCACGCTGAGCGTCGGCCCTTATTATGGACAGGGTCCGGGCCCCGGACAACGAAAATCTTTTTTCCTTTGGCATTCCAAGGTGTTTTACTATGAAAATATACCCTTTCAGGGGTCCCAGACCATGCCCCTGTGATCTGGACACTTTTTGGAAATGTTTGGGCCCGCTTTGCAGTTCGAAGTGCTCCCCAGCACCCCTATAAAAGGCCAAACCCCAGAGCTGCTCCTCATTCTGTTTTTGTCTGTCCAGAACAGGGCAGTGGTCTGGATTGCTCCTTGCTGCTCCAATTGCTTTTTGCTCAATTCTGTGTGCGGTACTTCTTTTGGAGCTGTGCTTTAGTAATGGCAACCATGGTTGCTGCTACAAACTCTGCCTCAGCAGCCCCCGCACCCACACCACCACCACCTTTCCAAGGGCCTGGGAGGGGAACAGGCGTGGTGATGTAGAGAGGGATCAAGAAGAGAATGAGGATAAGGCAGAGGAAGTCCCCATTGCCTGCAGCCAGTGTGAGTCTTGGGTGTGGAGGCTATTTACCACCCTTGGAGACGTGCCCAAAGCTTGTGCCAGCAATTTGCAATGCACTGACTGCGAGATGGTGCTCAGTCGCAGCAAACCAGGCTTGTAAAGCTATGGCACCACTTCCATGCGGCGACACCTGAAGTCGAACCACAAGGCAGCAGTTTGGAGGGTTGTACTCTTCAAACAAGGCAGTACATTGAGTTCCTCTGCAACATCCTCCATATCTGCTTCTGCCACCACAAAGGACACTCCTCTGGCCCAGGGGATCACCGAGCCAGTCTCGCAGGCCATAGGCACCGCAGAAGACCCTTACCTTTCGAGGGTGACTGTATTGTGCAAGTACAGCGACCCGGTACGCTGCAGGGGGGAGCAATTTTGCACTGCTTTGAGGCTACGGTCGCGAGCATGAAAAAAACTGGCAACTACCTAAGTGAGGCCCACCCAACAACTTCCTCTCTCCACCTGCTCTTTTTTATCCCTGTTGTTGGCGCCCCTACCATCCTTTCTTTTCCTTTCCTTGTGTATCGTGTATTTAAAAAAAAATATATATAACAACAAAAAAAACAAAAGGCTCTTTTGAGAGGTACCTTTCACAGTTTAAAAATAGAATTGCCAATGAAATGATGCAGACCCCTGCACAGCCTGTGATGTCCGCGGACATCACGGTAGTCTGCAGACCTCTAAAAAATGTGGGTCAGTGGCACCATCAAAAACATTGCACTCTTTTCCGGGACAAACTGTTGGCTTGGAAAAGAGCCTTCTTGTGGTGTTAGTTTGTTTTTGGAAGGGTTGAAGTGGCCAACACCGACTGGAAAAATGCTTGGTATACTTGCAAAAAGGGCTGCAATGCACTTTGGATTTTTCACAGAAAAATCTGATTGTCAGCATCAGTAAGATGGACTCCATCTCTGCAAAAAATTTTCGTGCTACGAAACGTAATATTTTCATTGTGGAAGGAGGACATGCCAACAGCTCTCAAAAAGGCGCAAACAGTCTTGTTGACATTACACCTCTCTTTTTCCATTTGTGGACCAAATGAAGAAGAACGCAGCCACATCTGCCTCTGGGCGATCCGTGAAAAAATTACTCTGGAGTTTGGAAACATGTCCATGACTTGCCCAAGTGCCTCCTTCATTGCAAACTGCAGAGAAATTCTGGTAACATGTCCTAAACTGTTCCCTCCACAATGAAAAATAATCATGTCTGGATGATGGAGCATCACCAAAGTGGAACAAAGAGGAACCAAATTCAGCCACTTCATTCCACACACACCATAATAGTGGACATGCACATGATAGAATCCAAGATGTGCAGCCACTCCACACTGCTCTGCATGCACTTCTAACCAATGTATCCAGGAGTCCCCCAAAATCCATACACTCCTTTACAACACAGCCATAACCATAGCCATCTGCACTCCTCTCAGCAAACAGCCCCTCTGCCACAGTCTCTCCTTGCACACTACACCCAGGGTCCCATATTGATGAATCCCCAGGCCTTGACAGTCCCATTTCCATACCTGCCATCCGCAAAAGTCCTGGATGTGGCAGGTGCGATCCGTGACCCACCACGGCGTTCGCGGATAAATCAGCCAATTCAAGGGGTTGGGGAGAGAAATGTTATCCACGTTAGGAGATTTTTCCCATAGTGGTGGCTCTGAAAAGAGCCTTTTTTGTTTGTTTTTTGGTGCTATTGATGAGACATAGTTTGTTTTCTATTTTTCTTCTCTTCTTTTCCTCCTTACTGCCTTACATCAACCTCTGCAAAGCATCCCTTAGATTCCCAAAAACCCAAGCATTTCCAAGGAAGAACAACGAAACGCCATCTGCAGTAAAGTAGCGTGCACTAAGGGAATCCATGTTCTTATTGGAGTAAACAGACATATCAGCACTCCCCAAAACCTCATCCATGCCGCTATTAACAATGCAACTTGCAACATTTTGCTGGGGATTGAAGACATTGTGATCGTTCCATTGTGCTGTTGGTATTATTTGAGAAAAAAGAACTTTGCATTAGGGAAAAGCACCATTAGGCCTTCCACAAACAACTTCAGTACATGAACCAAACTTGGGGCACTGATGTAGCCCAAATGCTCTCCTCCACAGTGCACCACCGAAACATCAGGACTACCAAAGGTAGCCATGTTTCTACAATCAGCAAGCAGTGCCTGCAAATTGCGGTCAGGCACACTGCACCATAAAGCTTCCACGCCTGGAAAACCAAGATCTGCAGAACAGACCACTTCTGCCTCTTTAAACACAAGGACGTGGACCTTCATTATCCAAAAACTTGAACCAACTGTGAGAGGAGGAGACTTAAATAAAGCCCTCACCTAACTGAAACAACGCAGGGTGCACAGACTTGACACTGTCAAAACAGGTCTGAATATTTCCGTAGAATGGAAATCTTTCCTGTAGGATTTATATTTTCTGACTACACTGACAGTCATGATTCTGTAGTGTATTTACTACATAGATCCAGACAGCTCTGTTAACACCAATGCAACAAGCTAAACTGTTTAATCCAGATTGTTGTTTTCTTTCGTTTTCGCTTTCTGTCCCTGTTATGATTCATCTTCATGCAGCTATTCCAAATGTGCTTGTTATGAATTATCATGCTTTGATGAATCAACATGTCTTTTCATGCTACAAACTCACCTTGGTACTGTATATTTAAACTATGGTACACATCAATGTTGGCCTTAATTGATACACACCAGCAGGCTAAATGGTCCTGCGATATGCATTATTTAGTTACATGTTCTGCATATAGGAACCATCCGAGATATCACTAGGCACCTGGACGGTTATTGCCATTGCGTCCTTTTGAAATATCCAGCATCAGTTGAGCTCCATGCCCATCCTGCCACCCCTGGTCATTTTAGCCACATGATATGACCCACACAACTAGAGCACTCATTGAGCTCTATGCATATCCGGCCACATTTTGGTACTTTAGCCATAGGAAATGACCAACACACTAAG
This sequence comes from Ambystoma mexicanum, assembly GCF_040938575.1. Lineage (NCBI taxonomy): Eukaryota > Metazoa > Chordata > Amphibia > Caudata > Ambystomatidae > Ambystoma > Ambystoma mexicanum. Next base: position 1,055,348,838 of record NC_090922.1, on the reverse strand, counting down.
AGCCTGCCAGCTCTCCTGCCGTACAGTTACACTCGGTAGCCATGGCAATGTTCACTAACATGCTGTTTTTAATTTACCTATTTTCTGAGGAAGTTACAATTTAATATCCTTGTTAACAACACGTGCTAAAAACCCTGTTTATGAAGTATATTCGGGTTTTGCCAACGTTATTTTTCTCTCCCCAATTCAAAATGGCGCCCGCTTATCAGTACACGGCACCTAGCAACGGCGTCTTCGGTGTATGAGCGTGTTCTTCCGAATCGGACGGACCGGGCTGAGGTTATACGTGTGAGATCTCCTCCGCTGTCAGAGCCAAGCATTTTCTGCATGCCTGTCTGCCGTGGACTGTGTTACAGCAGCGACCGGCGCCCTCAGACACATGTAACCAGCGTACGCTCTCGCCTCACACAATAGTTTGTGCCATTCCGCGCACGCTATAACGAGAGATGTGACATCTCTTCTTTTATGATTGCATTTTAGATCGCTTCCCTGATTTCTGTCAGATGGACACTTTTCGGTCAGATTTTGAAGCTACTTAGAGACTTCGCCCTCACTAGGTAAGCACGTCAACACGGCTTTCTCAAACCAGAGTGCACATTATCTTTAAAAATTCTCACTTTGAAAACGACTAGAGCCATATATGTTTGTCTTTACCTTTAGCAACAAATGTGAAGACACAGTTGTCCGATTACGTTGATTTTGGACATCTGGCTACCATTTAGAGGTAAGATCCTCAGAATAGTCATGTGGACCCACACTTCTTTTTAATCTTGAGCTTTATAATACCAGATTTAGTTATACAGTATTGTCCATTTTCCCTTTAGGTAACCTACGTCACATTCACCTGTGGTTTGACTCTCATCCCCACAGGTAAGCTATGTCGATCCATTTATTTGACAGACATGAAGTGATTTATATCACTCTTTTTTTAGTCAATTCATATTGAGCCTCCCCTTATCAATGTCCTCCATTCCTGTTTCAGCACTTCCTGAACATTCTGACCACACCATCTTCCCTTCGTCCTGATGAAGGCCCTAGGAAGAAATGGCTCACTAAGCCCGATTATAGGGCTGAAACAACTAGTGTAGATGCTTTTCACCAATTCACAACATTACTAATGTTAATTGTTTGTTCCCATGTAGATATGCACTACTGACCTGTTTTGTTTATTTGTTCACTTTGTGTATGATGCCTGCTTCCGTTTTGTTCTGACAATGCAAATTGTGTTTGCTTATGTGTGTGTTCTTTTACATCATGTTCAGAATGTATAATATAGAAACTTAAACTTCATCCAAATATAAAACATTTTTGGGAAATTTTCCCATGTGATTCTTAACACATGTATGTGCTGTTTTCTTTGGAATGAAACAGAAGGGAGGAGGTTTCACAGTAAGATTGTTGTTCCAACCCATCCATTTTTGTTCTAGCAACTTAAGCCTTCCGGGGCAGAATAGGGTTGCATCCACCAGGAGCCCTTTTTGATTAATCCAACAAAGTACTTACAAAAAAGTACTGAGTATTAGGTTTTACAAACTGTCCTCAGTAATCTCTGAAACCACCAACTAGTACAATAAATCAACAGCTATCTAACAATGGCCATACCAATAGTGCTGCAACAGAACTTCACAATATTGAACATTTTAAATGTACCAACAAGAGTGCACAAGCTTCTAAACATACCCTGCAAAAATGAGAAACTGTAAACAGTTAGACTACGCCAACTGGTATCTTACTGCAACCATAATACTTCAATATTACTTGCAGCATTCAAACTGCCAAACTCAACCTTCAGCAACCACAGTGCTACAAACATTCTCAACACTCAACAACTTCCAAACTATCAATATGCCAAGAGGTATCTAACTCCTCCCACAATTCTGCAATATCACAGTGCAATGCTACAATACTTACAAACATCAACAACTACGAAAGCATAAAGAAATACTGCTAAAAAGAGGAAACAGATAAACAGTTAGAATAAGCCAACTGGTATCTAACTGGAACCATACTACCACCACTTCCAAAAGACAAATCATACACCATTTCAATTCCTCCTACTGCAACAATGCACCTTAAGCATTCCTGTAACTAGTGCACACGTCACTAAAACAGACTTATTATGCAAGAAAACACAGGAACTGTGCACATTGTACAGTACACTTGTTTAAAGCATGGTACTTATGAAGTACTAATTATGAGGGTCCACAAAGTATACAGATGTCTGCAATGCAATGAACTACAAAATGATGAAGTACCTACCCTAACATCTTATGTTTTCTTTTATCATAGAGAATGAAACAACGATTCCACATACCATGCACAAAAACTTCACAGGCCCTCAACAATACAAACAGTAAGTATAACATTATTGGTGTCATACTTCTTTATAATCTCCAAATTGCAATCTGTACACGTATTTCTGCAATCCACATAACAGTATCATAATGTTGAATGCATAGGTATATTATATTGTGGTGCTTGTACCCAGGGCCTACACTCTTGAGTGCATACCCTGCAGTCTACGGCATCCAGCCATGCACTCAATACTCTAGACCCTGGCCACAACCACCACAGCATAATAGAGCCATGCATGCAAATATCTACCCACTTACCACAAACCACAAACATAACACAGCCACCTGGCCCTATCCACTTCAGTTCACATGGTAGTGCAGTGCTTCCAGCCAATGGACAAACTCTTTGATACATGGTCTCTGCACCCAAGGGTCTAATAACTGCAGGCAACCAATACATCATAATACAGTAAACTACCCAAGAATCTGCCCAGTGGTCACAAAACAAACACATAAACCATCCACCTAAAGCCCTGTACACTTCTGTACACATAGTATTCCAACACTTCACCCAGTTGGCACACTCCTGGTATGTTGACTCCATCACCTCCAGCCATGCTCCCAGCACTGTAGTAGCTGGTCACAATCACCACAACATAACACAACCATGCACCCAACAATCTGTATACTGGTCACAAACCACACACATAAACCAACAACCTGAAACCCTGTCCACTTCTATACACATAGTATTCCAATACGTACAACCAGTCACCACACTCTTCACTCCAATAAACCAGCCACCTAAGCCCCTGTACACTTTTCTAGACATACTATAGACCATCAACAATACAAACAGTAAGTATACTATTATTGGTATCTTACTTCTTTGTAATCTGAACATTGCATTCTGTAGACATATTTGTGCATTCCATACACCACTATCACAATGTTGACAACATGGTTATATTATTACAGCCATGCAGGCAAACATCTGCCCAGTTACCACAACCTACAAACATAACACAGCCACATGCGGCCCTACCCACTTCAGTTTACATACTATTATAGTACTTACAAACCTATGCACAAGCTCTTCGATACATGGCCTCTGCACCCAAGACTATATTAACTGCCCACAACCAATACACCATAACACAGTAAACTACCCAAGAATCTATCTGCCCAGTGGCCACAACCCAAACACATAAACCATCCACTTAAAGCCCTGTCTACTTCTGTACACATAGGCCCTCATTACGAGTCCGGCGGTGGACCATGGTGCTATTAGCACCATGGTCCTTGCCGGAATCCGGCATGGTGGATGGTGGAATTACCGCCCCATTCCAAGGTGAGTGGGGCGGTAATTCCCCATTCACCATTTGCCCTTCCCCATTCCCATTTTTGCCCCATAGGGCATAATGGGAATGGGGAAAGGCGCTTAGTACGGTGCCGCAAATTGCTGCACCGTACTTAGCACCAAGGTCACTTTGCGGCATGGGTTTTAACGCCTGCAAAAAGCATGCTTTAAAACCCGGGACCTCTTAATCAGGCGTTAAGGGTTAATGGCGCCGACGGCGCCGTTAAACCCTTAACGCCTGACTTGTAATGAGGGCCATTGTATTCCAAGAATTCACCCAATGGGCACACTCCTGGACTGTTGACTCCATCACCTCGGCCATGCACCCAACACTGTAGTAGCTTGTCACAATCACCACAACATAACACACCCATGTACCCAACAATCTGTACACTGGTCACAAACCACACACATAAGCCAACAACCTGAAACCCTGTCCACTTCTATGCACATAGTATTCCAATACGTAAAACCAGCCACCACACTTTTCACTCCAATGAACCAGCCACCAAAGCCCCTGTACACTTTTCTAGACATACCATAGACCCTCAACAATACAACAGTAAGTATACCATTATTGGTATCTTACTTATTTGTAATCTGCACATTGCATTCTGTAGACATATGTCTGCATTCCATACAGCACTATCACAATGTTGACAACATGACTATATTATTATGTTGCAGTGGTTGTGGCTAGCGCCTAGACTCTTCGGTGCATGGCCTACAGCCTACGGCCTACAGCCATGCACCCAACAATCTGTGCACTGCCCACAACCCACACACATAAACCAGCCACCACTGGCCCTATCTACTTCTGTACACATACTATTGCAGTACTTGCAGCCAATCGGCAGACTCGAGTCCAATAAGCCAGCCGCCTGAGGCCCTGCCCACTTCTCTACACATACTATTGCAGTACTTGCAACCAGTGGGCAAACTCTTGGGTGCATGGCCTCTGGCCATGCACCAAAGAGTCTAGGGGCTTACCACACACAACACAGCATAATACACCCTATACAAACATCCTCATATTATCTGCAATCCACTCCCCTTCCCTAATTAAGCCTGCCTGAAGTCACCACATAAACTGCTCACCTCAGGACCTATCCAACCCTAATGAAGGCTGCCTGCAGTCACCACAGAAGCTGCTCGCCTGAGGAGCTACCCACAAACTGCAGTAGTATACGCGGACACTGTGCGCAGCACACTGTCTTCTTCCACCTAAACAAATACATCATATGAACCATTTTTCACTCCCCCTCCCTTTCTAGCCCCTCTTCCCACCACCAGATGCCTCAAAGCATGTTTATGAGACCCTTTCGCCGCTGCACTATCCTTGGATACAACATGGCAGGCATTTCCAAAAATTGTGACGCCCATCATGCTTCCCTCCAGCCAATCAGCGGGAATGTTGTAGTTGTATGTCCGCGGACATCACGCCACCCTCTGGGCCAATTGGAGTTCTGGCCGCTGAGAGAACAGGGAAATGGGATAGCAGAGTGGAGCCAGATATCACACATTTTTTGGGACCTACATTTTACCTGTTTTTAAAAAAACTACTGGACGGATTTTCACCAAATATACAAAAGTACGCTTTCGGGACCAGCCGCCACTCCTGCCACAAATTTGGTGAAAATCCATCCAGCGGTTTGGGCTTTACACGCATTCAATCTATGGAGAAAAAAACATTGGGTCCCTCCCTATAACTTTGTCCACCCTTGAGGAAAATTCAGAGCAGGCCATATACTTTTTTTGCAAAGTTTGGTGAGGATTCGTTTAAGCCCCCCAAAAAGTGGTCTTCTTATGGGTTTAGCAACTTTACCATAACTACACGCCCGCTACCGCCGGCTGTGTGATATATGTACATATATATATAAGAAATGAGGTTGCTATTCAAGGATGGAAGAACAAGCAAAAAAACACAATTCCAATACAAGAGGACAAGGGAGAGGAGGAAGAAAAAATGAGGCAGGGGCAGAGGGGCAACAAACACAAGCAACAACCCCCCAGCCAGATTGCTGCGCTCTGGCAAATAAATACTACAGTAACACAAGCAATGAATAAACAACAAATTATCAACTTGTCTGACTGTGAATTAACAGAGGAACAAACAAAAGTATTCAATTTGGGACTGAACTATTGCCCTTTAGCAAATTTTGATTACGTCCAGACTAGGATTGACCTAGAAGTTGTGTGTATAAATTACACCTTAAAACATTCTTTGCAACAAATCCATAGAAGACAAAATCTAAACTGGCACTTGAAGGCCGTATGGACATTACCATTGCAGAAATTGATACCCTCACCATCCTCATCAATTTGGAAAAAGGAGGACACTTGGAGGATAATGAGGATCCTGTAGATTTTGAGTACTGACTGGCCTTCTACCAGCAAATTGAAATGCAAATAAGTTCAACCCACAAGGAATCCTGAACTGCCATATTGATGCCTATCTGAATGTAGTCATTGTTGATTTAAAAAGCATGAGGAGAACTGCGAACTTCCAACTAAAAAGCAACTTGTTCAATAAACATAAAAAGTTCTAGCGGACTTGGGCAAACTGTCTAATTATTTTATTAAACCAGCCAATAAAGGATGTAATATCGTCATGATGAATAAAACGGACTACATAAAAGACACATACAAACATGACACCAAATGTTACAAAAAGCTACAAAACACTTCAAATATGCCATCTCAATTCTTATACGAAAAAACATCTTCTAACCTCTAATGTAGTTAAAACACGCCACCAAGTATCTAACTACTTCAAGCATTCCCTTAATCACAACATCCTTCAAGTAAATATACTATCACCCTTTTACTCACATGCAGTTAAAATACACCAACAGGTATCTAACTACTTCAAGCATTTCCTTAATCGCAACACACGTCAAACAAACATACTATTACCTTTACACTCACACAATTGGAATCCGTTTTTTTTCTCCAAATGACCCAATGATTATTTAATGTCAAAACAACAGCAGTGTGTCATACACTAATGTTGTACTAAATATAATACTTACAATTAGCATCTAAAGGAATGTATACAACTAAAGCTTTTAAACTATCTTGCTTAACATATTGTACTGTTTTTTCCACAGAAAATAAAGCAGAGATTCCAGATTCATAGCACTTTGAAACTAAGTAACCATAGCAAGTATAATCAAATACATATTCTATGAGCCCTATCCTCAATTGTACTAGAGTCTTAAGAACCATATACAGATCAATTACATCATTCCTCCATATTACAAACAATTTCTACTCCCACTACTTACTATACACATATTACTACTGTGATGATTCTGGCCATACTCCCTCTATGGTACCTATAATTATAATACACACATGACTACTGTGTTGGCCGTGGCCAGTGGCCACAACCACCACAGTACAATTAACTATATAACAAGTACCTACCATAAACCACAACCACCACAATACAATCAACTGTATAAAAAGTATGTATCATGCACCGACAACTAATAAAACTCACCCTGACCTCCTTGCAATCGAAATGATGTCTGTAGTCAGTAACAGAGTAGGTATTTTGGATTCTTATTTATTTTGGCTGTGTGTTTTCAGACTTTCTTGTGAGACTGTGGAGAAAAAAGAACATTGTTTTAAAAGGTCAATAGAAAAAGGAGCCAACCTACTGTAGTTTTAGATACCCCATCCACTGTATTGTAGCCTGTGTATTCTCATCCACAATATTATAAGTTGTGTAATTTTGTAAATATGTATGTATGTATAGCACTGGATGTGAGCCCCCCTTTAACTAACAATTTGTAACTGTGTTTATAAAAAAGTCAATTAAATCTAGCCATGGGCATATTGAAGACATGTTTGTGTGTATTATTTTACTCTATTTGTGTATTTTTCAGGGTAATTCATGGAATTAATGTGTGCTGAAAAGGGGGGTGCATGTGAGAAAATCACTGCGCACGTGTGCCAAAGCCGCACACGCTGCTGTTTGTCGATACATGGAATGCGCTGCACGTGGCTTACCAGAGATGTGTGCTGAATCCACGTGTGGCACACACGTCATTGCGACATCCCAAAGGCTGTGCGTGAGACGGCCAGTGAAGGCGCACATAGGGCAGTGCACATACCTAAAAAGGGGGCAGAACACGCAGAATGGGGAACAACACGTGAAAATGTGGGCGTTACGGGGGAAGTACTGCTGCTAAATCCTCACAACGCCCACACGCATGCTAACAACATGTATTCATGGAATCGAACAGGGGCAACCCACACGCCACAAAGACGCGCTAATCCAGAAACACGTACGCCAGACGGAAGCAGGCGTAAGCAGCCCCGTGCAGCATAAAGGTGCGCAAAAACAACAAATAAGCTCATACACTACGATGAATATACCGTTCCTCGCAGCAGGGGTCGTGGGACATGGCAGGAGGAGGAGGATAGCCAGGCCCCACATTTTTTTTACACAGGACCAGCCTTTTTGGGATGCCTGATGATGAGGTGTATGGCAGGTACAGGTTTCCTCCCCATATCATCCTAGAACTGGTTGCTGAGTGGGAGGATGACCTCACATTACCCACCCTGTGCTCCCAAGAACTGAGCCCCTTGGAAAAGGTTTTGAATGTACTGCATTTCTTGGCTACTGGGTCATTTCAGCGGACAAGTGCCATAGTTGGGGGTGTCCCACAGGCCACGCAGTCATGCTGCCTACACCAGGGGTTGGCAATCATGACTGCACGCCCCTCAGTCCGCAGACACATATACATGCCAAGATCACCCACAGAAAGGCAGGCCGTGGTCCAGGACTTTTACGGGGTGGCACACTTCCCCAAAGTGCTAGGTGCCATTGATTGCACCCATGTGGCTGTAACGCTCACCTGATTCCCACGGAGGCGCAGGTCTGGCTTCGAGTGCTGATGCTTCTTCAATGGTGAAGCGCAGGACTCTGAAGATGGACAGGAAGGGCCCTCTACTCTGGCTTCTCCGGCTCGCAGGAATATTCCCCTGTGCGTGAAAAGGGAGTATTACCTACTGACTGAGTTATGCTCAAGCCTCCCACTCTCTTCCAACCCTCCACGATACCCTTCCACGATTCCCCGTGAAGTCTCACCTTAGGGTCAGGTAGGATGAGCTCTCCATCCTGCTTCTGATGCAGAGGCGCGTTGAAACCCAGTTACTTCACTGGATTGAGGATTGATGGGAGATCAGGTAAGCTTGACTATACAGGTAAGGCTCTGTAAAAGTTCTGTTGCAAGTTCAAAAGTCCAAGCTTAATAATAATGTTCATTGTCTTTTTGCAGCAAGTGCTAATGCTTATGTCTTTTTTCTCCTTAGGGGCCGGGGTTCGGAATGCCGGAGATATGGCGCAGACCCGAAGTGAAACGTGCAGTTCCAGTTCCAGTAAATGGCAGGTTAGTTCTGGATGAGCGCTCGGGAACTGTCCTTGCATACGCTCATTCAATGTCTTTGTCTTTTTTCCCCATAGGGGCCGGGGTCCGGAAAATGCCTGGAAGCGGCAAGACCCGAAATGAAATGGGAATGACCCAACAGGTAAGTCTTATTCCCTTCCTTCTCTCACCTCTTATTCTTGTCTTTTTCTCTAGGCTCTGGGAAGAGGCTGTGTATCCGGATGATCGCTGCTGAAGATGGAGGAACCCAGGAAAGGTGAGTGAAATGCAGCGCTGCAGCGATCGTAACGAAATGCTTTTAAAAATAATGTCTTCCCTTTCAGGATCGTCGGTGATATCTCCGTGGTGCAGATTTAGCTGGTAAGGTCTCTTGTCTCCCTTTGCAGGTGCCCCAGGATGCTGACAGGCTGGCTGGAGTCCAGATGCAGGAGCTGACACGGTGAGCGCCCAGATGCGAGGAGCAGAACAACGCGAAGCGTGAGTTGCTGATCGGGTGTGGTTTAAATAGCTTTGGAAGAAGTCCCAAGTGTGTATCCTTCCTCCGATCAGGTATGTATCCTTCCCCGACCACACCCGGGTGGAAAGTATTCCCACAGGTAAATTAGTTCCATTCAGGCCTCAAGAGGGCCTGGATGTGGCAGCATGGTCTGCATCAGGTAAGTGCACATTAAAACACTTGAACACATGTCTAGCTTTATGAGCCTGGCGCCTAAGGCGCCAGGACAGAGGTCCAACATGAGCCTGGCGCCTAAGGCGCCAGGACTGCGTCCAAACGGCCCCAGCTTGGGCCTGCTGGCACTCCCAAGGGAATCATCAGACACTGAAAATGGCAAAACCCAACTAATGACAACCATTATCACCTCCCCAGGGGACAGTGCCTACGCTCTGAGCACCTACATGATGACGCCAATACGGAACCCCACCACACCACCCCAGGTAAGATACAATGCAACCCATATTGCAACCCGGGGCGTGATGGAGTGCACGTTCGGAGTGCTGAAGTCACGTTTCCGCTCCCCTGACCGCTCTGGTGGCCAGCTGATATATGCGCCCCCAGTAATTTGCAGGATCATAGTGGCAGCATGTGTCCTGCACAACGTTGCAACCCGGCGGGGCGTGCTGGTGGACATGGTGGTTTCCCCACATCCCCAACCACATGCATGGCCGCTGCACATGAGAGGAGAAAGGGCACGTGGTGAGGCAGCCCGAAGCCAGCTTGTGGCAACTTCTTTCACCTAAAGTCCCACCCCTGTGGAGTGCACACAGGCCTGGCAGACTCTAGTTGACAATTGATGATGACAAAAGGGACAGTCAACTGTCACAACCATACCACCCTGAGATTGTTTTACTGGAAGTGCTACATTGTGTGTATCCATAGCTACTTAAACAAACCCAATGCTGTGTCAGTAAAAGGCACACATTCATGCTGCATGAAGGACTGCCCCCTTGCAAAACAGCACACCCAAATAGTGGTATGTCACCCAACCCCTTCCAAACCCCATCTCAGCTGCCCAAAACACGATGGCTTGCAATGTCAAAGCAACCAAATGAATGCACAACACATCACATAAGTGTCACAAAGTGCACCATCACAAATGGAAACAGGCCACAGACAATTCCCTCTCACCTATGAAAAATAAACAGCACACATGAACAAATACTTACCAGGAAGACAATACATTAATACAGGACCCAACAGTGCCAACGTATGACAGTAACCAATAACAATAGTCCAAGTGTCACAACCTGACAAAGGCAGCACATCGACCCCTTCCATCTCCAGTGTGTTGCTGGTAGGTAAATGTGGCAGGGTACTGCATACAACATGACCTGCATCTGCAATGGAGACAGGCAAGTTAAGACATGAAGAAGCTACATGCAAATATGCATAATCACCAGTATAGAATAAAATTTTAAAATTAAACATCCAGTGGAGAAATCATCAGCAATCCCCATTAGGGGTGTATACACAGTTTGGACTACAGACTGGCCACACAACTGATTGAAGCCCAATGCCTTTGTGTAAGTTACTGTCACACAGCAACACCCTTGCGAGCCCATGGAAAGGGGAAGCAGGAGTAGTATATGTGTCTGGACCCCAACCTTCAAACACAGGACAAGTCTGCATGGGCCCAGCTGGAACACACAGTGGATGCCTACTGAAAATGAAAATGAAATGAAAATGAAACATTAAACGTAAAAATTCAAATTATGAAATTAAAATGAAAATGAAAAAATCAAATGAAATATGAAAAGAAAATGAAAATGAAAAAAGAAAAAAAAGAATGAAAAAATGAAAATGTAAAATCCAAATTAAAAAGAAAAAAAAAACAATGAAAAAAAAATGAAAAGTTAAAATCAAAAATATCCATGGCTCGACCAGGGGGTGGGGGTACCACCCAGGAGTGAGGAGGTACAGGGTGCACCCCAACACCCACATGCGTGGATGTTGAGAAAAAAAAATCCTCCATGGGCTCATGGCCTGCACATCTACCCGATAGTGGGAGAACTGCCGTCGCTGTCGTCGCCCTCTGGTGGTACATTAGAAGGTGTGCGTGTTATGGGAGGCAGAGCACGCAAAGCTCAGGCATGCTCCTCCATGGCAGCAAGCATGCAGGTCTGAAAGGAGTTCTCCCACACAGTATTGCCCAGTGGCGCACAGCCACCACATTGCCAAGCACGACACCCGTTTGTCCAAGGTGATGTGCACCTTGCTGTGCTGGCACTGCCTGAGGCTGCAAGACTGCATTCCTCCTTTGATCTGCTGCCCAAGGAACTGGAGCAAGTATTGGGGAGTGTGACCCTGCATCCGTAACCACCATAGGCGGACATTCCAACACTGAATGGGCCACTGCAGGTGCATTGGACAGAACAGCATCCCTGCCAGAAACACTCACCTGCGACGGGACATTTGTCTCAATGTCAGATTCAGCACCTGAGCCATAGAGGTCTTCTGAGGTGTACCCAGAGACACCTGTGGACAGGATGGTCTGTAGGACTAATGGATTTTCGTGCACCACCACCCCACGTCCTCCACTGGTGCCTGGTTGGGGCTCTGGGCACTCCTGCACCATCTCCTCCTCCTCCACAGTATCTAGTGCCTCATCACCTGCACAAAAAGAAAAGAATAGTAATGAAGACACGCATGAACAGCATAGCCGACACACATAGGCATCACAATCTACACATCCAATACATTAATGTAACATGTCACACATGACACAAACTCTGGCATGCATGCAGTGGCAATGAAGTGGAAGGGGACCCTGAAAGCAGGCACCGAGGACTCCAAAATGGAAAAGCAACACATGTGCTGCATGGTGCATAGCACCTGCATCACACATTAGCCTGTGAGTGGCATGGACAATCCATAAACATGACACATGCCATCACACAGATGGCACGTAGCATAGCCATGGCAGAACGGACAGGGACACCCAGATGGTAGTAAATCAGTACTGTCCCCCATCCATGTGAGATGCACATCATCAAATAGAATATGCAAAAGAGTGTGACAAAACACACGTGTCACACGCTGCAACGACGCCAGTGTGTTCAAATACAGTCATGGGAGGCACATGGATACAACAATGACAAGTCAATTGGCATGTTGAACATGCAAACAGGGCTCAGAAGTAATCGGGTGCAGTGCATGTGTAGGTACACAGCAGTCAATCAGCCTGATTGATGAAATCATTTGCATAAAAAGTAAAGAAATGTGGGGCTTCTTCCTGCCTGCCTGCTGCCCACGTTCCCTGCTATTCGGTGCCTGCACGTCAGCTATCTACAGGGGCCCAGTTGCTGTGACCACCCCTGCTGGAGCAGAAGACTCCTGACTTCAGTTCCATCACTCCACAGCCCAGCATCAGGGGTTGCCATGTCGGGCTAAAATCCATCTTGGACCAGTGGCGACCCCCCCCCCCGGCAGAGAAGCAGAGGGCTGCCAGCTTCACTGCAGGAGAAGTTGGCATCCTGGTGGAGCAAGTCCAGGTGCATTATGAAGCCCTCTTCAGGCGAACATGCACCGGCAAGGATGGAGAGAAGAGGATCTGGATGGACATCGTGGTTGCCATCAATGCGGAGGGGGTGGCAACCCACGACCTACCACATGAGCATCCTGGAACGCATTTGCCCAGTGCTTTACCTCCAGGTCCTCGAGAGGCAGACCCATCCAGAGTCGAGCGGTAAGTCATTGGACGCAGTGCATGTTGAGGTGTGCCAGGAGTGTGCAGCTTGGACAAATGTCTGGAAAGGCCCACGTATGGATGTGTATGTGCAGGGACATGACCGTGCTGCATGTGAGTCCAGTCATGTGTGATGCACATCAATGTTGTATGTGTTCCAAAGCATGATGCACAACTGCATTTTGAGACGCACACATGTTAGCATTTCTGTGTATGTACTATGCCATTTTTGGGGTGTGACACATGGATGCTGGTTCCACCTTCATGTACGTGCACGGTGTACATGTGTGTTTGTTTGACATGTGTGCGACTGTGATACGCCAGGGATGCATGTGACTCAGACACGTAGGAACCCGATTGGCAGATGTGACATAGTTGCCGATGATTGCACTGACAGGTGGTGGAGATGTACAGATGCATGTCTGTCTAGTGGCGTGTGAGCATGTGTTTGGCACTCCCCATGTTGCTTGTGATGTCATGCCAACCTTCGGATGTTCATGCTGTTGTGTGAGTATGGATGCTGCTGCCTGCTGAATGATTCCTGTTAATTTGTGCATGTGTGTGGGGGAGTGTGATGCCATCTGTGACGTTTGACACTGCCACTCATGTGCAACTGTCATGTGTGTATCAGATCATTGTACAGTACCATGATGTCTGTGTTCTGTCTCTCCCTGTCTGCAGTGTCGACTGATGAAGAGGGCGGAGACAGTGCAGTGGAGCACAGTGGCAGGGATCCCTCCGCCAGCCGGAAACGCAAGGCCCAGTTCCCCTCCCAGGTAGTGATATCTTCCGGGAGTGAGGAGTCTGGTGCCGCGTCCATGGCCGCAGCTGCCATGGGGAAGGTCCAAGAGGTGGATTTTGGAGGTGGACTCCTCGGCAGCAGTAGGGGCAGCTGAGCCCCCACAGGGGCCTAGGGAGGAAGATGGCATGGGGTCATTCAGTTTGGTGGGGGGTTTGCTTGAGGAGGGGGCCGTGATAGCCCCATACACAGGGCCTGGAAGGGGGTATTCCACTGGTGCTAGTGGTGCAGTCCAGGGGCAGGGACAGGAGGTAGTACAGGCTGCCGCAGAGGTGCCTGTGTGTAATCCTGTCCCCGATTCTGTGACTGCAACATCCAGCACCAGCAGGGATGCCTCCGTCCAGACCCGTTTTCAGGGAGGGGATGCGCAAACAACAACTGGCCTTCCTCTCCCTGCAGAAGTTGCAATCGTGACCGGATTGAGCCTGTCCTAGCTGAGGTGGCATTGCGCCAACATGGTATTCGGGATGACGTGCAGGGTTCTCGTCTGGACAATGCACATCATTTCAAATACCTTTTTGGCCGCGTCAACCTACTAGAACAGGTCATTGGCACTGGGTTCATCTGTGTGCTGGATCTTCTTGCGACCCCCTCCTCAACTGAACCCCCATGTGCCAGTCGTACTCCGTGCCATCTCCCACCCAAGTATCACCTGGGCCCCCTGTGGTGCTGCCCCTGAGCTAGCAGCCAGGCTGGTAGAGGACACATCCCTGCCACAGTCGGGAGTCGGAGGTCCAGCAGGGATGGCCACCCCACCAACTGGACCCCAGCAAGAGGAGGACGTGCAGGCATTAACAGGCAGGGCACGTGCACAGCAGAAGCAGGCTCAGGGTGGGAGCAATCATGGCTCTGGGCCATCAACATCCCAGGGGCAGGCATCGGCCGGCAGGCAGCAGGAACCAGGATTGGGAGTGTCTTCCGTGTGGCAGCAGTTGGGCCGGAAAATAGATGCAGAGCGGCGGCGGGCAGAGAGGGCATGGCTAACAATGGTCAGGGTGGAGAACTCCATGCACCGGGCGTTGAGGCGGGCTGAATGCCTCGAGGCAACTCGCAGGGAGTTGGAGGAGGCCATGGCTGCATCCCTACGAGACCTTGGGGCCAGGGAAGAGGCCCGCCTCCGGGACATTGAAGTGGAGTTCGATGATGCCCTGGCCCGGGACATCAATGAGTGAGCCGTCGCCCGCCACCTTTGTAAATAGTTATTTATTATGTAGGATTTTGGTTAGTTGGGCTCATGGACCCTTGAAAATTCATTTGTATATAGTTATGGACTTGGATTTACTTTATTTTTTGACCCATGGAGGAAAGCTTTGCTTTTTTTGGGACTTTGGATTTTGTTTCATGGTCGGGGCCTGCTGGCAGGTGCCCGTCACCGGTGGTGGGGGACATGAGTCAGGGCCTGCTGGCAGGTGCCCATTACTGGGAGTGGGGTGGGGGGACATGAGTCAGGGCCTGCTGGCTCACTGGGGGTAGGGTGGGGAGGGACATGTTTTGGGGCCTGCTGGCAGGTTGCCCTCACTGGGGGTGGGGTGGGGGACATGTGTTGGGCCTCCCAAGTGCATGGTGCCATGTGGCCTGCCTGCGGGGCATGGCCAGGTGTGATGGGCTGCCCGCGGGTCATGGTCCGGGGTGATGGGCTGGCTGCGGGTCATGGTCTGGGGTGATGGGCTCCCTGCAGGGCATGGCCAGGTGTCATGGGCTGCCTGCGGGTCATGGTCTAGGGTGATAGGCTGGCTGGGGCTATGGTCAGGGGTGATGGGCTGCCTGCGGGGCATGCCCAGGGGTGATGGGCTGCTTGCTCATACACTTCAGACCGGAACTATATTTGAAAATCTTTCTGCATGTGAGGTGCTGCAACAGGTGAAAGGAAAAAATGAGGTTTTAGAGGGTAAACTTACCAATAGTCTTGCTATAATGAGAGGAACCAAAGGAATATTGGTATGAAAGACACTCCAAGGTTAGAGGCATGATCAGAAATGTGAGCTCTCCAAATAGGTTTGTGAATTTAAGTTGCACTGAGTATAGTTGGGATGATCTTGCAGAGTGGATTTGTCAAACTAATCCACAGAAAGAAGACACAGAAAATATGACACCAGGAGAATTGTGTTCCATGGACCCTGTAAGTGTATCAGGGTTCTTTCATCACAGAGTTTTAGCCATGTTACACTTTATATGTAATAAGGAAAATGGTCCACTAGGTACTGCGGAACATTTCTTTTAGAGGAAATAGTACCAGGCATGTGGGGCTCCACAAATACATATAATGTTGTGGATTAAAGGTGCTCCTCTGTTTTGTAAAGAAAGTGATGACTGTGTGATGGAGTTCATAGAAAAATATGTTACTTTTTCCATTCACGCTCAGCATGTGATTGCTGATCTACGGAACAAGGTGACACGATTTCAAAGGCACTCATGTGGTAAGTACTGTCAGAGAAAATACAAAAGTAAAGAGAAATACTACACAGGAGAATTGACATTCCAAGTCCTGTGACACCAGTGGGTCGAGTGATTAATTTGATGTCATCTGTTCGACACCATGTTACTCGTAAGTCACCAAGAAATACCTATCATTTAAACAGAGATAAGGAATGCTAATTTGTTAATGATTACAGTCCTTTCATTGCTCAGCTTTGGAAACTAATACTGATGTACAGTATATTGCTGATGATACAACAGCTGTTTCTCATTATGTTACAGCATACATGATAAAAGCTGAAAAGAACAATGCAGCTGTGGTATGGGCAGACTTATCAGCAGATACAAGTCTTAGTCAGAAACTTCTAAGCTGTGTATAAGCTAATGTCCTGCAGTATACATACTGAATTTTATCCCCAAGATGGTGACCCAAACCCCCAAGATGTCTACAAATAAAAAGGAATAAAGCATTGTTTGAGTGGAGTCATCATACACATAACATATGTCAATTTTGGCTCATAATGACTTTCAGTGGTTCACATTAGTCCATCTGTCATGACTCCACCTATGAGCATTGGTCTAGTAGTAGGGACCTAATTAGGTATGTCTACACGGTTGGATTGATTAAATAAATACCTGGAATAAATGCTTGGAAGACGTACCATCTAAACCTTTAGAAGGTGCAGCTTTGCACTGTTAAGATGGGTGATCACTATCTACCCACAATGCACCAGCCAAGTGACTCTAATTATTTAAGATCCAAGCATGTATATCTGCCTATTTTCAACCCAATGCTCAATAAAACTATTAAATCCACCCACACCCCTCAACATGCTGGGCCTTTTACAGGGAATGTTCAATGACCACACACTGTTTGCTATTTGCAACACTGGTAGTGACCAACCTTGAAACATTCTCTTGGGCTTCATAACTGAACAATGACTAAAAGTATTAGCCCAGATCTGAGCAACAAGCTGAGCACGTTTTCTTTTCTCCATTAGGTATGCTATAAGGAAAACCAGCAATGCTCAAAATTCTTGAAATTGCTGCCACAAGTTCTTCTACCTACTATAACAACTTCAACCTCAATAAATCATTCCCTCTGAAAAGAAAAACATCTAACCACTTTGACATTGTTCACAAGGCTGTGAATATGCAAGGGTGTTGTTGTCCTGGTGATATTGAAAACAGTCTTAAGAATGGAAGGGCTGCATTAGCAGTGGCTAGCCACACTTGATACACCAAAAAAGGATGCATTCCCCGGAGTCCATCTTGCACTCTGACTCCCTGCCTCCCCACTTCCCTTAATTATGCTTTGCCCAATTTAAAAGAAATAAATGCAATTCATTCTGTGAAGTATTGAGCAAGGGATTCATACAATTTGTGACAGTAATATTGGCAGTGGCCCTCATTACGACCCTTGCGGAATTCGGAAAACGATGGCGGAAATGCAATACCGCCATCGAATAGCGCTCGGTGCGACTATGACCCGTCACCGCAAAGTACGAAGCCATTAGCGACACCGTAGTGAACGCCAACGCTAACTGCACCAAGCACGCGCGCGCGCGCCATGCCAAACCGCAAACACCACCATGGCGCAAGGGTACGCCAATTCCGACCCTAGCGGACATGTACCTAACGCCATCAAGCATGGCGGAATGTACCATTCCGCCATGGTGAGAAGTACGGCATCGCGAATCAACCGTAAACGGCCCCACTGAGTGCCTGTACACCGCTCCCTGCCCACAAAGTACAACTCCCCGTAGGTGCAATGAAGTCACAATGCAACCATTGAAATGTACAAGTCACCCATGCATGCCAACGAACAAAAGAAACACAACAGGGGCCAATGGGAGCTGCAGGGCACAGATGGCACGAATACAGAAGCCATCCCAATGGACATGACCACAGTCCCCCACCAAGAAACGCACGCAAACACAGGCACCTGTGACCAGCAATATTCCGAAAATCACATCATTCCACCAGTCCACCTGGCTGACCGGCATCTGTTACACAAAACCCAATCCCCCGCCCCTGAGCATGACAACATTCAAACTGTCATATTGGCAGCCCCCATCCCTGACCTCACGGGCTTCGTAGGCAAACGCGCCCAGTACAGTACCACGCAACTAAACTCCGAAGCTGGAACCCAATGCAGATCTCCTCACAATACATCGCCCCCCAAATAGGCATATGCCACATCACTTGCAAAGAAAAACGCTACACGGGCCAAATCAGAATAGAAATTTAATGCACATCAAAATCACCAAGCCCATACAGCCATCAGGCCATGAACTCCAAAACACTTTTCACCATTGTGGGCTGCATCCGCAAGAAATGACCAGCCACTACTTGTGTGACGCCCTGTTCCCTCATGGTACACAGAGCCACATTCACGTACGAAAAGGCAACATGGAAGCGCACAGAACCGCAGGGCCGTCCCAATGGGGAGGCACTAGTCCAGCTGAAAGGCCGAAATGTTGCTCCGAGCCACCAGTACTGCGTAAGGGCATGTGGGCCATTGGCGATCGTCCCATAAGATCGTAAAGCTGCTCCACTGATTAACACGAAGCAGCAGGTGTCGGGAGTAAAAGCCATCTGCAGGAGTGGCATACAGATGGCAGTGGCAAAAGGGGAGGAGATACCTGTCAACCAAAAGAAAAGAAAAAGAACAGAATGGCCATCAGAACTACATTCGAACAACTCACTTCAATGATCACACTAAATCCACAGCCATATGCATGCTAGCCCACTCCAAAGGATCATCACCACCCCAAAACCACTTGCGACTCATAACCATCTATATCGAGGTGCAAACACCATCACAAACGAGTGTACCTGTGCATGCGTCTGTCAAAACAGAATCCATCAGATGGGAATGTTAACGTGCATGGACACAAGTGTCTGAGGGCGCGTCGAGACAGGGAGGGCTCAACAAGGCCAGATAGACGATGGTCCCACTATGGCAGCCCTGCATCACATAGCGTAGGGGAGGCGGATAGATCCCAAGAAGCCCTGTACATGGCAAACTCTGTATCAAATCACCTGCCCATGCATCCATTCATCATT
Source organism: Ambystoma mexicanum (assembly GCF_040938575.1). NCBI lineage: Eukaryota > Metazoa > Chordata > Amphibia > Caudata > Ambystomatidae > Ambystoma > Ambystoma mexicanum. Next base: position 1,055,329,318 of record NC_090922.1, on the reverse strand, counting down.
CCCTCATCCCGGGATCAAAACGCCTGAATAATTACTCACATAACATTAGAAACATCCATTGAGTCTGTGCGTTATGCAGCCTGCAAAATCCACAGTGCCCCAGCCCGTAATTCCAGTGTTGTGAAGTAACATGTATTTGGGAACGGCCGGCCTCATCGCCCACGTAGCTATTGCGCATCCCAAACTATTCATATCAATCATTGCATCCTCGCCATGGCCCCTGTCTCAAGGACATTGAACAATAGAACGTTATATTTGCAGTCAGACCTGTGGGCATCTCCTCGCCGCTAGCTGATAACCGAAAGCGCCGCCCTTCGAATTCCTCATTTGCAACATCACGTCGAAGAGGCATCTGTGGCCGTTTGAAATCACTAATTATTCCATCGAGTGCGGCTGTGTGTGAAAATGGCAACTGCCTTCACCCACAAATGGGACGCCCCGCCCGTCGTTGCAACTCGGTACAGTGATGCATGAGGGCCCACCGTTACTCGAGTACTACGTTCCACTGACCCTTCACAAGTCTGTTCGCGACTGCACAGATAGTATGTGAAACAATGGGACCACAGCAGAATGAACATATCAACCAATCTTACACGGCCATCGGGTACAAATACATGATTGCAATAGCAAGATGCCATTCCCCGAATTGCAGCGTTGTGCGCGGGACGTGCTCGGCCAAAGGGGAGAGCAGTTTGCACAGGTGGAATTAATCACCACAGGTGGAGGCCATACAGCCTGAAAACACATAAATTGCACACCCAGTCTCCTCCCACAACCACACCGAAATGCTACCGGCAGGACTCGCGATGTTGGCCCTGGGGGACCTGATAGCACTGCAAGTACTCCAACTCCAAGAAGAAGACGAACACCAACTACAACCGGCCGCACGGAGGAGACGCAGGAGGAGGAGGAGGCCAAGGCAGGGCCAGCAAGGGCCGCCAGCACAGCCACTACCACCACGCAGGCAGCCCGCAATCCCACGCCTCCGAGCACATCCGTTCAACCTCACTGATGAGCAGATCCACACCCTCTACCGTCTGGACCGGGACACCATAGCCGCCATTGTGGACATGACACAGGCTGACCTTGTCAGCATGATAGATAGCCCAACCGCCATCCCACCCCTACTGAAGGTGGTGTCTGTACTCCACTTCCTGGCCACAGGCACCTACCAGCACACAGTCGGACAGTTGCATGGCATTTCTCAGCCACTGTTCTCACGGACACTATTTCAAGTGCTCGATGCCCTCCTGCAGCACGCAGACGACTACATCTCTCTACCACGCTCGGAGCAGGAAATTACCAACACAAAAGTGGGATTCCATGCACTTGCCGGCATACCGGGTTGCATTGGTGCCATCGACTGCACCCATGTGGAATTGGTCGTCCCACATGCCATGGAGGCCCAGTACCGCAACCGAAAACAATTTCATTCCCTGAATGTACAAATGGTGTGGGACTCCAACAGGATCATTACACATTGTTGTGCCCGATTCCCTGGATCAACCCATGATTATATGGCCTTGAGGAACTCTACAATACCACGCTACATGGAGCGACACGCAGGGAACAGATCCTGGCTACTCGGTGAGTCTCATTACATGCATGATTATGTGGGGTATGTGATTTGGCAATGACCTGGCAGGAAGGGGGGGGGGGTGTGCGTACGTAGCAATGGCATTCCACATCATACGTTTCTCGTCCACATACAGGTGATGCTGGATATCCACTGAAGAGATGGCTCCTCACACCAGTCCGGAACCCACGGGACCAGCATGAGGAGGACTACAACCATGCCCACTCACGTACCCGTGTAGTCATTGAACAGGCATTCGGCCTACTGAAGACTCGTTTCCGCTGCCTCAGCAGGTCTGGCGGGGCACTCCTGTACCGCCATGAGAAGGTTGCAAAGATGGTCATGGCATGTGTCATGCTCCACAACATGTGCGTACGTAGAAATGTGCCCATGCCCCCTGACGCAGAACTGCAAGCACCTGATGATGGTCATGATGAGGGTGGGGATGTGGCAGCACCTCATGGAGTCTGCGAGGCACCGGAGGCCCGTGACATTCGTCAGCATCTCATTGATGCATGCTTCTAGCACTCACGCCTGGTTGCTGATACATGGACACGGGACTCGTGGCACTGTGTGTGTCTGGGACATGCACAATATGGACTGTACGCCTATGATGGCCTAGTACACAAAGATCAATGTCCACACATCTCATTGGTTGATCGTGCACTGTTTATGGCATATGTGATATCATGTTGAACACCCTATCGACCCGCCACCCAAGTGAGCCCAACACACCCCCTCCACCCTCCTACCTCCCCCCCGAACACCAGTGTCCAAAGATGCTCATTGTCAGTGGGCTGTCGCTATTGCAAGCCCCCTCTGCGGGTATCAGGGGCACCCCTGCCTGTGGAGCGCAGGTTCCTCCCAGATCTACGTTGGGGGCTGCCCTGGACGGAACTTGCAACGGATGATGTGTCTGCCTGCTCACGTCCATGCATGTCCCTAAGGGTTTGCGAGAGCTCAGTGAGCACACGGCGCACTGCGGCAAGTTCGGCACATACGTCTTTGGACGTCGCATGCAGTTCCCCCCTCAGGCTCTCGGTGCTTCTCTCCATTTGGGCCCTTAGCGTCTCTGTACCTCTCTCCATTTCTGCCCTAAGTGTCTCAGTTGATGTTTCTATGTCTGCCTTAGTGCCCCCACATTCATCGGCATGGTCCTTGAGGAGCGTGGCCAGTTGCTGCTGTTGCACGATTAACTGGTCGAGGGACTGTTGCCTCTGCTGGGCCATGGCCATTTGCGGGGGTGTCACAGAGGGGCTGTTGTCCTCATGTTGCCTTGCCACAGGGCTTGTGGGGGATGGCCAGTCGTCGTCTTGTGGGTGCCCCTGCGTGGTATCCTCATGTTGTACGGGATGGGACAGACAGGGGGATTGGGACAGGTCATGGATGGATCTGACTTCGACATCCCCGTCTTCTGTGTCGGAGCATGCTGCCATCAATGGGGTGTCACCTATGGTGCTGCTGCCACCAGAGGCAGTGCCTTCTGTGGCATCCGTTGGGGGGACCTGTGGTGGTGGTGTTGTGGGCATGCTGGCTGCTGGGGTGCCTGTTGATGTTCCCTCCTCTGTGCTGCCACCTGATTTGTGCTGCTGCCGTGTCTTGATGCGTGCAGCTGAGGTGGAGGGTCTTTGGCCGTTGGTCTTGGCCCTCTTTGCAGGTGTGCTGGTAGGGGTGTCCTGAAGCTTGTCGTTTGGATCGGACCCTGTGGTGGAGTAAAGGAGGGCGAGGGTTATTGATGGGTCTGTGGGAATTGGAATGGCATTGTATCACATGCATTGGGGTGGTACCTGAGGGTGATTTGGGTCGGGGCCTTGGAGGTGCTTTCATTTGTGTGTGGAGTGAGGGTGCAGTTGTTTGGCAGCCTGCAGTTAGGGTGTGCCTGCTGCACGTGTAGTGCGTGTATTAGGGGTTTTTAATTATTTATGTATTTATTGTGGGTTTTAACGTGCGCTATCAGGCCGATGTGTGTGGACGTTCTCCTGGACATGTGTTTCTGTTGCACTATGTGGACGCATGGTACTTCACATGGATGGACTGTGTGGATTTGGCATTGTTTTCTTTGGCCCACCTACCTGAATCTTCGGATGTCTGCACTCCTTTCTCCATCCCTCCGACTCCCTCTATGCTCTCCATTCCGATGGTGGAGGCACAGATTTCTTCCCAGGGGGTCAACTTGATGGGTGATTCAGGACCTCCCCCGGTGGCTGTGGCAATGTTGCGGTTGGCAGAGAGTATGCTGCGGACGCGTATCCGCAGGTCGTCCCATCGCTTGCGGCATTGCTGTGGGGTGCGGGGTGCGGTCCCCACCGCACTTACCCGCTGTGCCACCAGAGCCCATATGGCCTTCTTGTTTGCAAGTGCCGTTCTGGTCATTTGCGTGGAGAAGACGACGGCAGCATTCTCCTGGAGGGTCTCTGTTAGCACGGTGAGTTCCTCACGGGAGAAGTGGACCTGCCGCTTGCGGTCGCACGCTTTCTTCGCTACTTTTCCCATTTTTCTGGGTTTCGCTAGGGTGGATGACGGGTTGGGGTGTGTTTCAGGGTAGTGATTTTAGTGGTTGTGTGGTTTTAGTGGTTTTATAGGTGTACGGCGGGATGTTTCCCGTTCCGGGCCCATGTTTTTACTTCCGTTTCCGTATATTTCCGGTCACCGTACTTTCCGGTAGGCGCACACTGCGGTGACCGCTAAGAGGGGTGGCGGTATTGCACCTAGGGCGCCGTACGGCGGCGGTGTGGGCTGTTTTGGGGTCATTTCCGCCATCGCGGACTTTGCACTTCCGCCATGGCGTGGTGCTCGTGCCCGATGGGTCGGAATGGGCCGCACTTTGCTCCTTCGTGCAATGGCGGAAACGCTATTTACGCTGTGGCGGTCCGGTCAGTCACTTTCCGCCAGGGTCGTAATGAGGGCCAGTGTGTGTTAGAGGGCATTTGTGAAACTATAGAACTAGGTTGACATTATTTTTCAGCGATAGGCAGGAGGGTCTTATAATGTAGCTCTGATGCGAGATATACAAAGGAAGCACCACATACTGGCTCCTACATACAGCATTTCAAACCACATCTATGCTGTGGCCCAGGCCCACATTTAAGGCGATGTGCTTTGTAGGTGCAGGTGTGAATTAAAAAAGAATTACAGGGGCATTGTGTAGTCGGTGCTCACCCAATTGCCAATACGTGCTGCTTTTTCTCATTAAACACAGTGTTCAGGATTGGGAAGTGTTGTATTATCCAGTGCTGCCACTAGTATATTTGTGTTCAGGTATGTACAGGGTTACTTTGGATCATACTGTTGGTGATCCAACCTCATCTATTGTAAATTGCACTGGTTGTAGTATAAATGTACTCTACTGTCTTATCTTTGCTCAATGATATTTTACTAGTTTAAAATGTCATGCATACTACAGGAATGCTACATTGTTTACTTTGTAAAATATCAGAATATGCACGCTTATGTGAAAGCTACGCAGCACCTACAGAGTTTACAATGTGGTATCCTTTGGCCTTTTTCAGACATGAACTGCTGATTTCTGTGTGTTTTGTCTCCTATTATGTCTGAAAGCAAGGAGTCAGTAATACCCAGATTTTAGAGCCTCTGCTAGCAACATGGATTTTTGTTTAGCCTCAGCTGAATGTGTTTTCGCCACATGCATATAGCTAGATTGTTGCTCAATAAGGCCCTTTTTGGTGTATTGGTCAGTCAGTTCGTGCCTTTTAACTGAGGAATTCAGCTGCATGTGCCTGGGCCTTTCAAATAAACAAAGGCCCAGCCCTGAGCACTCAGGGTGGAGGACTGAAGAGAGAGGAAAAGGTGACGGTCTGGAAAAGGCATGTAGAGAGCCTTCTTGTCAACCTTTTCAGCAGAGACCCGTAGAGAGATGATAATTCCTCTGGCCAATTACAGGTGGCGAAGGCAAAGGCAACAAAGAGTCCAGGAACCAATTTCCACCCTCCAGGTCCACCCGCCCCCAAACACCAAACAAAACCACAGCGAGTGACAGAAATTGCCACTTTTTAGTGCAAACCAAGGTAGCAGATCTCCACGATGCAAACTGAAAAAGACTCCTTTTCTGCGTTTTTACAGAGGAGAATGCATACCATAAAAATCAGTGTGTGCCACTACCGTGTCACGGCCCATTGCTAATGCTTGCTGTGTTACTGCAGCGAGAGGGGGCGCTCCTGTCCACCTTCCTCTCGACTGGGCCAAACTTGAGGTAAATTGTGTTGTGTGGGTATGTGCATGTGTGTGTGTGTGTGTGTGTGTATGTGTGTGTGTGTGCAGTGAATGAGTTTGTCATATTTTTGGAACAAACAGATCACATTTATTGGAATTAGCAAAAAAAATGGAGACAGTCCGAGTTTCCTTTAATGTAATGGCCTACAGCACCTTTTAGGTGGCCCTTTTCAATTCCTGGGCTTTCACCAGTATTTTATTGTCCTCTGGTGACCCGCATCACTTCCAGTTGTAATGTAGTGGACGCCCACCTCTGGTTGCCAACTGTCAGGCAGTAGCACCCATGCCCCAGCTTGGAGTGAATAAACCCGGGACCACTGCATTTAGTTAATGACAAGTCTCAATTGCCCGTTCAATCCCAAAACTGACTTGTACGTGGCCATTGGGTACCATTCGTGGCTGAAAGCACAGCAAAAACTCCTCCCCAGCTAGCACCGCCCTGTAACTACAACACGCTTTGGGGTGGCCCCCTGCTGCCCCAATGCCCCCAATACAAGACCTTCATACTCACCATGGGACCCTATGGCAATTAGGAAAACGTCCTGCCCATTATCGGTCAGATGCACCCAGTCTTGTCCACCATCAGCATGTTCCCACCAGTGCCTGAAAAATCCAATGCCTCGCATTTTGCAAATTTCTCCATGCTCCTATTTAACCTCTTTCTTGATTTTTCCATGGCAGTGTTGCAATGGGCACAACACCATACCTTCTGGGGCACAATCTCAGACCAAATAATGCCAGTGCCCAGCAGCTGTTGGCCCAACACTCTCAGTGCCACTTGCATCTGTTCGAATAGGCGTTCCCTACTGAAAGTGGAAAGGTCTTTTCCTCCCAAGTGCACCACCATAATCCGTGAAGCCGGACTCACCCGCAGCCCGGTGTGTCAAGCTAGACCACCTCTGTGCTCTTCAGCCCCATCTTGGCAGATAACTTCCACTGCTGCGCTCTCTTCTACGCACGTGACACAAATGTGTGTCCCATAAACCACACGGCATCACCCGCTGATACAACAAAAAAGGAAAAACAACAGTCCCATCTACCTATCCTCCGTATTGCTGGTGCAGGCATCCCCTGTACGAAAGCTGTGGTGGCAGCCCCTATACTGAAGCGGTGGGATGACCAGCACTTGATGTGGAGTCCCACCTCCCTGAGGGTGGCTGAGAGAACCCTGCAGAATTGGAAAATAGTCAGGGGGATCCACTGTCATGCACTAATAAGTGAGCCCCACGGGAGTCTTCTGGCCACATAAAGCTTCAACAACTGGATAGGCAAGCTATCCCTGCTCTAGGGCCCAAACAAGGTAACCCACTTCCCTTTGCCCTCTTCATCTGTCTTAGATCTGCGCAACCTGATTGTCACCCCTTCTCCGGTGCTGGTAATGGTAATGGCTACATCCTCTGCTAGCAGGGCACTCCGTGACTGATCATCTTTGCTAGCAGTGACCAGTTTGCTGAACCGGAATGGCCCAGAAAATACCAGGGAAAAAGCAGTCCTAAATGATCAAACCTCATAAGCATTGAAGCAGACTGCGGGCCGGGCCATGAGCAGTTTCTGTAATATCGCTAAATCAATAGGCCTGTGCGCATCCTTCCTTGTCCCTTCCATCCGGTCCCCACCCTTCAGTGCCTCTCGTACCTCAAGTCCTTTCTAGGGTCCCCTTTCTCCAACAACTTGCTGTAAAAGGCTATTCTTGCCAGGTGGGCTGCTGCCCAGCTCCTGCTCTTCCCCTCCCAGTGTGCCCTCACTAAAAATGCACAGACCTGTTCTTCAAGTGCCCCCTCTGAACAACCCAACATGTGTCACACACTTAGAAACATACTGTAGCCCTGCTGGTACCTGGACCTAACTCCTGGTGTGAGTAATCTCTACCCAAGGTCCCACAACATCTGGTCCACGACACCAGCTGCCACCATTCGCTCCTGAACTGTGCCCCCTTCTTGCTGGCAGTCGGATGGGCATTGCGGAACTTGTCCTACTGAAAACGAGAAAGTGCATCAGCTGCAATGTTGACAACACAATGTACATGGCATGTCCTGAACTCGATATTCAGGTTTAATCAAACCTCTACTAACTTTCTTAAGAGACTCAGTACTGCTGGACAAGGACAGAGATGCACCCTCCTGTTGCACAACTCACTTGGCCATAACATGAGGGCCACGACCATTGGAAACAACCCCAGAGCGATGATATTCGTGTTGCTCCCTCTCTTGCGCCATTGCGTGGGCCACTTCTGTGCTCCCCATTCCTGTCCCAAGAGACCCTGAAAGCTTCTTTTCCTGATGCAACAGAGTACATTTGGAGCTCCCCACTTATTTCCCATGGGGTCCTCGATAACTGCACTCCATTAAATCCTAGCAGGAATGACTGCCACATGCGCATGTCCTCCTTCAGGGCTGCAGTGAAAAGACGTGGTGGTATTTCTGTGTGAACCCTGCTGTTTCCCTTACCAATCTTCATGCAAACACCCTCCCACAGTGATAACCCTGGAGTCAAAATTTAATTTACCAAGCAGCTGTGGACTTTTTCCAAAAGTGGTCCTGCCCTTAGACAGGTTGTTCGTAATTTCGCTAATCAGTCCCTGCACCTTGTCAGCGAGTAACCTACAGGTGCCCTTTGCTGTGTATATTTCGATGCCCAGAAAAGTTATTACCTCAGTGGGGACCTGCATTTTGTCCAGCACCAGCGGCATGCCCATCCTAACCATCAGGCTCTGGAAGGAGGTCAGTGAGCCCGTACGCAGTCACTGGACCCCTTCTTCTCCATGAAAAGAAAATCGTCTAGGTAGAGCATGATGCACCCTCTCTGCTCCTCCCTGCATGCAGCCCACTCCAGAAAAGAACTAAACGCCTGAAAGAAAGCACAGGATACCGAGCAGCCCATGGGCGTACACTTGTCAATATAGAACATGCCCTCCCACTGAAAGTAGATGAAAACTGTCAGGGTGCATCGGTAGGAGCCGTAATGCTGATTCAACGTCTACCTTGGCCAGCTGGGCTCCCCTACCCGTGCCGGCCACTAGGTCCATTGCCTGGTCAAAAGAGGTATTGTTCACTAAGCAGTACCCTGGGTCAAGCCAGCCGTTAACTGACTCCCATTTTGCATAGGATAGGTGTATCATCCTGTACCTCCCTGGCTCTTTCTTTGGCACAAGGCCCAATGGGGTCATGATGAAATTGGGAGGGGGGAACAGGAAGGGGCCCACCATCCTGCCCAGTGCCACCTCCTTCCTCATCTTTTTCTTAACCACTACCAGCTGTTTTACTGTTGATGGCAAGTTTTTCACAATCCTCACCATCAGTGGCCTCTCATAAGGTATCCAGAACCCATCTCTAAATCCTCTATATAGTAAATCACGATCTTTGTCTTTGGGATATTCATTTAAAAATGTATGAAGCAATAGCCTGTCAACCGGGGAGGGTCCTTTTGCCCACTTTGGTCTATCGAACACCTCTGTGTATCCCTCTACCCCTGGCCCCCCTTCAGACCTGTAACATTTCACAGCTGGGTGTCCACCTCACACTTTGTGCCCCAACTGCAAGACCCCCATTAAACAACCTGCAAAGTTGTCAGATGTTCTTGCATCTTCTGTTGCTCTTGACCGATGCCCTTGCGCATCGCCCTTGTGTGCCTGTTCCCTTCCCCTTGGTGCGGGAGGCCCTTGGTGAAAGGGCCACTAGCTCCCTCTCTGGTTGTGCTCATAAGTACCAAACCATGCTTTGCGTGTGACCTTCCCCACTTCACCATTCGCTTTGCTGCCCTGTCTTTCCCGCCACATAGGACGCCCAACCCTCCATGTCCTTCGGGTCAAATGTCATATCTGGAACCAGCGGCATCTTGGATTTAAAATACCAGTCATAATCAACAGAACCTTTGGAGCCATACCTCCTTTGCTCATTGACAATCGCGTCCCTGTACTTGAACAAAGCGGCTCCCTTCTCGTGCAACATTTCCATCATCACTGCCGCCAGCAAAGAGAATGTCTCGTTCCAGTTAGCTATGGTCTCTTCGGGCTTATTTCTCTCCTGTCTTTTCCTATCTTCCCTCTTGCTAACCATAAAATCTGGCCCTGCCATTTCTACTCACAGCAAAGAAAATATGTCAAAGTACTCCCTCGGCCATATTCGCTTCTTAACCTGCTTGAAAATGTGCCACGCTAGGGTGGACCTGGCAGACAGCAGAGGGGTGATAGTCACTAGGGTTCCACTCTGTGCCAGACACCCTGTTCTAGCCTGCTGACCCCCCACGTCAGGCCCATTCTCCACATTTACTGTGGGTCCGTTCACCCTTGTCATTGCATTTGGCTGCTGTGGGAAGGAACAACCGGGACCAATGTCGGGGCCAATTCCCCTTTCTCACATTGTACTCGTCCCACCAATTCACCCAATCCTCTGATAACCTGTTGTTGCAACGGTGCTGACGTGACCTCTGTTAGACAAGACAGTACCACTGCAGCACGGGTGGTTGGTGCCCCCACGGCCTCCACAATCGCGGCAGGCACCTGCGGGCCCTCCCATACTGTCCTTGTGGTTTCAATGCTGCCCACCTCTTGTGCTGGCAGCACAGCCCTCTGCAACAACCTCAGCATGTTCTCTATTGCCCTACTTACTGATCTATTTCCCAAATCATTACCTGTTGGCAGCTCCGCCAGCTGACTTTCACTGCTGGTTGTGCGGGATCCACCACAACCTGTAATTCAAAGTGCTCTTGTACCTTTGCAGTGGCTGCCTTGCACCCTGGGCATTTCCCTGGGCGGCAGGGTGTATATCGTGATGGGCGGGCAAATCTGTGCTTGGACTTCTTGCTTGTGTGAGGTCACCTTATGCTCCTCCTCCAGAACCTTTTTTGTCCAACCCTTTTCCTTGCTGCATAATGTCTCTTGAAAGAGTGCCCAAAGCTCAGCCTCATCATCAAAATCGTACCCACTGCCGCCGCTGGAGGTGCCCTTTCCACTGATGAACACGTCCGATAACCTCTGTCCAGACATCTTGAAAACTATGGTGACAGGTAAAAAAATGTGCTCTTGTAACCTGTGCATAGGGCAATTGTAATACCAGCTGCCCAATTTAGAAAATTCCTGCACCAGGCCCCACTCCCACTATCAACACCGCCAACATGTCATAAAGTGCTACACCACGCTAATCGTTATATCGCCCCCGAATAATACACAAATATTCCAGGGATGAGCGATGCCACAACCTCCTCATCGTGGAAGTTTAGAAACCTTACCAAAATATTGATTGCTGTGGTCCTGTGTCATGTACCGAGACCAACCTGCATGATCCTGTCCGTCTGTGCCCCAGACCTTTTATACCTGTGACAGTACATAATGTGTTGTTAACGCAAGAATACAAGTGCCCCCATGCCTCCAATCGTAGCCCCTGGAAACCCTGGTCCCCAGCATGAAATTCGTGAAATACATGTCCATTTCCAACTTCCTTCACATTAGTCCACCCCTCCCATTTTTGCATAAACCTTGCCCAGGTACAAAACACATTAATTCTTGAAATCCATCTGCAAGGCTGTCCAAGTTTGCAGAAGAGCCACCTCGCCAGTCACATAACCCAATAAGCCATTCTGTGACTTTTGTTTTATATTCAGTCATGCACTTAGTGCCAATGTCTTTCCTCATTGTATTCCATTAATTAAACTTCCCCCTGTCCGCCATACCACATACCCATTCACTCTCCCCTTCCCACCATAACAAAAAAGTGCAGACCTGAACCCCAATAAAATGTGTCCATTTTAAAAACACATTGGGCCTCATTCCGAGTATGGCGGTAAGGGATAGCAGCCACAGGTAACGAGACCGGTGGCGGTATTCCCTTACCGCCATACTCCGGGCCTCATTACGACCCAGGCGGTAACTTACCGCCTGGGCCGTGACTTTACCACCATGGCGTAAACTACGTTTACGCCATGGTGGTTGGCGGACTTACCGCCCCATTCCGAGTTTGGCGGGGCGGTAAGTCCCCAATCCCCATTTACCCTTCCCCATTCCCATTTTTGCCCCATAGGGCATAATGGGAGTGGGGAAGGCGTTAATTACGCCACCGTAAATTACGGTGGCGTAATTAACTCCATGGTCCCTTAGCGCTATGGATTTTAACACCTGCTAAAAGCAGGTGTTAAATCCGCCATGGCGCTAAGGGACCTCGTACTCAGGCGGTAAGGGTCGGCGCTGTTTACGGCGCCGTAAACCCCTTACCGCCTGAGTTGTAATGAGAGTTCCCTCTGCGCCCTCGCCCTTAACGCCTGCTTTGAGCAGGTGTTAAAGTCGAGGGCGCAAAGGGGCCTGCAAGCCAATAACGGTGACCGTAATGAACGGTCACCGTTATTTGCATCTTCCCCATTCCCATTAAGCCCTATGGGGGCTCATTTGGGAATGGGGAAGAGCCTTGGTGAATGGGGAATCACCGCCCCGCCAACCTTGGAATGGAGCGGTGATTCCGCCATCCACCAAGGCGCTGCCGGTCCGGGTACGGCGTCAACCAAGGCGTTAATAGCGCCATTGGTTAGCGCCGTACTCGGAATGAGGCCCAATATTATTTTACTAACACTTTCTTATTCTTGCTGTTCCACATTGCCTGTGCCAGACCAAAGATTTGCAAGGGCTACATTGACCCATTGCGTGCACTCTGCTACGAGCCCTCGCGCTGGGGCGGGTGGCTGCACAGTTAATCAGCGCTGGGTCCCCCTTTACAACGCTGACATCCCTGTAGGTGGCGACACAGACACTTCTTTAAATAAACAATGCAACAGTGTGCCGAGCAAAGACTCAGCCCGGCATACCCCCATGCTGCCGTACTTCCGGTAGTCCCAATAACATAATTAGATGTTCACAATCTTGTCATTTTTGGGAGGGCTCAATCCCCAACCCTCCAGGTACCAATATCAAGTAGACTCATGGTAATCATCTGTGTACCCTGCGCAGGAAATGTTCTTGAAGTGCTTCCATGAGAGCACACAGGCGCTGCCACAAAACATATTTGTAAGCGGTCAGTACGATGCACTATAGACTTAATTTTGTTTCCCGACGCACCCAGGTGCGAATCACATTCCAAAAATCAAATGCTCCTATTGGATGTATTCCTATTGTGGACCCAGAGAGAGAAGAACCATAAATGTCACTCCTCTTCATCTTGGACATGTGCCCACCATTGCATCACTTGTAGGAAGCGCACCAACCTCGACCTGAATTCCGCTATCAAGGCCTCATAATGCCCATCACCCTAACCTGGGGAGCAGAGGCCGTGGAAACATAACAAATGACACGTGGCTTGCAAGCCGCAATGCAAAGACCCGGGCACAGTTGCCGACTTGATGACAGACCCTACATGCAGCACAAAGACCCCGAAACCCCACAATGAACATGCAGCATAAAACCCTCCATACAATGGACCCGGGTGCTGTGGCCGCTCTGATAACGGGCCTTGCCACAAGAAACACGCGGCGCGAAAGCTGCAAAACAACAAACATGGGGGCTGTGCTGCCCTGCTAATCTGACCTGACACGCGGCAAGGAGGCCACCATCATAGCCAACAGCCCAATGTATGTTATGCATGGTGACCGCCATCTCGGTTAATGGCATTTTAAACAGTCTTAATGCCCAGGACAATGGCCTACTGCCCGTGTAACGTCACTTTTTGCTATCTGTCAGAAAATCCTATCGGTAGGAAAATCTGACAGGAATTGTAATGTCATTTGTTTCTACCCATCAGAAAATCCTACCAACAGCAGGCATTGCGCAAGCCACCCAGGGGTAGGAAAAAGTGACGGGTAGGAAAACCTGACAGCCTGACCTGTCATTCCTACCAGTCAGAAAATCCTAACGAGAGCAGGCATTGGGCAACCCCCTTAGGGGTAGGAAAAAGTGATGGGGTAGGAAAATCTAACAGCCTGACATGTCATTGTTTCCTACCCGTCAGAAAATCCTACCGTGAGCAGGCATTGGGTAACCCACCCAGGGGTAGGAAAAAGTGACGGGTAGGAAAATCTGACAGCCTGCCTGTCATTTTTTCCTACCCATCAGAAAATCCTACCGAGTGCAGGCATTGGGCACCCCCCCAGGGGTAGGAAAAAGTGATGGGGTAGGAAAATCTAACAGCCTGACATGTCATTGTTTCCTACCCGTCAGAAAATCCTACCGTGAGCAGGCATTGGGTAACCCACCCAGGGGTAGGAAAAAGTGACGGGTAGGAAAATCTGACAGCCTGACCTGTCATTTTTTTCTACCCGTCAGAAAATCCTACCGAGAGCAGGCATTTGCCCACATACCAGGAAAGTGGTAAGTGGAGTAAGAGGTTATGGAAACAATTCCTCTTTTTTCAGTTTGATGACATACCCAAGTGGATTGACACCTCTCCCGATGCAAGATCCTCATGGAGCTCGGTGGAGGTTTCTGAATGCCCAGCCAGCGTGTGTGTGCCAAGGGGGCAATGTTCAAGGCGCTTTAGGAAGTAGCAGCCTATAGAGAGATGGGGGCATTGCTCAAAGAGTCAGGGACTGAGACCCCTCCAACAAAAGGGCCTGCCTCTCTGACTTTCGATCCTGATGAGACCCCCGGCCCAGCCCAGATCCCCCATGAATGAGGGTCTTGTGGAACGCCAGCCGTCCCTGCCCTTCTCCCTGACCTCAGCATGCTTTGTGCTTTGCCCTGCCCGCCTCATGTTACTGCTGGGGGAGATGGCTCATCCGGCAGCACTGAACCTCAACCACATCAAACAAGATCTAAGGCGGGGGCACTCCCTCACCCACGCCTGGGCTGGTGTAAAATGGCTGAGGTGTGTACACAGTGCCCTAAACGCCCCCTCCCTCCCTACTGCTTTCCTCTGAACAAAGATGCCTCTGCTATTTCGGCGGCCCTACCTCCACTATTTAACTATAAGTCATGACTGGGCATGCGCATGCACTGCATACTTTATTTAGTATTCATTTTTGCAGTTACATAGCACTACAGGCTCCTGAACGCTACTCATTACCAACAGAGTAGGGTGCTCATTTATCGACCTCAGCAGGTTAAACATCAAAGCTTTCTCTGAATACAGAACATGAGGGAAGAAACCTGGGCATGTACTGCAGTGGGGGCGGGGAGGGGGGTGAGCAGATGGATGCGAGCATGCGCGCATGTGTGAAAGATGGATACACATCCACAAGGGCTGAGAGGCCAATGTGGGCATGTCTGCATAGAGACTGGTGCAGCAGAGGTCCACTAATGGCAGCGTTCTCTCTGGCCATCTTATGGTCACAGTAAAAAGAGCTTCCTGGGGGGCAAGAGGGGTTGGGGGCGGGTGGGGGGGGGCACACAACATCACAGAGGCAATATGCCCTGGTCTTTCTACAGCACAATTACAACCATGGAATGACGTTTGAATAAATTGCCATACGTAAGCAAAATGAGAAACAAAAGCAAATGTAAGTTATTTAAGAACAAACTTACCTGGAAAGACAGCAGCAGTACTACTCAGGGACTCTACACCTTTCACCGTTCAAGTCGAGAAAACAAAGAGGGCTACTACTCCCCATACCTGTGCATATAAGCATTTCCCTGCCTCCCACTATCCAGCCTTGCCTCTCGACAGCCCCTCACACCTTGCCCCAGTATTTGGTGAATGTCCTTCTGCCTCCTGCCATCCTCTTCACCCCAGCATGCCCTCCCTTTTATCACACTCTCCTATATACCAGGTGCCCCTTCCCCTTGGAGCTGCCTGCATTCCTTCCCCACAAGCCGGTGAATCTCCATGGCTGGTGGGGGGCTCACCACTAGTTGTTAGGTGTGGGGGCCACCAAGAGGCCAATGTGGACAGGTCTGCATACAGACTGGTGCAGCAGAGGTCCACTGCACACTTTTAGTATTCATTTCTGCATTACATAGCGCTACAGGCTTCTGCATTTTGGAGCTCGTAGTATTTATTATATGTCAAATTTAATATGGAACTCCAAGTTCCAGGGTGAAACGCGCAGTTGGCTAAATTTCATACACCATGAGGAGAAACTGTACGATTTGGTCACAGAACAAGTGTGTTGATAATTGTCCAGTAATCAGGGTATCTGCAAAAAGAAAGATGTTTTGGAGGGGACACCATTATGTTACCTGACTTGCATACTTTTGTGTTCTTCGCTTGTGTTTGAGCCGGGATCATGACCTAATCCTGTTGAACGTTAAATAATGAACAATGTGCGCATACATTTTAGTTTACTTTTCAGGGCAAGATAGCTTTGGGAGCTAATGCACTCCCTACAAGCGATCAGCTAGCAACCACCTGGTCGTGCATTCACATCATGTCAGGGTGCACAATGCTCAACTCTTCTTAGTTCATTCCAGATACATTTATTACAACCGCTACGATTCTTAATTAACATCATGCTTCATTGCACCCAGAGTTCGCGTTCTATCTATACTGTGCCCTGTCTACTGGCGCTGAAATTGCTCTCACATCAGTCTCCTGCCTCTGTTTACTGCCCTAAATTCCTTAACCTGTGCCTTAACCAGTGGACAACCTACACCAATCACCACGAGGCATTTGAGACATGCTTGACCTGCGGTTCGGGAGCCACTTAGCAATGTTTTATGTGCTGCCTTATGTTGGTACCACACCAAATGCATTCTGGTATCTGTGGTCTGGAGCTAACTATTGCAGTAAACAGAAGTTGGGTCAGTGCTGTGCTGGGTTGTGCCAGGATTGGTGGAGGCTATGCTCGGGTGACCTAGGTGAGTGGGCATTGCAGCGAGTGAGCTGCGGTGGGTCAGTGCTGTGCTGGGGATGGTTCAGGTGCTGGCTTGATCTTGGGCATGTTGGGTGCCAGGTCTAAGCTAGAGTGGGAGGATGGAGTGCTTGGAGGTGCTAGGGTTGGTGGAGGAGGTCCTACAGTGACCTGGTTTGGGCGCAGCGCTGTGGTGAGTGGGCTGCTGGGCTGTGCTAATATGGGTGCAAAGGGCCTCATTACATGTTTGGTGTTCATTCAGTGGCCCTTATTCTTCATTACCATTACCGCCACTTGGTCCCATGAGTGCGCAATGGGATTACAAATGGTGGTAATATGGTGTAATTCCCTGTGTGTGTAGTGCACAGGACTCCATGGAGATTTGTGGTGGATTTACCACCGGTGGATTTGTTGCTGGAGGTAAATCCTCCACTTTATATCCAAATGTATAATTCAGTGGGATGTGTGTGTGAGCTAGGGGATGCTTGTGTGAGCTATATGATGCTTGTATGAGCTAGGGGATGCATGTGTGTGCTAGGGGATGCTTGTGTGAGCTATGAGATACTTGTGTGAGCTATGGGATGCTTGTGTGAGCTATGGGATGCTTGTGTGAGCTATGGGATGCATGTGTGTGCTATGGGATGCTTGTGTGTGCTATGGGATGCTTCTGTAAGCTATATGATGCTTCTGTGAGCTATGGGATGCTTCTGTGAGCTATGGGATGCTTGTGTGAGCTATGGGATGCTTGTGTGTGCTATTGGATGCGTGTGTGAGCTATGAGATGCTTGTGTGAGCTAGGGTTTGCTCGGTTGATGTCTTGAGAAGAGCCTGTACTGGGATGTAATTGGGTGCTTAGCTATACAGCTCAGGTGAGCTTATGTGGGTGGGCTGCTGGGGTGAGCTAGGCTGGGTGGGTGCTGTGCTGGGGTGAGTTACGGTGGGGTGCTCGGATGAGACACAGTGACATTGTTATTTGCTTGAGTGTCCTAGGGTGGGTGGGTGATGTGCTGTGATAAGCTATGTAAGCTTGTTCAGATGCTGGGTGGCTAGGTTAAGTGGGCTGGGTGCTGGTATGAGCTTAAGTCCAGTGGGATGATAAGGTGAATTAGGGTAGGTGGGTGGGGTTGGTTGGAATAGCTCTGGTGGGTGTGGGGCTAGGGTGAACTAGGATGGATGGTTTGCTGGGGTGAATTAGGATCGGCGTGCTAGTCTGTGTCATGCTAGGCTTGGGCGTTTTGCTGGTGTGAGCTACGGACAGGGGATGGTATACCTGATGAGCTAGGTGAGTGGGTCTCTGTTGTGGTGAGCTAGAGTGAGTGGCTGGGGGTTGAGATGAGTTAATACGTGTGCAGTGTTGGGGAGTTTATGGTGGATAGGATGCTTGGATGGTGGGATGCTTTAGTGAGCTTGAGTTGATAGATGGGGTGCTATAGTGATATTGTGCTGGAGTGATCTGGGTGCAGGGGGTGTTGCTAAGAGCTAGAGGAGGGTGGTTGTACTGCACAGGTGAGCTAGGGCAGGTAGATGGTATGCTAGTAAGAGTTAGGATGGGTGGAATGTTTTTTTTTTTTGTGGTGAGCTATGTTGTGAGCTAGGGTGGGTGGTGGTGAGTGTTAGGGATAATTCTCCAAATCTGCTAATTTCCCTTACCTTTTGAGACCCCCAGCACTTTTGCTGGATTTCTAGGATTTTATTGTTTACCTGGAAAGAGTGTGAGCCTTTTTTTCCCACTCTTTCATGTATTTTGGATGTGTTTTACTTTTGTGTTCTTTGGTAATGGAGTTTTTAAAACAACCTCCATGGCATCATCTTTTTCTGTGTGTCACACAGCACCTTCAGTGCAGTGGCACAGGGGTGTCTTTCAGACTCCCCAAGGTTTAAATGCCTTCCCTGGGACTGACTACTGTCTCCCAAGTCATGTAAAGTTAAATTGACTTTAATAGTCTCTTCAAATTTACTGACCCAGCACACCCTAACTTACTATAGAGTGCTTAGCTTCCCCTGAGTCAAAACACTCAAGTAACAGTAAAATGTTACCTTTTCCTACTTTAAATGGCTGGTGGCAGTGGTTTAGATCAACTACCGGGATTTTTCGCGACCGCTAACAACGGTAGCTCAAAATCAGGGGTTGCCATGTTTTTCAATATGGCGCCCCAGAATTATCTGTTAAAACAGACTCGGTCATCTTTTTTCACCATTTCTTTTATGAAAAGTCCTTCTTGTGTTTGTCTCTGCTCGCCAAACCAGGTTTGGACCCTTTGTTCATGCCCTTTGGTGGGCTTCTGTACTGAAGCCCTCCTCTGGTGCCAAAGTGTCTGGGGTGGACAGGATGTGAGGGAGGTGCCCGAAACTCCCTGTGCTTAGTCTCCTAGGAGACCTGAATGCACTCCGGTGTGATTGGCCGTTGGCTGTCCGGCAAGGACAGCCACCCTGCTGTGTGAGTGGCAGCCGGGCTGAATGAATGGGGGGAAAACTGTTTAAAAGCAGGTCTCTGGGACTTGCAAAGCAGATTCGACCACTGGAATGAAAGAACCAAAGAGTAGAGGAAGGAAGAGGACTGATGCAACTCCTGGACGACTGGTGAAGCCCTGCTGCAGGTCCGAATTGCCTGAAACTCTGACGACAGAGAAGCCCTTCAAGGTTAACTTCTTCCCTTAAGTTTGGTGGGAACATCCAACTTGCAAGCCACCTGGACACCGTCCTATTCTGGTCGAGTGCTGTTGAAAACCGGATAGCCAGAGGGAAGGAAACCAGGGGGACTTTAAGGCACTCTCTCCTTAAATCGATGTCTTGCTACAGCTTTTGGCCTCTTCCCTGGGCAGTGCAGGAACCTCCCGACGTCCTCCTTCTTGTCCCCATGACTGAAGCACAGGACCAGCGAGATCTGCTCGAACTGCCGGGAACAACTGTCTCAGCTACAGCTTTCTTCATTTAAAAGGTACTGTGTAAATGCGGTCCGGGAATCTTTTTGGCCATCAAGAAAGTGTGTGAAACTTTCCTCAACTACGAAGGATTGTCCTTCCCTAAAAATTCATCAAACTTTTCGCCTATCCAAATTTTTAAAAAATCTGTGGCAAAGACTTAACCGTTACATACCAGAACTGTGCTATCCTATACAAAAGACTCTCAACCATTAACTTTGGCCAAGGCCTATTGAGATGAATTGCTGGTTGTATTTAACTTGAACTCTTTGCCCTGCCTATGATTGTATTTGGGCTGTCTATTCTTATAACCCTGTCTTTTTCCTCCCTTTCTAAGTATCTAAAGTGCCATTTTGCTCACACTTCATTTTTGAGCTAAACTTGTTTAGTTACTTACCGGTGGAATTTTTGATGTGTATTAGTGTGTGATATTGAGCTGCTTGTGCTAGTGTACTTTTTTATAAATGATTGAGTAAATAAATGTATATTCTTTTACTAAGAAACCTGAATAAGTGTTTACTTGAATCACGGTATTGGTTGGTCCTTTGTGTAACTTGTTCTACTGCTCACTTAAACTCTTGAGATAGGTTTTGCTGCTCAGCCATCGCTACCACTTTACTGTGTAGTACAGGCTTGTACAAAAGGTGAAATTGTGCTTACACTTTTAGTCCTAATTGCCTGTAGTGTTCCCAAAGGGTACTGCAGGTGATTCTGCCTAACAGGTGGGTGGGTGGTGAGGAGGAGAGAGGAAAGGTCGGGAGTGTACTGATGCAAGCTGGGATTGGTGTGTGGATTGGTTTGCTGAGGCAGTTTATGGTGCCCTGAGTGAGCTACAATAAGTATTGTGCCAGGGCAAGCTAGGCCGGGAGGTTTATGTACTGGAGGGAGCTAGGGTGGATATGTATTGTGCAGGGATTATTTAGGGTAGATGGGTGGCGTGCTGTGGAGAGCTAGGGTTGTTCGGTGTTATGCTGGGGAGCTAGGGCGGGGTGACGTTGTTGAGTAAGCTTGTGTAGGATGCGGCAAATTGGTTTGTTGAAGTTTGTTGGGGTGTGTGAGGTTGGGTGAGGTCTGAGAGAGGTTGTGTGACTGGGGAGAATGTGGCACTGGGGTGAACTCATGTTTTCTGGGGGGCTGTGGCAGTGGTTGGATAGGTGGGCTGCTGGGATGAGCTATGTTGAATAAGTTGTGTTTGTTTTTATTGCATTTGCATTAGGATGAATGCTTGGCTGAGCTAGGGTTCCTGGGTGTGGTAGGTTGTGCTGCGGTGAGGTAGGTTTGCTTGGGTGAGCTAGGGTTTGCTAGGGTGCGCGAGGGTGGTTGGGGTGAGCTGCATGTATTGCAGTGATGTAGCCGGGCTGGGAGTGATCAGGGTGTCATAGGGTAAGGGGTGGGCTAAGGCATGGGAGTGAGCTTGGGTGGGTTCTTAGGGTTTGTGTGTTGGTTTGATGCTGCAACCAGCAGGGGCGATTCTAGGTGAGGAAGAGTGGGTAGAGGGTTAGGTGTGATCCTAGGGTAGCAAGTGTGGGTGAGCTATTCAGATGCTTAGGTGAGCTTTGGTGGGTGGACTCCTGGGGTGAGCTCTGGGTGGGTTGCTGGGGCATGCTGGGTTGGGTGAGTGGTGTTGGTACTTTGAGGTGACCTAGCGTGTGTGAGTGGGGTGTTGGGGTGAGCTATGGTGTTCTGGGGCTAGTTATGAAAGGGTTGTTGTGCCTGGATGAGCTAGGGTAGGTGGGCATTGTGCTAGGGTAAGCTAGAGTCCTCAAGCGTATGTGCTTTTGTTAGGCTACGTGGGAGGGGTCCTGGGGTCTGTGAGATGGTGGGGTGATATTATGTTGGATGAGGCGAGCCAATGTGATGAGGTTGGGTGAGCAGATGGCATGGTTAGGTGGGTGCTGTAGATGGGGTGATGTGATGTGAGGTAGTGGGGGGTTGGTTTGGTTGAGGAGAGGCGGTGGTTGAGTGGAATTAGGTGTATTAGTGGGTTGATTGTGGGCGGTCTGAGATTTCTGGATGAGGATTTAGGGTGAGGTGAGGTCGTTGGGACAGGCTGGGTGGATCAAGTGAAGTGGGGTGGGGTTGGGTGTGGTGAGCTTTAGGCTGGCATGTGCTAGGATACATGGATGGATGAAGGGCAAAGCTGAGGCACGTAAGTTGTTGAGCAGAACTACGGTTCCCAAGGGCGTTCAACCTACCAGCGCTTTGAGGTCATACCAATGATATATAGAGCGCTATATGAATGCCAAGTAACAAAACATAACATAATATAGAACTGGGGTGTGCTCGGATGGTTGGGATTCACTACTGCAGTGATTTAGAGTGAGTGGGTTTCAGTGCTAAGGTAAACTAGGCTAGGTGTGTTTCGGAAGTAGGTAGGGTGACAAGATGATCAAAGATGGGGTGCTAGGGTGAAGTAGGTGAGCTGGGGTCAACAAAGGTGGTTGGTGGTAGAGGGGCTAGTGAAAGTTTGGGACACTGGGTGGGGCTCGGCTGGGTTAATGAGTGGCAGGCCAGGGCATGCTAGGGTGGGTGAGTAAAGGGGGTGCTGTTAGGTTTCACTGCCATTTGGTGTGCTGCGGTGAGGTAGGATGAAAGGGTAGGTGGTAGGGTGAGCGTGTATTGAAGGTTGGGCTACTGGGGTGATCTAGTGTGGAAGGATGAGCTGCTGGGGTGACCCAGAATGGTTGATGTTGTGCTGGGCGATCGAGGGTTGCTGGGAGGTATGCTGCGTAAAACTACGTTGGGAGGCAGTGAGAAGGAATGACTATACCGTGCTGGGGATGAGGTAGGATGGGTCATTTGAGGTGTTCTGGGGTAAGTTTTGTTGGGTGTGCAGGTTGGTGTGTTGAGCCAAACCAGTGTGGGTAGCATGCTGGGACGACATGGCGTGGGTGTGTTTGTGTGAGGTAAGGTGAATGAGTGGTGGGCTGTGGTGAGTTAGGGTCTGTGCATGTTGGGTAAAGTGGTGCGGTAAGGATGTGTGGGATGAGGTAAGAGAGAGTTTAGCTTTGGTGAGTGGATGGAGTGGGCAAGGTGGTGGGTTAAGGGTGGCTGACGTGATGTTGGTGAGGTGGTGAGGAAGTGGGCTGAGGTAGCGTGGGTGGGTTATGTGGGTGGTGTGGGGAGGTTGAGTGACGTGAGCTGTTGTCTTGCGGTGAGTTAGGGTTGTGGTGGGTGGCAAGAGTGCTTGGATAGTTCATCGCTGAGGTGAGCTTGAGGGTGTGGGAGCAAACCTAAGCGCTGCTTACAGGGGAAAGCAAGGCATCAACTTTCGGCGCACTATACCCCACGCCTTCACAGGGGCAGCGTAAGGCCATTTGGTTTGTAGTAACGCAGCAGGGGCTTGTCTTGAAGACCCTGACTGATCTTGGCTTGGACGGACTTGGCAGATCTGAGGATGAGCACAGTTGTTAGCAGAGAACACTGAACTAACTGAGCTATCTGACAGATGCATTTACATTATCAACCATCTCAGTAGCAGTACCGTGCGGTTCCTTCCCAAACAAGAGGTCCAGATATGATGGTTTTTAAGGTGGTGCAAGGATTAATGTCTCCACCTACAAAGTGCAATTTCAACACTTCTCCTTCCCTATAACAAGGCTTCATTTGCTGTTTTTTATGCATAGATGGTGCCCCATAACCTGGTGATCATAATTTATTTTAGTTCACTAGTTCTTGTGATATACCATTCATGCTGGTGATTGTAGGCTTCCGTTCAGGATGTGGAAAATACAGATAACACTCTTTTTTTCTTGACAGGATACTTTAACGATTGCCTCTGCTATTTCGGCGGCCCCGCCCCCACTGTTTAGCTATAAGTCATGACTGAGCATGCGCACGCATGCGCAGTCAGCTGGATTTATCACAAATATGTACGTGTATGTGAAATAAGTGCATTAACGTGATAATGTGCACTTATTTCACATACACGTACATATATATTTGTTATGGATACTTTCATATGTTTTGCACATTTACAGGCCGATTCATGGAATTAATGTGCACCGAAAATCGCAGCGCAAGCGTGCGAAAGCCGCGCACATCGAATCATGGAAGTCCGTACGCGTGTAAATCCTGGATTGTGCGCTAAAATAGTGCAGAACACGGGGGTGTAAAACGCGGAATGGGGAACAACACGTGAAAATGTGGGCGTTACGGGGGAAGTACAGGAGGTAAAAGCACGGAACACCCACACACGCGCCTACAACACGTATTCATGGAATCAAACAGGGGAAACGCGTGCGCCAAAAAAGACGTGCTAATCCGAAACACGTACGCCAGCAGGAAGCAGGCGTACACGGCCCCGCGCAGCATAAAAGTGCGCGCAAACAACAAACAAGCTCAGATGCTATGATGAATATACCATTCCTCGCAGCAGTGGTCGTGGGACACCGCAGGAGGAGGAGGATATCCAGGCCCAGAATTTTTACACCCAGGATGAGCCTTTATGGGATGCCTGATGACCAGGTGTATGGGAGGTACAGGTTCCCACCACACATAATACTCGACCTGGTGAGTGAGTGGGAGGATGACCTCGTATCACCCACCCTGTGCTCCCAAGCACTGAGCCCCTTGGAAAAGGTGCTCAATGTTCTGCACTTCTTGGCCACTGGTTCATTTCAGCGGACAAGTGCCATTGTGGGGGGGTGCCACAGGCCACGCAGTCACACTGCCTACACCAGGTGTTGGCCATCATGACTGCACGCTCTTCAGTCCGCAGGCACATATAAATACCCAGAACACCTGCAGAAAGGCAGGCTGGCGTCCAGGACTTTTACGGGGTGGCAAACCTCCCCAAAGTTCTATGTGCCATTGATTGCACCCATGTGGCTCTACGTCCTCCCAGGGCAACTGAGCACATCTATAGAAACCACAAGCACTGGCATTCCATCAACGTGCAGGTAGTATGTGATGCCAAGGGAATCATCACCTCAGTATATGCCAACTATCCAGGGTACACTCATGACAGTTTCATTATCAGAATGTCACCCCTAAACCGGGACCTAGAAGCTGGGCGGCATGGCGATACATGGCTGCTTGGTGAGTATAAATGCCTCTGCACGTGCATGCAGTATGTCAGATACTGAGTAATGTCACAACCCCACTAATGCGCTTCAGACGGCAGGAGATTGTAAGCCAGTTTAAGGGGGATTAAACCCATGATTTTTTCATGTAGCAAAACTGAATTGAAAAACCTTTTGATATGGATGATAGTTAATACTAGCCCTGATTTGAAAAAGACACCAGGGTGTCGAAACACGTGTTATCGCAGAGGGCAACTCAATAAACACTCATTTTTTCACTCTAGATATATGTGGCGAAGTTTCTAAAAGTGTGGAGCTTTTTTGTTGTACTGCTTTTTTCGAGGGGTCGGGGCTGTTTATTCGCCTTTCTTCGCCCCACACTTAACTGCAACACATTTTTGAATTCCAAAAAAAGAGGTTGGCGCATGGACTTATAAGTCGGTTACCAAAAGCCCCAATCTTTTCTACCACTAATGATACCCATCATCACCTCCCCAGGGGACAGTGCCTACCCTCTGAGCACCCACATGATGACGCCAATTCAGAACCCCACCACACCACCCGAGGTAAAATGCAACACAGCCCATATAGCAACCTGGGGCATAGTGGAGTGCTCAAGTCACGCTTTTGCTCCCTTGACCGCTCTGGTGGGCAGCTGCTATACGCGCCCCAGTAGTGTGCAGGATCATAGTGGCAGCATGTGTCCTACACAACGTTGCAACTCGCCAGGGCCTGCCAGTGGACATGGTGTTGCCCCCACATCCCCAACCACATGCATGGCTGCTGCGCATGGGAGGGGAAAGGGCACGTGGTGAGGCAGCCCGTACGCAGCTGGTGGCTAATTATTTCACCTAAAATCACACCCCGGTGGAGTGCACACAGCCCTGGCACATACCAACTGAAAATCAATGATGATGACATAAGGGACAGTCAACTGTCACAACCATACCAGCCACAGATTGGTCACCTGGAAGTGTTACATTGTGTGCATCCCTACCTACTGAAAGACAACCAATGCTGTGTCACAAAAAGACACACATTTATGCTGCATGAATGACTACCCCCTTGCAAAATACAACATGAAAGTAGTGCCATGTTACCAAACCCCTCCCCATCTCAGCTACCCAATACACCATGGCATGTCATGCAATGTGAAAGCAACCAAATGAATGCACAACACATGACACAAGTGTCACAAAGTGCACTGTCGCAAATGGAAACAGGCCACAGACAATATGCTCCCAGTAATCAATAACAAACAGCACACATGAACAAATACTTACCAGCAACACAATACAGCAACACAGAATGAAACATGGCAAAATATGACAGTACAAAATCAAAGTAGTGCAAGTCTTACAACCTGAATAAGCAAGCACATCGACCCCTTCCAACTGCAGAGTGTTGCTGTCAGGCAAATGTGTCAATGTACTGCATACAACATGAACTGCATCTGCAAAGGAGACAGCCTTGTGAAGACATGAAGAAGGTACCTATGAATAAGGATGAATACATGGATGCACAAGCACATATCAATACACCATGCAGTATTCAATACAACAACATTCCCCACTAGGGCTGCCCACACAGCTCATGGGAGCCCAATGTCACTGTGTAAGTCACTGTCACTCTTGGTCACAACCTTTGCAAGACCATGGAAAGGGGAAGCAGGAGGGTTGTGTGTGTCATGAACTCAAGCATCTAACCCAAAGACAGGACAAACCTGCATGTGCCCAGCTGGAATACACAATGGATGCCCACAGGATCAAAAATGGCCATGTGTGGACCGGGGGGGGGCACCCAGGAGGTTCGAGGACAGGGTGCACACCAACACCCACCTGCGTGGATGTTGCGAGAAAAAAAAAAATACCTCCATGTGCTCATGGCCTGCACGGCTACGCCAATGTGGGAGAACTGATGTCGCTCTCTTCACCCTCTTCACCCTCTGCTGCTACATCAGGAGGTGGCGTTGCTATGGGAGGCAACCCACGCAAAGCCCTGGTATGGTCCTCCATGGCAGCAAGCATGCGGGTGTGGAAGGTCGGGTTCTGGAGGATGATAGTACAGAGATCCCCATGCAGCACCTCACGGGTTGCCTGCATTTCTGCACGCATGGCCTCGCGTGATGCCCGGATCTCCTCACAAGTTGCCTGCAGCTCAGCTGAGAGTGAACGTGTGAGCTGCTCCAGCTGCTGTTCTGACCTATATATTTTGGGAAGCCTCAAGTTCACCGTGAGTCTCCCTGAGGAAATGGAGTTCTAACCTCAGGGCTTCTCTGTGGCCCTGTGACTCTACAGATATGGCTTCGTGCAGAGTCTCCAGTGCCGCCCGTCGGTCCCTGTTGGACGCCAACATGTCTTCCCTGTGTGATTGGCAAATGGAGTCTGTTGCCTGCTGTTGTTGCTCCATCTGCTTTTCAGGGGAGAGAATGGAAGTGACCACCCTCTCCATTGCCTGAGCCATCATTTCAACCAATGCTCCCTCTTGTGCTGCTATACTGTAAATGGAGTTTTCCCATACAGTATTGCCTGGTGGTGTACGGCCACCACGTCGGCGGGCACAACACCTGTTTGGGGCAAGGTGATCTTCACCTTGCTGTGCTGGCACTGCCTGAGGCTGCAGGACTGCATTCCCCCTCTGATCTGCTGGCCCAAGAACAGGATCAGATGTAGTGGAGTGTGACCCTGCATCCGTAACCGCCAAAGGCTGACATCCCCATAGAGGGGCCTACCCCCGGTGCAGGTGTGTTGGACAGAACAACATCCCTGCCAGAAACACTCACCTGCGACAGCACATAAGTCCACTGTCCGATTCAGCACCTGAATCATAGAGGTCTGGGGAGGTGCACCCAGAGACACCCGTGGACAGTATGGTCTGCAGGAGGATAGGGTTTTCACCCACCACCACACCACATCCTCCACTGGTGCCCGGTCGTGGCTGAGATTCCTCCTGGGTCTGCACCATCTCCTCCACCTCAACAGCATCAAGTGCGTCATCACCTGCAAAAACATGAAAGACAACAAATGGAAACAGGCATGATAATCATAGCACACACATAGGCCTGACAAGGCACAGATCCAGTACATGAACAACACATGTCCCACACGACTATAACCCTGGCATGCATGCACTGTCAATGAGTTGGAAGGGGAGGCAAAAAGCAGACACTGAGGACTCCAAGATGGAAAATCAACACATGTGCTAGCACTGGCATCACAGATTAGCCTGTGAGTGGCATGGGCAATCCGAATACATGACACATGCCAGCACACAGATGGCACGTAGCATAGCCATGGTACATTTGACAAGTACAGCCATATGTCAGTAAATGAGTACTGTCACCCATCCATGTGAGATGGACTTGATGAGATGAAAAATGCAAACTAGTGTGACAAAATATGCATGTGCTACACAGTGCAACACATCCAGTGTTAAATAATACAGTGATGGCAGGCAGATGGATACATCAATGGTTGATCACTTCAACATGACAGGAAACAACAATCATGCTCCACATTCAAAAAGGCCCCAAAAATTAATGTGAGCAGGCCCTTACTCAATCAGCCTGAATGGTCAAATCATTCCCATAACAAGGTAATAAATCTGGGCCAATGTGGCTTGTAATCTATGACAGAAGCATGTCACATATGTGGCATTAGGGCAGAAAAATGCGTTGCAAAAATGGGAGGATTGAAACGATCAGGCTGAATGAAAACTGAAAAATCAGAACAATGTTGTTACAGGATGACAGTTCAAGGGCAACTGCAGTAATGTGGCGCTAATTGGCTACTGTGGTCAGAAGGGATACTGTCATACCAAAACCCAAGGCCGGTGGATGGTTTGGAGGAAGCACATGGGTGACCCATACCACTCAGGAGTACACACCCTCACCTGGCACTCAATCATTACACATCACCCAAGAAACATACATATGGATTACACACACTTCCATGGCCACTGACCGGACAATGCCTCATAATCTGGTAGGTCTCCCACGCCTTGGATCTGTTCCTCTGTGATGAAGGTTCCAGCAACAGACTCATGTTCAGTGAGTTGGTCATCCTCTGGTGGAGACCCACCGCCAGTCACCAGAGTAGAGGCATGATTGGAAGCCAGCTTGTTCTTTGCTCTGCGTTTAAGGTCATTCCACCGCTTGTAGCAATCATCACCTGTGCGCCTCACAAATCCAAGGGCACTAATGTGGTCTACGATGGAATGCCAGTGGGCCCTAAGTTGAGCAGTCGTAGTCTTACATCCTGCAGTCACCAACATTTCGCGGCTATGTGCCGACACATAGGCCACAAGTGTATCAAGTTCGGTGTCATTGAAGCTAGGCTTCCTTGACATGCCGGAGTGTGTAGCCGTGACTGGGGTCTCAGCCTGTAGTGCAAGAGCACCCTTCTTCTTCTTCTTGTAAGGTGGTGCGGATCATGAGTGGCTTACGCCGCTCTGGTCAGTAGGGGCAGAAGCGCAAGTGGACTGGGTACTAGAATCCTGTAAAGGCACAATGACCATAGGTCTTGGTGCAGGCATTTGCTGCAGAGTGATGTCGGCAGGGCCAACGTCGGTGTGATGGACCTGGACCGACAATGTCCCGGCTGGGAGACACAGAGCTGGGGTGGATTGAGCTGCAGCTGCCCCTGCAGCCTCCCCACCCTGCCTACTTGGGGCAGCAGATGACTTTGCTGCCCCAGATCCACGTGGCCTGGTGACAGCAACTTTCACCACCACACTTGGATTAGACTTGCTGACCTGGAAGTCAGCCTGGGAGTCATCCTGTGCCGGTTCAGGTGGCAAAATGGGCCGGTCCAACAAGGGCGAGCTGGGATGGTGTCCGCTATGTTTCCTACAACCATTGGGGGGAGCATAGGTGGCCCCGATTGGTCCTCCACACACGGGGCTCTAAGGGCACCCTGCAAATCCTAGCCACGTCCCCTACCGTGCCCACAACGCCCACCTTTTGGAGGTCGGCCACCTTTGCCTATCTTACTGCTTCGTCACCTCCCAACCATGGCACTGATGTTGTTGTGCGTATGGGAGTTGCAGTTACCAATTGTCATGGGCAATTGGGGTGAAAGGGGTAGGGTACTAGATGGAATGTGTACCCTAGTGCTCTAGCAAGGGTGTATGTGACCCCTGGGGGAAGATGACGGGTCACGCAACACACAGGCACCCCAAAAACAAAAGTACACGTGCACGCAACCCCTGGTAGACCACGTGTGTGGAAAAATGAACCCGCACTACCCTGTGGCACCCAGAACACAAAAATAAGCGTACGCATGTTAAATGCAGCCTACAATGACCTCTGAAGGGGTACGCAGCACACGGGGGCAACCACAGTTGGAAAATATGTGCGCGACTCACCGTCTGCCTTGAAAAAGAACGTTTTCAACACCCCCGCCAAAAGAAGAAAAGAACGCGTATGAGGAGACAGGGAGTACTAACTGGAAAAGTTGTGAAGTAATCGCGTGTGAACCATCAAGAAGTACAAGAATCACCCACTCGCTCTCCACAAAAAGCACATACAAGAAAATAGCGTGATACTCGTACCTTTTAAGCCAGCCCACACGTGCAACATCACTTACGCGCTTACGTGCTAAGGCCCTTTCCTCCAATAGCATGGTGACGTGCAGTTTTCTCACGTGCTGATTCACAATGCACCCGTGTTGGGGGAACGCCCGCGCGCGTAACGTCACTTACGCGCTTATGCGCTGAGGGCCTTTCTTCGGATTTCACGCTGATGTGCACTTTTTTCACATGCCAAATCACTCTGTATTAAGCTTGCCACGCGAAAACACATGGAAGACCACGCTTGTGCCCAAAAGGCCATTTTCCTGCCCCCAATAGCCCCGAGCACGCTCCCACCAGCCATCTGCTGCTGCCTGCCTGCTGCCCACGTGCCCTGCTATTTGGTGCCTGCACGTCAGCCATCTGCAGGGGTCCAGTTGCTGTGTCCACCCCTGCTGGAACAGAAGACTCCCGACTGGGATACCATCGCTCCACAGCCCAGCCCCAGGACCCAGTTGCCCACCCACGCCTGCCTCGGGGCTCACCATGTCGGGGCAAACACCATCTGAGACCACTGGCGACCCCCAGCCAGAGAGGCAGAGGGCCACCAGCTTCAGTGAGAAGGAAGTTGGTGTCCTGATGGAGCATGTCCTGGGGCATTATGATGCCCTCTTCAGAACATCACACGCCAACAAGGAAGGACGGGAGAGGATCTGGGATGACGCAGTGGTTGCCCTCAATGTGGAGGGGGTGGCAACCGATGACATCAAGCACGTCCGGAAGCGCTGGGAGGACTTCAAGTCCAGGACCCAGTACAAGGCCCGGTGCCTCTCAAAGGCAGAGGATGCAGAGGGGTGCCGGGTCCGCATGAGCAACATCCAGATGAGGGTCCTGGAACATGTAGGCCCAGCGCTCCACGCCCAGATCCTTCGGAGGCAGACCTGTCTGGAGTTGAGGGGTAAGTGGCCAAGCATTGCTGTGTGAGACAGGGCATGTTGCAGTGTGCTGGTAGTCTGATACTTGCCTGTATGTGTGACATAGGCCATGTATGGATGTAGACCAGTAATGTGTGAACCACATGGATGGTGCATGTGTTCCAATGCAACATGGGGAGCTGTATGTGGAATGCACATAGGAATGCATGCCAGTCTCTGTTCTTGGACATGGAGGGGGGGTGAGGGATGGGTGCTGCTCTCATGTACATGTATGGTGCACATGTGTGTGTGTGTCTGAGAAGTGTGTGTGTGACTTTGAAACGCCATGGATGCATGACCCATGTCCATTATGATGTGTAGATTCACTCATGCAGTGCGGTCACCGTTGTATCCACTGAGTCTATCCACTGTGTCTGTGGTGTACAAGCCAGGATGCATGACCCTCCGGTGATGTGTGTGCATGGGATCAGTGTGAGCCATGATGCATGTGAGTTTGAAGGCAACATTTTGGTTAAAAGAGGCCCTTGTACATGGATGCTGATGTTGATTGCAGGCGCTGTGCCTGTTTCTGCATGTGTGTTGCGTGCATTCACCCATGTATTGTGGAGGGACACGATGTAAGTGAAATTTGACAGTGCCACTCACGTGTTATTGCTTCCTGTCTAGGGGAATATTGTACTGTACCCTGATGCTTGTGTTCTATGTCTCCCTCTACACAGCGTCAAGTGAAGAAGAGGGCGGAGACGGCGTTGTGGAGACAAGCAGTGGGGATGCCTCCACCGGGCGGGGACGCAAGGCCCAGCCACCCTCCCAGGAATTGCCATCATCGGGAGCGAGGGGACTGGTGCCGCGTCTGCCACTACGGCTGTAGCGGAAGGGCCGGGTGAGCCCCCACAGGGGCTTGCAATGGCGGAAGACGGTGTGGAGACATCCAGGTTGGTGGTCTCCACAGAGGAGGAGGAGCCCGCTACTGAGCCGCACATGGGGCCTGGTGGGGGTAGTACCACTGGTGCAAGTGGTGCAGTCTAGGGCCAGGGTCAGGAAGCAGCACAGGTCACCACAGAGGGGCCTGTGCATGTCGCTATCCTTGACTCTGTGACTGCACCACCATGCACCAGCAGGGATGCCCGTCCCAGGCCTGTCCGCAGGTAGCGGGGAGTGCCACGTCATATGCCTCTCCACTACCTGCGGACGAGGGGTCCCATGAACGTATGGGCTCCGTCCTGATTGGTGTCGCGTTACGCACGCGTGACATTCGTGATGACGTGCGTGCTTCCGGGGTGGAGCGCGCACGCCATCACGAAGAGCAGCATCGCGACATCGCACTGTTGGGAGGGGCCCTGGTCGGTGGGTTCCTACATGTGTCGCGCACTCTGGCGGACCTCTCCTCCTCTGTGGAGACTATGCAGTCGTTCTCCCTGCCGTCTTCCAGCCCAGATTCCACCAGGGCCCCCTGTTGACCTGGCCTGACCAACACAGCCAGCTTGGTGGAGATCCCATCCCTGCCACAGTCGGCGGTCCAGCAGGGGTGGACACCACAACAACTGGAGACCAGCTGATGGAGGATGTGCAGGCATCATCGGACAGGGCATATGGATAGCAGCAGCAGCTGCAGGCTCTAGATGGGAGCAATGACGGCTCGGGGCAATCAACATCAGAGCGGCAGGCATCGGCCAGAGGGCAGGAGGATCCTGGAATGGGTGTGTCTTCCATGTGGCTGTGGTTGGGCCAGCGTATAGATGCCGAGCGGCGGCGGGCAGAAGAGGCACGGCTCACAATGGTCAGGGTGCGGAGGGCACTGAGGCGGGCCGAGTGCCTCGAGGCTATTCGCAGGGAGTTGGAGTCCAACATGGCATCGTCCCTGCAAACCCTCGGGCCATGGAAGAGGACCGCCTCCAGCACATTCAGCAGGAGTTTGATGATGCCCTGGCCCGAGAAATCGGAAAGTGAGCCGTCGGACTAGCCCACCGCCATTGTATTTAGTTTTTAGTGTTAGGTTTCATTTTCGTTTTCCTTTATTTTGGGGTGTTTGGACTTTGCCCTACACATTTGTATATAGTTTTTTAATTAGGTAGTTTTTTTCATAGTTTTCTGTTCTTTCATTGGTCTCATGGATCCTTGAAAATTGATTGTACATAGTTGGACAATGGATTTTTTGGAACTTTTTCTTTGGATTCCACCATGGATTAATGGATTTTACTTGTTACGTTTCCTTTGGATTTGCTTTGGTGGAGGGAGAGTTTGTACTATTTTCTTTTGGATTTCTTTGGATTGGTTATACTTTTCATGTACTCATCTTTTGGACATGCTTTTCATTTCATGTTTTCAATTTTTTTATGCTTTCATTTCATTGCTTTATTTTTGTCCAGAATACATTTTGATATTTTACTTCCATGTGTGTAATTCACTCTTTGAGTTCATGCATGTGAAAATGTGGGTTTACACAATCAATGCCAGCCAATGTGTGTGTGTGACGGACATGTGGTGATGTACATAGTTGACTTTTGGTTTGTGTCTTGAGATGTCAGTGTGGGGTGGATTGGGAAATCATTGCGTCTCAAGACTGGGGTGGCGTGCTGTGGTATTTTGGGTGGAGATGTGGGCCATGATTGTGCATCTTTATGTCATGTAGGGGGGGACATGATTCGGGGGCTGCTGGCATGTGCTCGTCAATGCTAGGTGGGTGGGGGTGCTGGGGGACATGAGGCAGGGCCTGCTGGCAGCTGCCCCTCACTGCTGGGAGGTGGGGGTGCTGGGGGACATCAGTCGGGGCCTGCTGGCAGCTGCCCCTCACTGCTGGGGGGTGGGGGTGCTGGGGGACATGAGTCAGGGCCTGAGGCTCACTGCTGGGTGGGTGGGGGTGCTGGGGGACATGAGTCAGGGCCTGCTGGCAGCTGCGCCTCACTGCTGGGGGTAGGGGTGCTGGGGGACATGAGTCTGGGCCTGCTGGCATGTGCCCATCAATGCTGGGTGGGCGGGGGTGCTGGGGGACATGAGTCGGGGCCTGAGGCTCACTGTTGGGTGGGTGGGGGTGCTGGGTGACATGAGTCGGGGCCTGCTGGCAGGTGCCCCTCACTGCTGGGGGATGCTGGGGGACATGAGTCGGGGCCTGCTGGCAGCTGCCCCTCACTGCTGGGGGTTGGGGGTGCTTGGGGACATGAGTCAGGGCCTAAGGCTCACTGCTGGGTGAGTGGGGGTGCTGGGGGACATGAGTCGGGGCCTGCTGGCAGCTGCACCTTACTGCTGGGGGGTGGGGGTGCTGGGGGACATGAGTCGGGGCCTGCTGGCAGGTGCCTGTCAATGCTGGGTGGGTGGGGGTGCTGGGGGACATGAGTCAGGGCCTGAGGCTCACTGCTGGGAGGGTGGGTGTGCTGGGGGACATGAGTCGGGGCCTGCTGGCAGGTGCCCCTCACTGCTGGGGGGTGGGGGTGCTGGGGTACATGAGTCAGGGTCTGAGGCTCACTGCTGGGTGGGTGGGGGTACTGGGGGACATGAGTCGGGGCCTACTGGCAGGTGCACCTCACTGCTGGGGGGTGAGGGTGCTGGGGGACATGAGTCGGGGCCTGCTGGCAGGTGCCCCTCACTGCTGGGTGGGTGGGGGTGCTAGGGGACATGAGTCAGGGCCTGAGGCTCACTGCTGGATGGGTGGGGGTGCTGGGGGACATGACTCAGGGCCTGAGGCTCACTGCTGGGGGGTGGGGGTGCTGGGGGACATGAGTTGGTGATCACTAGTGCAAGGTGACATGTGGGCTGGCTGGGGGGCATGCCTATGGTGGATGGGCTGCGTGCGGGACATAACCAGGGGTTCTGGGTAGTCCCCTGTGGTGTGGGCTGCCTGCAGGGGCCGTGGAGGGGGTAGAGGGCACACCTGGCACACTGCCAATTCACATGTGGGACTCCCCACGCACCCCACTGGATACACGTACCCCGCTCTGACAGCGAAATCGCGTGTGAAACTTCCTGCGCACCCCCAAAATACACGTACCCTGCTCGCACAGGGCCAATCGCGTGTGAAACTTCCTGCGAACCCCAGTAATACACGTACCCCGCTCGCACAGGGCCAATCGCGTGTGAAACTTCCCACGCACTCCTGAAATACACGTACCCCGCTCGCACAGGGCCAATCGCGTTTGATTCTCCCCGCGCAGTGGGGTATGTGTATTCGGAGGGGTGCGCAGGGAGTTTTACAGGGTTTTTTGTGGTTGGGGGCCTGTATGCTGGTCCACTGGCCTGTGCGCCATTCACGGGATTTGTGTGCTGTACATGGCGCACGGGGAGGGATTGGAGGCGTAACTGGCGCTGCTGCAGGGTCGCTGCGCCACTCTGCGCCACAGTTGGTAATAGATGTTAAAATCCATGAATACGTTGTGCGCGGAAATGGTGCACACGGCTGGCGCAGACTGTTGCACGCGCACACTGTGCGCCAACCGCGTGCGCCACTTGTGCGCTGAATTCTATGAATTACCCCCCTTAGTGCTTATTATAATCCTGGGACTTCATGAAACACAATGGGCCTCATTACACGGTAGGCGGTAAGGGTTTACCGGTACCAGTATTTTACCGGTACCAGTAAACCCTTACCGCCTTACTACAAGGTCCCTTTGCGGGTTGGGGAATTTAACGCCTGCTTTTTGCAATTTGCGGTACCGTAATTAGCGCCTTCCCCATTCCCATTATGCCCTATGGGGAAAAAATGGGGAAGGGCAATGGAGGAAGGAGGAATTACCGCCTTCCCAACCTTGGAATAGGGCGGTAATTCCCCTTTCCTCCAAGGCGGTACCAGTAAATTACCGGCATGAACCATGGTTTACTGCCTACCGTTAATGAGGCCCAGTGTCCGCTGCGTTCACCTTCTTGAGTCCGCTGGGTTCGTGCTGGGTTTGTGCTGTTTGCGTCCGTTTACTAGTAGCTCTTAACACGGCCTCGCCATGTTCTGTTATTCAGTGAGCCTGGCTCACATCAAGTTACAGAAACTGCACCCCTGGGACTCCACAAACACACGCACACCACATTCCTGCTGTCAATAAATCCTATTCGTTAAGTACTGACTGAGCATGCTCAGGCATGCTCAGGCAGCAACATAGAATTTTCTGACAGATAGGAAAAAGTGACGTTACACTGGTAATGTACACACAGTGGTGTTGGAGGGTGCACCATAATTATGGACACCACTTCTGCACACAGCCAGGTGACGGCCCTCGCAGTGTGGGCTCAACAAAAAAAAGATATCTACACAGCGGCACCCACTCTGCCATGTCAGCATGCTGAACAATGTCGCACGGCACAGAGACTGCCCAACTTAGACCCTGCTAGACATGCACTCATGGATCCTGTGCGGCCTTCCTCCTGCCAATCCGTACTGCAGGTGTAGCCATCCAATTCAAGCAAACCAATGCTTAGTGCAGGCGGGTCCTGTGGGCGCAGCGGCCCCATTAAATAAATGGAGCCTGTAACCTTTTAGGAGGTGCTGGTCGGCATAAAGCCTTCCAGCGAGGGCTGGCATCTGGCATGCCCGCCCTCTTTGACTCCAAGCATACCTAAATTCCAAATGAAGCTCCTTCCTGGATTTGGAGCAGTGGTCCTGCTGCAGCTCCTACTACTTTGTCATGTTCGTCTGGGGCTGCAAAGGGGGAAAGTCGTCGCAGCCCATACCTTTTAAGCGTCCCCCTGCGCCCAGAGACAGTTCTGGCCTGTCCAGTGGAACACCCCTTCTGCCTCCATCAGGAGAGGTGCAGCGTTGAGTATCTTCCCGGAGGGGACATAGGGGCAAGCAGTTATGCTGATTGTGCCTCTAGCACCCCCGCCCCCCACCCTCCTTCATGGGGGCTGGCCATCCACCTAGAGAGTGTGTGTGTATCTTTATGTATGGGTGTTAGCCGGCCAGCATTTGAAAGGAGTGTGCAAGCAGTCTTTTGAAACTTCATGTTTCAAGAAGGCTGTAAATTGATTGCTTTTATCTGCAAACACACTAACATCACATAGGCACGGGATAGCAGATAAACTTTCAGATAGATCAATTCCTGTCACTGTGTGTCGGGCAGAACTTTTGTCCATGTACGTTATTGGCAAATACATGCGAGTTGATAAGGTGAAAATAAGTCAGTGAAAGTTTTGACATCTGTTACTAAAAAATAACATGTTGGGACATTTTAACGGTATTAATGCAAACAAAATGTTGCCAAGTGTGTTCCTTTCGACTAGTGACATAGTTATTTCTGACTTTCTTGATACCGGTAACCCCCACCAAAAGAATATAATACTTTTCATTCTATGCGCCCTATCTTCATTTGCTTTGAAGAAAGGTAAATATGTGTAGCCTTGTGCTGTGAAACCACGGATATGTGCTCAACAAAATAAAGGTCTGCACCCCCCTAGTCAGGCTGTTTTGACAGGCATAGCTGAAATGCTGGCTTTTGTCACAGGGACACCAGTTCTGAATTTTCAGACATTTGAACTTTGCATTCTGTATCTTTGTGGATTTGTTTTCCTGTGACTGTCGGCCTACAAGTCCCAGATTGCAAAGCAAAGTTGTCAAAAAAATAGGACTGGCTGATGGCTCCACACAAAACATTGTGTTGTGGATCATCAGCGTTAACCAGGCTTATATTCCCATTAAAAGAGCCATTCTGCATCCTGACTTTAAAATTAATTATCAAGCATAATGGGCAAACACAGAAAGTAATGTGTGCTCATTTTTCTGCTTAAACCCACGTTAACTTCTAAATCCTCGATATAGATGCGGTATATTAAAATGAGCAGGGTGCTTTTCTAGTTCTTTTGTCATATCCTTTTCTGATAATGTAACTTTGTCTCCATAGTGCTGATTTGTTTTCCTGTTTTATTGCTTATTTTTTTCAGTTTCAGCACTTAGCATTTTGAAATTAACTGAAGAGCAATATGAAGGGGCAAGTGTGTATTGTCTTATGACCTAAATTGGTGTCATGAAAGTATTGTAAGTAGCAATGATGACTTATAAACAGCACCAGCTATTTTTAAGTGTCTCCCTCTCTCTCCCACCTCCCTTCTCGCCCCACTGCCTGTCACACACTTACACTAGTGGATATGCGTCTGGCCTAGTATGCTAATTATTGTAGTTAGATCATTCGGAATCTTCAAGGCCTAAGAATTATTATTGAATTCCCTTGTTCCCTTCCCGCCTTGAAGAACTTTGAAGCAATTCACTTGTGTATAAGCACTTTACAAATAAACAATTGCAATTACAATGATGACCGGAATGAGTAGCACCAATGGTATTTGTAATGATGGCATATTTGCAGCACCAGCATCATGGAAGTGTTCTTAAGTATAGCATAAGTATGGCAACACTGACATTTTAGGTGGCAGCTTCAAGAACATAATTGCAAGTGACAATGATGGCAAATAGTGAAATTAGTGTTGATATATATCGTTGATATATATATCGGTTGCACCATCTTCATGAACCTGCTTTAACGTTGTAATGATAACATACTTTGGGGGCACCAGAATCATGAGCACAATTTAAAATGGTAATGTTGACATATACTGTTGGCACCAGTGTCATGAAAATGTTTTTCAATACAAAATAACATATTGTTGGCACTGCCTAAAAGAATAGTGCTTTACATATGTATTTGTTATTTATTCTTGGGGTTCCACCCCAAATCCCTCGACATTAGTTTGGGCTCCCTCGATATGCTCAGTTGCTCTAACAAACACTTGAGAAATATTTAAGACCCTCCACTGTCACATGTCACTGGCCGTCACTGCACAGCATGTTATTTTGACATACAATTTACATTTATTAACATGACATAATGTTTGTGTTAAATAAATTGCATTACAATGACACTATTGTACAATAATTTAAATCAGGGGATCGGGGGGGGTCCCTTCGGGGAGGATGTTCGATGAGACATATATGTAATGCTGGTGTGGTGCATTAAAGGTTGATGTCTGTATGTTGAATGGAGGTGAGTGAGGCAGACCAGCACCTTTCCATCCTAAAAACTAATGTTGGACTCATTTGCTTATTGTATTCATGTATTTTTTGGTGTGACCACCTCTGAAACTTAATTGGAAAAAAGACAGATACGTGGCCCTTTGATCAAGAAGCAGGGATTCTTTGTTGTCTGACT
The DNA here is from genome assembly GCF_040938575.1 of Ambystoma mexicanum. Taxonomy (NCBI): domain Eukaryota; kingdom Metazoa; phylum Chordata; class Amphibia; order Caudata; family Ambystomatidae; genus Ambystoma; species Ambystoma mexicanum. Next base: position 1,055,290,306 of record NC_090922.1, on the reverse strand, counting down.
CATTAAAGTTATACAAATGTAGATCATTACTGATATTGTTTGAAATCATCAAGGGATTTAGCAGAATTCAGACCATTGCAATAACCTGTTATCTTCAACCAGTGCACCTCTTCCTTAGAACAATGGGGAGGGGACAATTGTGGGCAGCAACTTGGACAGGGTGGTGCAAAGAGGAATCAGAATTGCAGGCATGCTGTCATAGTCATGAAGTCAGGGGCACAGGCATGCAGGAGTCGCATGCACAGGAGACCTGGGTGAACACTGTCCTGGCGCCTTTGACGCCAGGCTCATGAACAAAAGTAAACAAGAACATCTATTTAACACCAAAAGGGTTTTATTATGGACACAGCAATTCAGATGCATCAACCTTGAACATTCCAGTCATTAAGCAGGATGCATTAACCTTGAACATTCCATCCATTAAGCAGCCCCAAGTGTATTCTTGGGTGTGGCTGCTAATGGAGTGCCTTCTCACATGCTCACTCTCTAGGAGTGGCAGGGTGTGGCTGGTAGGCCGGCCCTAATAGGCGTGCCCACGATTGCAGCTATTGAGCTGCCCCAATCCTCAAGACAGACGCTTCGCGTTGTTTTGCACTTGCAAGCAGCGTAACGCTCACTGTCGCCTGAGGTCAGACTTACCTTTGAAGATCCTGCTTCCTGGACATCCTGCTTCCTGCCAGCATACTTAACAACTGGGGAAGCTGTTCTTACCTGTACATCTCTTCGGCGAACCAAGTATTCATCTTTACACTTTCCGGAACGCCGAAATCTTCATCTTGGCACTGCAGCACGGCTCCATCGTCGACAGCAGGGCCTGCAAGGAAAAACAGAAGACAAGGTTAGACATCGGAAAAAACAGTTTAGGGTTGAGCTTCGCCATACTTTGCGCTTTTACTTAAAACATCACTTACCTGCTGTCGAACATTGCGGTAGCATCCATCTTCCATCCTGCCGCGTCTCGCGTCTCACAGCTGCACTGAGGCTGCATTTCCATCTAAGGAAAGAAAACAAAAGAAAGACATTACTGCGGCCATAAATAGGAGCAACATATAAAGACATTAAAGAGAATTAACAGCATCACAAGAGCTCAAGAAAGACTTACCAATCATAAGGAGAAGCATAGTCGCAGCTGGACTGGACTAATCCTTTTCAGGGATCAGTGAAGGAACTAGATCCCATTCGATTAACCCCTGCCAGAAGTAGCCGGATGGAAAGCTTATCTTCCATAATTCACAGGTGAGCTTTATGGGTTGTTGTATGCTCACAGGAACCGTACTTTGGGGTGAAAGGTTTGAGAGGTACAACAATCACAGTTTGGCACACTCACACACTCGTATCTCCACGCAGGAGCAGTATCACCACGTACCACCGCTCACAGCTTTTCTACTGAGGGAGAGGCGTGAAAGGGGTGATTCCATTTCAGGGAGGGCTGCAACCGTGCCCCAACGCCTCCGCAGAGACCAGGTGAACATAACAGAACGCTAAGCCTCTAATACTCTCTGCCTGGCCATTATGGAAACTTCAGAAACAGATCAGTTAGCCCTCTTACTAGGGGAATTACGGGCTGAAGTACAAGCTTCAAGACAGGAAACCAATGCATTACGGAGGGATCTTATTGTAACTCGAGAAAGAACTGATGAATTGACAAGACAAATGCTACAAGCACAAGCAGGGCAGGTTCCACTGCCTGGAGTGACCCATTGTTCTCATTCTTCCACACCACAACAATCAACACCATTTCAGGTGGTTCTTCCATGAGCAGTGCCTCTAGTCCCTCCCGAACGCTTCATCGGCGACCCAAACAAGTTTGCTGTATTTATGAACCAATGTCGCCTTCATTTCTTGTGCAGACCAGGAGTCTTTCCTAATGACCAAGCCAAAGTGGCGTTTGTACTCTCATATTTAGGAGGTAGTGCGGCGGACTGGTCCATACCTTTGCTAAATCAAGATGACCCTTTACTTCAGAACTTTGGGAATTTCCAACATGAGATGGAGAAATTGTTTGCCCGTCATACTCATGGACAAGCTCTGGACAACGAGTTGTTGTCACTCAGACAAGGGAGTCAAGATCTATTAACCTATATTGCAACCATCAATCGGCTCTTAGCCCAGACCAACTGGCAAGAAGAGAAGAGGACTACACTCTTTTACCGATGGTTACATGGAGAACTTAAGGATGTGTTGGTGCAAGTGGTGAATCCCCCTGAGAGGTGTGCGGACTACATAGACAGGACGGTGCAACTCGATCATAGGTTGCAGAATCGGAAAATGGATCGAGCTAGATCAGAGGGACGGTCAGTTTACGTACGACCTTGTGAGAATCAGACTAACAGTCTGAGCCAATGCAAATTGGTGGATTACGAAATCCCCTTACCAAAGCAGAAAGGGAAAAAGGAGACAACAACATATATTGTGGACAAGCAGGTCACTTCCTCCATGACTGCCTAGTAAAACCACCCAAGAAAACGGTTGGGGCAACAGACAAAACTGATGAAGAAGAAGAATAGAACTCGGGAAAGGCCAATGCCGGAAAGTGTAGGGGTCCGCTTGTCGAACATGAAAAAGGAATCCGTACAGACCTCACATCTAGTCCTTGGTAAATCACAAGCAACCATCAAAAATACATGCCTTGGAGGCATTTATTGATTGTGGAGCTGTGGGTTACTACTTTGACCAAGATTTTTCTCTCCGAATAGGCCTTCCTCTCCGACAGAAGCAGAAATCAGAAAACATTGCTGCTGTGGATGGTTCTCAGCTATCCTCCGGCCCGGTGACACAATACACCGAGAAAGTCAAGCTTCTGGGTCAGGACTGGCATCAAGAGGACATTACTTTCGATCTCATCGCTGCTCCTCAGTTCCAGATGATATTGGGAATGCCCTGGCTGGAGACCCACAATCCTAGGATCGACTGGCAAAAACGAGTTCTGACATTTCCTCATGATTATTCTGACACATGTTACAATAAAGATGACACCAATCTGAAACCAAAGAAAGGAATCGTGTTGGGCCTCATCAGCTCCTTACCGCTTGAATACCAAGATTACCAGGATGTCTTCAAAACAGAGCCAGCCAATGTTTTGCCCCCGCACAGACCCTACACTTGTCAAATAGATCTTGTACCCGGAGCCCAGATCCCTTGCAGCCGAATTTACGTTCTGACAGAACAGGAAAATCAGCATTTTAGAACTTACCTGGATCAGTACCTGGCGAACGGTTTCATTCGCCTGTCCAAGTCACCTGCCTCCTCGCCCTTATTCTTTGTGCCTAAAAAGGCAGGGGACTTAAGAACTTGCATCGACTACAGAGCCATCAATCAGATCAGAGTAAAATATTAATATCCTTTACCACTTATACCAGAGCTCCTGGACCAAGTGAAACATGCTCAAATCTAAACCAAACTGTATTTAAGAGGAGCATACCAGCTTGTAAGCGTAAAAGAGGGAGACGAGTGGAAAATGGCCTTCTGCACGAAGTACGGCCTATTTGAATACCAGGTCATGCACTTTGGGCTATGCAATGCCCTTGCGGCGTTCCAATTCTTTATGAATGATGTACGCCGTGAACTACTGGACGTTTGCGCTATTGTTTACATTGACGACATTCTTATCTACTCAAATTCCATGGAAGAACATGTAGGCCATGTCCGGGTAGTCTTAGAGAAGCTTCGACAACACCAATTGTATGCCAAGTTGGAAAAATGTTTTTTCCATGTAACCGAGGTCGAGTTTCTCGGTTTCATGCTCACACCACAAGGGGTACATATGGATACACGAAAGGTGGATGCAATCCTCCAATGGCCCTTACCAACATCCACAAAAGGAGTGCAAAGCGTGCTCGGATTCGCCAACTTTTATCGTTGGTTTATACCTGGGTTTTCACAAATTGTACATCCAATTACATCTTTGTTAAAGAAAAATCAAAAGTTCCATTGGTCAACAGAAGCTGAAGAAGCCTTCCAGAAGTTGAAACTAGCATTCACTACAGCACCAGTCTTTCGACACCCACGACCAGACCTACCTTAGATAGTTGAGATAAATGTTTCAAAAATAGCCATGGGAGCAGTATTGCCACAACGAGACCCTGAAATAGGACAAAACACCCCATCGCATTCTGGTCCCACAAATTTTCAGCCCCTGAGTTGAACTACGCAATCACAGATAAGGAATTACTGGGGATTAAAGCAGCATTCAAGGCCTGGAGACATTACCTTTTTAGGGCGAGATATACGGTCACTGTCATTACGGACCACCGTAACTTGCAATACTTGAAAACCGCAAAAGCAAATCATCACAAATTGCCACGATTCAATAGTGGAAGGACACCCAGCAATAGCCAAAACTCAGGCTAAGGTAAAACAAACTGCTGGTGGCCAACCTGGCGAAAAGTCATTGCCTGATTTATTGAAACCTGGGGTGTATGTGCACAACACAAGTCTCAGAAACAGAACCCTGCTGGCTTACTACATACCCTAACAGTACCGCAAGCACCTTGGCATACCCTGTCGATGGACTTCATCACGGATCTTCCACCCTGCAATGGATACACCACCATATTAGTCGTTGTGGATTTATTCTCCAAAATGGCCCATTTCATCCCTCTGAAGGGACTCCCAACTGCGTCAACTCTCGCTCCTGTGTTCCTAGAACAAATTGTTTGATTGCATGGATTTCCATCAATATTAGTATCTGATCGCAGAACTCAATTTGTTTCTGCCTTTTGGAGAAAGTGTTGTATGATTGCCAAAATCGACCTCGGGTTGTCCACAAGCCATCACCCTCAAACTGATGGGCAAACTGAACGAACCAACCAAACTTTAGCGCAATATCTCAGGTCTATGTTGCAACAGTCTGAGGATTCTTGGAAAAATATACTCTGGATAGCTGAGTATGCATACAACAACTCAGTTCACACAAGCACAGGGCAAACTCCATTCTACACTGTGCATGGAAGACATCCGAGGACATCAGTATTTGATCCACCCAATACACTGGAAATGCCAGCCATAAAAATCTTGCACAAAACCATCACTCAGGTTCTTAAGGAGGCGACTGAGCATCTGTCAAAGGCTAAGGAAAGACAAAAAATGTTTGCTGATCGACATCGGAAGGAAGCTCCCGCCTACCAGAATGTAGAAAAGGTGTGGTTAGTATCCAAATATATTCCCCTGAAGGGGCCAAGAGCTTTCCTCCCAAGATACCTGGGCCCCTATACTATAAAGTCCATAATCAATCCTGTCGCCATGAAATTGGAGTTACCATCTCACATGAAAATTCACCCTGTATTTCATGTCTCTCTCCTCAAACCAATGAAATCCAATACACGGCTTAGTTCTCTAACCAGTGCCCGAAGTAATAGATGGAGACCCAGAATATGAAGTCAATTCCATCCTGGACTCCAAGGTGGTTCGGTCAAAATTGTATTACCTAATTGACTGGAAAGGTTACAGACCTCAAGACCGATCTTGGGAGCCCAGTGAACACGTGCATGCTCTGCGTTTAATCAGACAGTTCCATCGCAATAATCCCACCAAACCAGGACCAGGAGGAGAACCACTCTTGAGAGGGGCCTAGAGGGGGAGTGCTGTCATGGTCATGAAGTCAGGTGCACAGGCATGCAGGGGTCACATGCACAGGAGACCTGGGTGGACACTGTCCTGGCGCCTTTGGCGCCAGGCTCATGAACAAAAGTAAACAAGAACATCCATTTAACACCAAAAGGCTTTTATTATGGACATAGCACTTCAGATGCATTAACCGTGAACATTCCATCCATTAAGCAGGATGCATTAACCTTGAACATTCCATCCATTAAGCAGTCCCAAGTGTATTCTTGGGTATGGCTGCTAATGGATTGCCTTCGCATGTGCTCACTCTTTAGGAGAGGCAGGGTGTGGAATGGTAAGCCGGCTCCAATGAGCGTGCCCATGATCCAAGCTATATAAGCTGCCCCGATCCTCAAGACAGACGCTTCACGTTATTCTGCACTTGCAAGTAGCGTAACGCTCACCGTCACCTGAGGTCAGACTTACCTTTGAAGATCCTGCTTCTTGGACATCCTGCTTCCTGCCAGCATACTTACCAACTGGGGGAAGCTGTTCTTACCTGTACATCTCTTCGGTGAACCAAGTATTCATGTTTACACTTTCTGGAATGCCGAAATCTTCATCTTGACACCGCAGCACGACACGCTCCATCATCGACAGCAGTGCCTGCAAGGAAAAACAGAAGACAAGGTTAGACATCAGAAAAAACAGTCAGTTTAAGGTTGCGCTTCGCCATACTTTGCGCTTTTCCTTAAACCATCACTTACCTGCTGTCGAACATTGCGGTAGCATCCATCTACCATCCAGCCGCGTCTCGCGTCTCACAGCTACATTGAGGCCGCATTTCCATCTAAGGGAAGAAAACAGAAGAGAGACATTATTGCGTGCATAAATAGGAGCAACATATAAAGACATTAAAGGGAAAGAACAGCATCACAAGAGCTCAAGAAAGACTTACCAATCTTAAAGAAAAGCATAGTCGCAGCTGGACTGGACTAATCCTTATCAGGGATCAGTGAAGGAACTATATCCCATTCGACGCGCCCCTGCCAGAAGTAGCAGGACGGAGAGCTTATTTTCCATAATTCACAGGTGAGCTTTATGGGCCGGCGTATGCTCACAGGAAACGTACTTTTGGGTGAAGGGTTTGAGAGGTAGAATAATCACAGATTGGCGCACTCACACACTCTTATCTCCACGCAGGAGCAGTATCACCACGTTCCACTGCTCACAGATTTTCTACTGAGGGAGAGGCCTGAAGGGGGTTATTCAAGTTCAGGGAGGGCGGCAACCGTACCCCAACGCCTCTGCAGAGACCAGGTGAGCATAACACATGCCCATCTGTGTTATACTAGGTAGTGCTGAGGAGAAGCTGGTATCCACAATGCCATCAAGGAGGGCAGTCTCATGAGGATGTTGCTTTGGTGCCAGTGGTTTAATCCAGACAAAGCTCCTGCCAGATAGGCAGGGGATAAGAGGAGATACATGTCTTCTAGAAACAGCACAGGAGGGATGGCAGCCAAAGGTGTGCAGGGCTGAATACTCAGAGGAGCACTGGCATTGATTACCAGGGTGCTGGGATGACATGCATGGATGTCTGGGTGAAAGGAGTGGTTGGATTATCCTCAGCTTCTTTATTGATGATACAATGGATGTCAAAGAGGTGGCCCCTGCCATTAAATTGCATGTTTCACCCAGCTGCTTGTGCTTAGCAGCCAGATCCCTCTGCCCATTTTCTACAGTGTCTTTTAAGAGTCATATCTGGTTCCTTAGAAGCCACAGATAGTGCTTCTGGCTGCACAATTATTTGGACAATCTCAGTATCCATAAACATGCTGGTAGTCCTGCAGGTTGCAGGTTCTTCACGGAAACCCAATAGTCCCTCTGCTGAATAGGAAGCTACAGTAAGGGTAGTACTTTGGAATCTCTTTCTCATTTATAAGGGCTACAGGCCCAGATCTGGGCAACCCTCCGGATCATTGTTTTTTGCCTGCCAAGCCATTACGAAAGGGGTAAGACCAGATGCAAATCAGGCTTGGTCCCACCCCAAAAGTGGCAGTCCAGCTAGGTCATATCCCTTCTGCACACGACCACAAGCCTCCCCAGACATGTTTTGGCTTTTCTTCCTACAATGCAGATGATGTAAAGCTTTAGCATTTTCTTTGTTTCACTTATTAATGTCAACCTCTGTGAAGGATGTGTTTGATTGGAGCTAGCCCATGCCTCAAATACTCTGTGATTAGAATTTTTTCAGGACAGGTTTTTTTTGCAGTTTCCTTATGCAGTCCACTTCTACAGGGTCAGATAGGATCCTGACATGGCCGAAATCCCACCGTCATGTCTTTTTCCAACCCCCAGTTGTTGCACACTTCCACTGCCCAGCCGCTCATACATCCCTAATGCACTGATTGAGGAATAAATAATCCAGAGATACTCTCTTCCCCTACTGCCTTAATTTTCAGTGGCCACACACTGTCTTGTTTTGGCATTAGTGGAGCAAATCTAATGTTGTGTGGCTCATCACAACATGTGTTAGTGAGTGGTGAAAGTGGAATTACCCTCAGTATTGATGCCCCTATGCACTTGCTTAGACTATCTTTTGGGAAATCTGGCCCTCCTCTGCACATAGACATGCTATGACAGATTACCACCTAGTGAGGGTGGGCAAACCATGGCTGTTTTGATTTTTATAAATAATACAATGATGCAGGTAATTCCACCTCTGAATGGGAGGCCTCCTAATTAGAAACCCCTTTGATAAAGCTCCATGCTGAAAGCATAATGCAAACATTTACCCTTGCCTCACCCATCCCCCAACAACTGCATCACCTGTGCATTCCTGGCAGCTGCTGTGACAGAGACAGAGGCTGCAATTCACCCAAAGCACCTTTTTTTTCCCAAAATGTAATAATTGTGGCCTCATTCATCTGGTGGCAAGGTAAATGATAAGAATTAGCCAAATGTGGTTATGGTATGGTGAATGATAAGAGTGCACAATTATTAAAGCACCAACAATCTGATGTCTTACAAGTGTCAGCTCTGTAATGTGAGGGCAATGTGTATTCATGACAATCTGGCTGCCTGCACGACTCCCAGTGAAATACTAATCATGATCCTGTCTTCCTTTGAATCTCTGTGACGAAGGGTAACGCCTCCCCTTAAGCCACCGGAATTTTCACCAGGTGATCTCTTGGGAACCAGGCTTCAAAGCGGCACTCATAAAGCAAAGACCAGACTCACACCACAGTTCTACACACTAAAGGGCCTTTGACTTTGCCGGCATGGGTAGGGATTGGAGAGTAGCCAGGAGGAAGGAACTGGAACCTGGGAAAAGGGTTCCAACATCTTTTGTTTCTGTGGGGTCTATTTCCTTCCTGTCTCCTCCATTTCATGTCAAACGTGGGAATCTGGGTATGATACAAGAAAGCAAGGGACACTTATTAAAGCAACAGGGATTCAACTACTTTCAGTCGGCTTTCTCCTGTTCAATTCTCTGTGACCTTTTACCTTTATAAACAAGGGGTCTCTCACTCCTTTCTTGATTCTTTCCTGGACACCAACCAAGAAGAAGACATCTCTGGAAGCCTCTTGGGAGTGCTGTCCATTCCATAGCATAGCACTAGGATAATTAGAAGACTACAGTCTTGGATGAGGTCCATATCTATTTCTCTGCACGTTTAACCTTAACTCCTTTTTCCAGCTTTATGTTTTATGTCTGCCTGTCTTGTGAGCGCCCTGAGGCCTTTGGGTGAGTGCCGCAATATAAACATTCTTTAGATAGATAGATAGATAGATAGATAGATAGATAGATAGATAGCCCCCTGCCATAGAGGTGAAGACAGGTGCCTCCAAGGCAGAGGAGAGTTTACTTAACCATCCCCAGGGAATAAAGGGGGTAAACTGCTGTGGAACATGGTCTGCCACTCTGGCCACTGCACTGGAACCATGCTTCTCATTTGGGGTGAAGGAACCCCCAGAGGGGTCAACCCTGCTCCCTGGATTGCGGAGAGCAGAGTAAGAAGGACTTTTCTTGCCCTGTAGTCATGGACGTCATTTAGGGGTCGCCAGGGGTTGCACTTGCGAATCTTGAGGTCTCCCTTGCTACCCTTGTTTTCTCCCTTGCTACCCCTAAAAAAATAACAAAATCAAATATATATATATATATATATATATATATATATATATATATATATATATATATATATATATATATCTAGATATATATATAGTATTTATTTCTTTATTTTTCTTTTTAATTGGGCCTCATGTGCTGTGGCCAGCAGCACGAGCTTTGTTTCTGGAGTGGCTGGTTTTCTGATAGCTATAGCAGTAAAATAGATCAGTGGGTTGAGTGCTCGCTGCTACAATGTGTGTGTGAGCTTCAGGTTGCAGGTTTGACTCCTGGCAAGGTCAGCTCAGCCTTTCATCCTGCTGAGGTTGATCAATTAATAATCACACAGGTTAGGTGATATTGTATGTTTGTTCTATATGAAGCGCTTAAGCGTAAGTGCTATATAATAACACATCATTATCTTTTGGCCTTGGACGTCTGCTTGCATTCACAGAAATTTGGTAATATGGGCATATACACCCTGATATTAAAGATACATATGATGATCCATTCTTGTATGAAATGTATATCACTTTACAGTGATATCATAAGCATATTTTTCGGATTGCTTGCATTCACAGTAATTTGGTAATATGGGCCTATACGCCCTGATATTAAAGATACATATGATGATCCATTCTTGTATGAAATGTATATCACTTTACAGTGATATCATAAGCATATTTTTCGGAGTGTACTTAGAAACGATGCCACTTCCTGTTTTGTCAATGGGTGAACGTTTGTGTTCCATCGCTTCCCGTGATGTCACTTCGGGGTGGGGTCAAATGGCATCACTTCTGTGATGTCATTAGAGCTCAAGAGTCATGTGATGTCACTTCTGCTACCCCTGGCATTTTGGTGAAATTACGTCCCTGTCTGTAGTCCCTGGATTATGACTCCCAACAATGAGAAGTCCAGTTGCAGCTGTAATCCTGTCCAAACAGCTTCAAGCCGCCTTCGAACCGCGTTCAATGCTCACTGCTGCCCTTTGCACTCTATGACTTCCAACTGCGTGCCTGGATTTTCGAACCAACTTGACACTCATCACACCAGTAGTACTCATTGCCACCTCAGTGTGAACATTGGGCCACCACTTCAGAAGGGTTAGACCCACTGTGTATTTAAGCACTGCTTTGAACTAACAGTGCCTCACCTCAATCCGATTTAAACCTCAACTTGAACTGCTGGAAGCCATTATGTCACGCATTGACTCCACCCAGGTGTGACAGCATCTTGAATCGGCTCAACCACCAACCTGAGCCCATTGGACTGTCTAAATCGCATCTCTTCGAATGGCACATCAAACTGCACAGAATCCTGATGCTGACTCAGTTCCTGGAACAATGCGACTACCACATCTCAAAACCAGTTTTATTGCAACAACGGCAAATAGAAGCCCAGTTTGATCTGGTGAACCAGCCAAGTGCAAGCACAAGTTACTGTTTAGAGGTTCTATCCCCCTGGTTCAAATTCTGGGACCATAACAACTTTTATGCCCGTTTCCACTTTTTATTGAACAGGCATTTCCTTGAAAGTGACACTGCTGCAATTGCTTGTCTGAATACCAATGCTCAAGAACCCAGAGTGTTGTACTTTACAAGTTGTGCATTTTTTTGTTTGCTTAAAGGGGTGGATGTTTGTGTTTTCTAGTTATGTGCATTTACATTTTTGATTGTTTAATTAACGTATGCATATTTTATAGAACTTTGAATGGACATTCTTTTAGTTTGGAGTCCTTGTACTATTGCTGTTTGCCTCCACCCACATTACCACAAAAGGCAAAGGAGGTATACTCGTTGTGCAGTGTCTTTTTCATCTCTGTGATTGGGATCACTGCTTCTTTAATAATAGAGTGGGGTTGAGAAGGCAGTTACGCCACTATGCATCCCTGAGCTCCTGCAGACCAGTAGTCCCTTCATCACACATACATTGTGTAATATCAGGATGATTGTAGGAAACACTTTTTGCCCAATTGTTCATATTACAGCTCACAATTGGCCCATACAATCCTGCCAAGCTTTCCTTGAACAAGGGGACTTGCACATTCATCTTGTTTCTAAAACAAAATTGCAATCAGCACTGAATCATTCCGAATGTATTCAATCACACAACCACGACAATACGTGAAAAGAACCAGTATGTAAAAATATTTAAACATGTGATAGTTATATTTTACAGTGCAAATGATATTTGAAGGTTATACCATGTCCTCAAAATTCCCATCAACGCAGAGTGGTAATGCTGACTTATCGCTGGCAACTTTGTGCTTTAACTAGTCGAAGGTATCACTTAATAGAAACGTTATACCCCGCTGAGCACTGCTGCCTACCTAAAGATAATATTAATACACATTTCCAATGCTCTCCGGATCATTATCTGGCAGCAAACCAATAACAGGACATACAGCACTAACAGCTAAAAGGGGCACTGATTCCTTTGGGCCTTGAATTGTTGTTCATCGCAAAGAGCTACCAAGTATGGGCTGGGGTTGATTTACTGAGAATTAAATAGATTTAGTTTAATAATATCTGCAGCTCTCTGAATAAATTATGACCAGGCCTTGCATTTTCGAAGGAGACTTTGACATTATGAAATGGTAATGGACGCAGCCTTCTTGATGGGAAAACCTCAGGTGATCACCCATTCAAATGCTATTAAGGGTGATGAGAATAACGTTTTCTTCCATTCTTACAAAGATAGATTTGCAAAACATCACAAAATGCGGACGTTAAGAAAATATATATATTTTTTTCCTGCAAGCAATATTATTACAATTATGCTGAGTTCACGGAGGTTGAAATAATGTTAACTGTCAGATGGATCAGGGTTGATCAAATAAAGCCCTAGAATTCATAGTGAGCCTACCTAGCATTCCAGGCTTTCACCTATTTACTCAGATCAGTTAAATAGAGCTGTTGTGCTGCAGTAGTACGCAGCGTCCATCAAGGCACGTTGACGCTACGTCATGGGTATGTTTCATGTTTAGCCTGTTATAATGGAAGGGCTGCAGTAGTATGCAGCGTCCATCAAGGCACGTTGACGCTACGTCAAGGGTATGTTTCATGATTAGCCTGTTATAATGGAAGGGCGGTGTTCGTTTTTACACATGAGGGGACTGAAGGGTCGTGAGAAGCTCCAGGCTGGGCACGGTACATTGGGGGTGTGTGTAAAACCCGGAACGCGCCGGAACGGGCCGGAACGGTACACTAACCTATAAAATGGCAGCAAAAATCACCTGAAAATGATGCAAACAGACATGAAGAACATTTTGAAATGAGAAAGGTGTACCAATATGCTGTCATTAACCCATTACTGCCCAAAATCTACATTTTATCACGAAAAAGTACCTGGAACGGGCCGGAACGCCACCCTAATATATAAAACGGCAGCGAAACTCACCTGAAAATGATGCAAGCACACATGAAGAACATTTTGAAATGAGAAAGGTGGACCAATATGCTGTCATTAACCCATTACTGCCCAAAATCTACATTTTATCACGAAAAAGTACCCGGAACGGGCCGGAACGCTACCCTAATATATAAAACGGCAGCGAAACTCACCTGAAAATGATGCAAGCACACATGAAGAACATTTTGAAATGAGAAAGGTGCACCAATATGCTGTCATTAACCCATTACTGCCCAAAATCTACATTTTATCACGAAAAAGTACCCGGAACGGGCCGGAACGCTACCCTAATATATAAAACGGCAGCGAAACTCACCTGAAAATGATGCAAGCACACATGAAGAACATTTTGAAATGAGAAAGGTGCACCAATATGCTGTCATTAACCCATTACTGCCCAAAATCTACATTTTATCACGAAAAAGTACCCACAACGGGCCGGAACGCTACCCTAATATATAAAACGGCAGCCAAACTCACCTGAAAATGATGCAAGCACACATGAAGAACATTTTGAAATGAGAAAGGTGGACCAATATGCTATCATTAACCCATTACTGCCCAAAATCTACATTTCATCACGAAAAAGTACCCGGAACGGGCCGGAACGCTAACCTAAAATATAAAGTGGCAGCAAAACTCACCTGAAAATGATGCAAACACACATGAAGAACATTTTGAAATGAGAAAGGCGCACCAATATGCTGACATTAACCCAATACTGCCCAAAATCTACATTTTATCACGAAAAAGTACCCTCAACGGGCCGGAACGCTGCCCTAAAATATAAAATGGCAGCGAAACTCACCTGAAAATGATGCAAACACACATGAAGAACATTTTGAAATGAGAAAGGTGCACCAATATGCTGTCATTAACCCATTACTGCCCAAAATCTACATTTTATCACGAAAAAGTACCCGGAACGGGCCGGAACGCTACCCTAAAATATAAAATGGCAGCGAAACTCACCTGAAAATGATGCAAACACACATGGAGAACATTTTGAAATGAGAAAGGTGCACCAATATGCTGTCATTAACCCATTACTGCCCAAAACCTACATTTTATCACGAAAAAGTACCCGGAACGGGTCGGAAAGCTACACTAATATATAAAACGGCAGCGAAACTCACCTGAAAAGGATGCAAGCACACATGAAGAACATTTTGAAATGAGAAAGGTGGACGAATATGCTGTCATTAACCCATTACTGCCCAAAATCTACATTTTATCACGAAAAAGTACCCGGAACGGGCCAGAACGCTACCCTAAAATATAAAATGGCAGTGAAACTCACCTGAAAATGATGCAAACACACATGAAGAACATTTTGAAATGAGAAAGGTGCACCAATATGCTGTCATTAACCCATTACTGCCCGAAATCTACATTTTATCACGAAAAAGTACCCGGAACGGGCCGGAACGCTACCCTAATATATAAAACGGCAGCGAAACTCACCTGAAAATGATGCAGGCACACATGAAGAACATTTTGAAATGAGGAAGGTGGACCAATATGCTGTCATTAACCCATTACTGCCCAAAATCTACATTTTATCACGAAAAAGTACCCGGAACGGGCCGGAACGCTACCCTAAAATATAAAATGGCAGCGAAACTCACCTGAAAATGATGCAAACACACATGGAGAACATTTTGAAATGAGAAAGGTGCACCAATATGCTGTCATTAACCCATTACTGCCCAAAATCTACATTTTATCACGAAAAAGTACCCGGAACGGGCCGGAACGCTACCCTAAAATATAAAGTGGCAGCGAAACTCACCTGAAAATGATGCAAACACACATGGAAAACATTTTGAAATGAGAAAGGTGCACCAATATGCTGTCATTAACCCATTACTGCCCAAAACCTACATTTTATCACGAAAAAGTACCCGGAACGGGCCGGAACGCTACCCTTATATATAAAACGGCAGCGAAACTCACCTGAAAATGATGCAAACACACATGGAGAACATTTTGAAATGAGAAAGGTGCACCAATATGCTGTCATTAACCCATTACTGCCCAAAACCTACATTTTATCACGAAAAAGTACCCGGAACGGGTCGGAACGCTACACTAATATATAAAACGGTAGCGAAACTCACCTGAAAAGGATGCAAGAACACATGAAGAACATTTTGAAATGAGAAAGGTGGACGAATATGCTGTCATTAACCCATTACTGCCCAAAGTCTACATTTTATCACGAAAAAGTACCCGGAACGGGCCAGAACGCTACCCTAAAATATAAAATGGCAGTGAAACTCACCTGAAAATGATGCAAACACACATGAAGAACATTTTGAAATGAGAAAGGTGCACCAATATGCTGTCATTAACCCATTACTGCCCAAAATCTACATTTTATCACGAAAAAGTACCCGGAACGGGCCGGAACGCTACCCTAAAATATAAAATGGCAGCGAAACTCACCTGAAAATGATGCAAACACACATGGAGAACATTTTGAAATGAGAAAGGTGCACCAATATGCTGTCATTAACCCATTACTGCCCAAAATCTACATTTTATCACGAAAAAGTACCCGGAACGGGCCGGAACGCTACCCTAAAATATAAAGTGGCAGCGAAACTCACCTGAAAATGATGCAAACACACATGGGAAACATTTTGAAATGAGAAAGGTGCACCAATATGCTGTCATTAACCCATTACTGCCCAAAACCTACATTTTATCACGAAAAAGTACCCGGAACGGGCCGGAACGCTACCCTTATATATAAAACGGCAGCGAAACTCACCTGAAAATGATGCAAACACACATGAAGAACATTTTGAAATGAGAAAGGTGCACCAATATGCTGTCATTAACCCATTACTGCCCAAAATCTACATTTTATCACGAAAAAGTACCCGCAACGGGCCAGAACGCTACCCTAATATATAAAATGGCAGCGAAACTCACCTGAAAATGATGCAAACACACATGGAGAACATTTTGAAATGAGAAAGGTGCACCAATAGGCTGTCATTAACCCATTACTGCCCAAAATCTACATTTTATCACGAAAAGTACCCGCAACGGGCCGGAACGCTACCCTAAAATATAAAATGGCAGCGAAACTCACCTGAAAATGATGCAAACACACATGGAGAACATTTTGAAATGAGAAAGGTGCACCAATATGCTGTCATTAACCCATTACTGCCCAAAACATACATTTTATCACGAGAAAGTACCCGGAACGGGTCGGAACGCTACCCTAATATATAAAACGGCAGCGAAACTCACCTGAAAAGGATGCAAGCACACATGAAGAACATTTTGAAATGAGAAAGGTGGACGAATATGCTGTCATTAACCCATTACTGCCCAAAATCTACATTTGATCACGAAAAAGTACCCGGAACGGGCCGGAACGCTACCCTAAAATATAAAACGGCAGCGAAACTCACCTGAAAATGATGCAAACACACATGAAGAACATTTTGAAATGAGAAAGGTGCACCAATATGCTGTCATTAACCCATTACTGCCCAAAATCTACATTTTATCAAGAAAAAGTACCCGGAACGGGCCAGAACGCTACCCTAATATATAAAATGGCAGCGAAACTCACCTGAAAATGATGCAAACACACATGGAGAACATTTTGAAATGAGAAAGGTGCACCAATATGCTGTCATTAACCCATTACTCACAAACATGGTCTATAGTGATTTGTCTGCCAGTACCTGGATATATGGAGTAGAACTTGTCAGTTAAAGGTATGAGGGTATGCTGTATGGTAGAAGAGCACAGTCTTATCACAGAAGCATTAGCCGATGGCTGTTCAGGCAAGGCTGCCCTGGAGTTCTTCAGGATGAGGGACATGTGATTCGCTCATGGCCCAATCCAGGAATTGCAGGCGGACCAGGGTGTGCAGGGGTGAAGGTCAGGGAGGGACTGGGAAAGGACCAAACAAGCAAAAAAACACTAAGACGAAATGAAAGTGGAGGGATGGGGGACAGTAAGAGGAAACACAAGAGCAGGGGCACTCACCAGCAGTGTCTGGTAGGGCTGCGCAAGTGGAATCAAGTGGGTGAGGGGAGCACATGCAAAGGAGAAGACTCTCCACTCTTCGCTACCTGTTGGGACAAGTGACTCGCTCAGTATAACTTGGCTTGTGCTGTGGATATGCTTATGTTTATGTACATTCCACTGCACAAGTGGAAGGCACAGGCAGAGGAGTGCAACTTTGTGTGACAAGTTTGTAAGATGGGGCATTGGGTATGACTGCAATGAATACCCAAATTCAGCAATGGCACTAAGTACAATTCACCAGTGTCACTTACCACCCTCAGTGTAATAAATCAGCAAAGGCGAGAGACATTAGTACTTGTATGTTAGCATAGATTTTATAACATTTAACCAAATGTAAATACATGAAATAACATTGTAAATGAGATACTATAACATGGTTTCAAGCTACCAATAAGACATGTATGGATGAGCTCTCTTTCACAATATATGCCATCCCTTTCTTCAAACTCTTGACCAAGCTACCTGAGAGCCTTGGGAGATCATCTCACTTGTAGGATGTCAGTAAAACCTGCCTTCTATTCCTGTTAATCTAGCACACGAGACAAGCAGATTGTGTTGCCTGAACCAGCTGCATCTGGCAAATGTTGTGCTAACAAGTCACATAAAACTTAACATAAAATGTCTTTCAAAGATTGTCCATAAACTTTGATGCAGTGTGAGTGTCATATTTTATTGGTGTTTTGGTAGACATCTGTGTGTATTTGAAGAGATTTATTCTGTTTTTTCAAATACATAGTGCTTTCCTAAATGCACTTCGGACATTTGTACAGACCACTAGGGAAATGAGCTAGGTCAAGGCAAGACAAATGATACCAGTCCTGGCATAGTCCCTGGCAGAGTATCATTTTTGATTTTGTTGGTTTTTTACAGAGTTTACCCATGAAACAGAGGAACCAAGTTGCTGTGTAATAGTCATCTAATGCTGTAGATAAGAATTCAACAGTGGATGTTGCCTCTTTTGGAGGATTCCTTGAAAAAGGTGTATTAAAATCTTTCTTAATATTCTGCTTAATCTCTTTTTTTGCTCTGCAATATTTTTGTTTCTTCAACTGTGATTTTGGGAGAAAGGATTTTCCACTAATTAATTCCATAGCTATCCACTGCCGCACAGCAGTCATGTCTGCAGGGAATGGTACAAGTGACCCACTACACAATGTATGTGCAAATAAGCAGAGAAATAGTCCACAACTGGATGAATCATGCTGAGCTGGTACATCATGAGGAGCATGGATTGTCCACTTAGACCAGTCAATTGTGGATGCCACCTGCATGTCCATGAATGTTTGTAGTATGTTTATGTACTTTGTGTAGAGGGTTTTATTGGAGTCTAAATATAGAATAATCTTCCACTTCATGAACACCAGCATAAGTACCCAGTGAGTATTTTGCACATTTGTGGGGATGATCCAGATGTCCTTTGCCATAATATCTGATTTGATGCCAAACTCGTGAACACTTGAAGAGTATCCACGTAAGTCAATGGAATGAATTATGAATGGACTGAAAACACTCACACGTACATCACATTCAGTGACATGTTTTAGAGAAGCTCTAGTAAGCAAGAAGCCTTCAATGACTGTGTCAACCAACCAGTTATCACCTAAGAGAGATTTCATGTCTTCAACATTGATGTAAATATTTTGAACTAGGACACTCTGCATGCGTGGATAATCTGGTATTAAGTCCCATGGAAGGGGCACCGTTTTATTTGTTTGTTTAGGTGAGCTTGACCGCTGCGGCACACCCAGATCATACTCGTCTACCAGAAAAGATGTAAAATGTTCTTTCTTGGGAACATTCTCATATGGGTTCAATTGTTTAGTATGTTTATTTTTTGCTTTAATGTCTTCCTGTGTGTCATCAAATTTAGTTTCACTCATCAGAATAGAATCCATTGCGGCTACAGTCTGCAGCTCATCTTTCTGTCTAATTCTTTTCCTTCCAGATTTGCCTTTTCTGACATTCATCCTGAGCTTTTTCAGAGAATACACTATTCTTTTCTTACTTGAACTCTTACCAATTGACTTCTGTGCAGCCAGAATGTGGTAGCATGTTCGTGAACTGTTGCAAGAGCATGTTTCAACTGGGAATAACTTTACCACATACTTTTTGTCTCGTAATCCGGTAACTATGAAACATCCAGCCTGTGCCTGAAGAAATACTCGGTTTTGCTTAACTATCAAGTCTGCTAGGCCTTCCATTGCATTTGATTTGCGCTCATCACCTTTTGATATTGTTACAGGTTCTTCATCATAGTGACCCTTCTTTATAAAGTCCACTATCTTTTCCACAGGTATGTAATCAAATGGGAATTCAATATCACCAGAATTAACTTTTTTGCCAGCATGCCTGTTTGACAGGTGATAATTCCCCATACCACACTGTCCTCTCAACACTTCCTTTAGATAAAATGTTTGCAAAAAGTAGATTGCCAATACCATTTCATCCATGTGAACCTCTTTGTGCTTAGTCAGTCTTTTCATCACTGCATTCATGCTTTCTGACACATTAGTCGTAACTCCACTGGTTTTCCTATAAATGCCAACTGTTTCCAAGACCCATCTGCCTGCCTTTGTCAAGATGTCTTTGCTCAGTTTTTCCTCAAAATATTTCACAAAAGAAGCACTCCATGTGGCCCTTAGTTTTTCCAACAATGTTAGAAAGTCTTCTTCAGTTTTGCAGTCTAAGAGCTGTAGAATATTATTGGTGTACACTTTTCTGTCTGCTTTTCCTCCTTCATGACCTGAAACCCAGAATTCCACGTCTTTCAGTATGTGGTTCCAACAAACCTCTTGGAATAATATTCTCTACAGATTTCACAATAGCAGCTTCTCTGTCTGTTACTATAGTAATGGAACTCTGGTTAATTTGAGGCATACGCTTTGCTACAAAAGAAAAAAATATTTCATGGACAATCGTGCGTTTATCATGAATCAGTACAAAGGCAGGGATTGCAGGATTTTCCTCAAACAATGAACATTGAAATATTAGTGGAGAGAGGTAAAAATCACCTAATTGAAATGTTGTGTCATATGAAATTAGGGTTCTTGAATTCAACTTCATCACTTCCTCAAAAATATTGATAATGTCTGGAAGAGCCAAAGTTACAATAAGTTCGGGAACCAGAGAGTAATGGCATACAAACCCTTCCAGTGCATAGTGAAGCTCGAAGATGTTATATAAATCATCATGACTGATACTACATTTCTGTTTCCCATACTTAAGTTTATTTTTTATTTGCTCTGTATTTTTCGGCACTGTAACTCTCATGTGGGTAGGGGAAGCATCGCATTCTGCAATTATTTTCTGGTAAATTGAAGTTGGACCTAAATCTTTATTTTCAGCAATTTCTATCAGCACAGATGGCATTGTGCGAACATGAGCTCTTAAGGGGTATTTTCTCATATTTCCATGAGGCATGCATGGCTCAGGTGTTTTTTCTTCACCTAGATAATGGACAATCACTTTTTCAACACTTCCATCAAGAACTTCATAGCCATATCTGTAAAATGTAACTTCCTCTCTACCAATTAATCTTTGGAAGTAGGTCTTCCACACCAGAGGACTGGCCCTCGGCAGAGCATGCCTTCCTTTCTGAATCCATTTATACTGATCACATCTCCAATCATCTTTTCTATGCTTTTGTCCTTCATAACTG
This sequence comes from Ambystoma mexicanum, assembly GCF_040938575.1. Taxonomy (NCBI): domain Eukaryota; kingdom Metazoa; phylum Chordata; class Amphibia; order Caudata; family Ambystomatidae; genus Ambystoma; species Ambystoma mexicanum. The sequence continues at coordinate 1,055,269,523 of NC_090922.1, read as the reverse complement.
TATAGGAACACATGACCATTTTCTGGATTAGTTGCCGGAAGTGTGGAAATATTGCCTTTTAGGTGATGCCTTAAAATGTTGAATACTTCTTGTGGTGAAAGCGGCGTTTGTTTGTTCATATAAACTATGCTGCACATTCTGGAGGATAAAGTAAAAATATGAATTAAATTAAAAATGAACACTGTTTCCCTCACACCCTAAGATCATTACAAATACGCAGGCAGTGGGTTTGTTACTCAAGAAGGGACACAGTGATAAGGGATGATGTCGGGACATAGTGATAAAGGAAGCATGTCTGGACTTAGTGGCCTATTCTGATGGAGGTGTAATTATGCTAGAGGTGTAATTCATGGGTGAATTCCCCATTCGGATTGTACTCCTGTTTTTTACACCTGTTTCCTATCTTTATAATGGGCCTATTCTGCTAGAGGTGTAATATCCCCATGGGGTTGTTCCACCTCTAGCAGAATAGGTCCCATTATAAAGATAGAAAACTGGTGTAAAAAGCAAATGCACATTCCGAATCAGGAATTCACTCATGAATTACAACCCAGGCAGAATATGGCCCTAAGGGCCATGGATATGTTACACCTCTAGCAGAATTGGGCCCTAAATTCCACACTATATCATAAAATGGGTCTCTATGTGCTGATAACCAGTAACCTGTGTGTATCAATGGGGTAAACACCATGGGCCTCATTACGACCTAGGCGGAGGACCATGGTGCTATTAGCACCATGGTCCATGCCGGTGTCCGCCATGGCGGAATGGGGAATTACCACCCCATTCCGAGGTTGGTGGGGCGGTAATTCCCCATGCTGCCATGGCCCTTCCCCATTCCCATTTTTGACCCATAGGGCTCAATGGGAATGGGGAAGGCGCTAATTACAGTACCGCAAATTGCGGTACCGTAATTAGCACCAAGGTCCCTTTGCGGGTGCCTACTTTAACAGCTGGAAAAACCAGCCGTTAAGGTCGGGTCCCGCAAAGGGACCTCGTAATTAGGCGCTAAGTGTTTAACGGCGCCGCAGCCTTTTACGGCGCCGTTAAACACTTAGCGCCAGGGTCGTAATGAGGCCCCATATCTTCATCAGCCTCACTAGAAGCCCTTCACACTGATTCCTCTAACTTTCCCTACTCTTACTGATTATCCTAAAAGGATGGCAGAATGGGTAGCAGGATGGCAGGATGGGAGGTCTTATGATCAGTAAAGACACGCGATCCACCTCTCTCCCCAATTACTTAATCTCATTTTCTTTTGAGTATGTTTGTATTCAGCTCCTTGCTCCACCTCCTCTTGCATAATTCTCATCTATTGACCTCTTTGAGTCTTCAATCTCTCTTTTCCAATGACTTAGACCTCTTAATCAAATCTCTGACACTGAACACCTGTCAATTCAACCTGCCGTAAACATGACTACAGCCACTGTCTTCACCTTGACTCCTCATACTCTGACCATTTTCTGGTCACCCTCCACAATCAGTCGGCCCAATTTTTCTGAAACTCACTGGACTAAATAACTCCTCATCTGAATAAAGTCAGGCCCTTCCTTTAGGTGCTCTTTCCATCTGTTACCAACTCCAGTGAGAAGGCCTTCCCAGATTTTAACCTAGCACTAGTGCTCTCGTTGAGTACCATTATCCCTCTTGCCTGTGCATTGAACCTTGGATTTCCCCAACCATCCAGCATCTCAGAACCTATTGTGAGGGGTAAGAAATGTGAGGCCGACAACTTTGTAAAGAGTTTTCAACTTTAGCATTTTATTAAATAAAAAGGTAGGATAAACGCCACTCTATCCCTACCCTGACAAGGATTTTCCTGCCTAGAATAAACTAAAGAAAATACTCTTACAAAAGGATATCTGTCCTTCACACTTGTATACTCAATAAATCAATAAGGAAATGTATGGCAGTTTAATCCAACAATTATATATAACATAAAACCACATCACAATGTGGCCACTGCCACTTCTCATAACCTGGGTTAATTCCCCTTCCCCAGGTTTGAGCAAGGATTTGCTCCACAGTTCAAAAGAAATCAGGAAATTCTGTTTTGCCACAAAGTTCCAACACAGTTCTTTCGGATTCAAAACTTGATAATAAAAAGTTCAGTTGTATCAACAATGTACGAAAAGAAGTGATAGGTTCCAACTTCTCCTGTAGTAAGAACAGGATTTAAATTCATCTCCTTCAAGTAAACAAACACTGTCTTTGTCAGGATGATATGCCATTGTGTCGGGAGGATAGCTCTGGGGCAACGTGCTCGCCTTGGTAGCAAGACGACGCGGAGCAACACAGGTTCGATGCCCGCGCTTAGAAATCTCTGGGTATTAAGCATGTTATAAATAAACAATTACAATTGCGGGTGACTTTAATCTTAAGGTCAATGAGGTGGAGAACTTTAAGATTCAAAGCTTTCTGTCCTCTATGAAAGAACTCTCCCTCCCCCAGCAGGTTCATGAACAGACCCATTCCTTAGGTAACACCTTGGACCTGATTTTCTCAGCAGATGCTGAGATCACTCTTTTTGTGGCCTTTCAAATCCTGTGGTCTGATCATTTCTTTGTTCCCTTCCCCTGGGGCATTAAGGGCCCGCCATCTGCTCCACCAGCCAAATTAGTCCAGCGGCGTGGATGGCGCTCAGTATCTAAATCTGATATGACCTCTTTGATACTTGCCCGACTTTCAGGGCTGTCCCCTGTGGACATGAATTCTTTAACTAGTACTCTGACCGCAGTTGCAGGCAGCCTTGCTCAGCTCAAGACATCTAGGCTATCTTCACGCCCCTCTCAGCAGTGGTTCATGGACAAGCTGCGTGCCCTTCGCCTACAATGCAGGCAGATGGAGCAAAAGTGGAGGCACTCTTATACCCCCAGGAAAAAGTTTGCCTTGTCTCTGGTCACCTCCCAGTATCACCTAGCCATTTCATGTGCCAAACGTGTCTACGTTGCATCTATTATTGAAACTTCTGTGAATCACCCCAGGGAGTTGTTCAAAGTGGTTCGTAATCTCTCTACTAGCTTACCGGTTCCTCTTCCCTCCTCTCAGGCCCTCTGTAATTCCTTGTCCACATGTTTTATGGATGAAATCATTTCTATTCAATCGAATATTGCTGTTACTCACCTTCCTTCTGAGGCTGATATTTACATGATATGATATTTTATTTGTATTGCGCCAATACACAATTGTTTCAGAGCGCAACGAGGCAAGGGAGGGGAAACAAGGGAGGACAGAACAACGATCTTACTAGGCCCAGTGACATTAAGAACGTGCGAGTGCAGGGGAGAGGGAAGGGGGAAGTGCGAGGGGCAGGGGAAGAGTGGAAAGTGCTGAACACGTGATAGAACAACAGGTAGTGTGCCCAGTAGGTGGTAAGTGTGAAAATAAGGTGTAAACAATGGGTGTATTATAAGTGCTCGAAGGGGACTGTAGGGTAGCAGATACAGACCCAAGTGCAAGGGTTGTCAGGAGGCAGTGCGGGTGTGTGGCTGGGAGGGCAGGGATCTGGGCCCGATATCAGAGGGTAACCAGGTGCCCGGTGCCAAAGCAGACAGTTTAGCAGGGGAGAGGAAGAGCGAAGGCAGAAGCAAAGAGGAAGGTCTTGAGGTGCTTCCGGAACCGGAGATGGTTCTCCTCAAGTTTCAGAGAGGCAGGGAGGCTGTTCCAGATGTATGCCCCAGCAGAGGAAAGGGATCTACCCCCAACTTGTTGCTTGGAGAAGCGACTGATCCTGAGGGAGTTGGAGGTGAAGGAGCGAAGAGCTCAAGTAGGAAGGTATTTACAGAGGGAGAGTTCAAGGTATTGCGGAACCAGGCACCAGAAAGCCTTGTGGACAATGCAAAGGGTCTTGAATTTAATCCTTGCAGACGCTGGGAGCCAATGAAGGGATTTCAGGGCTGAAGAGATACGATCGCAGGGCTTGAGGCCAAGGACAAGTCTCACAGTCCTGTTCTGGATGAGCTGCAGAGGGCGGAGAGTGGTTGCAGGCAGATTGACAAAGAGGCTGTTGCAATAGTCCAGCCTAGAGAGAACCAGAGCTCTGGAAACAGTGAGGTAATGGGGGAAGGAGAGGCAAAGAAGAATACCTTTGAGGAGGTGCAGTTGGTAGTTAGACTTTTTTTGAGACGTCAGAGATGTGTGGAGAAAAGGAAAGCGTGGAGTCGAAGATGACCCAGAGGTTCTTAGCCTCGCAAGTGGGAGCAGGGAGAGGGCCAAGGGAGGCCGGCCAGAGAGTGACAGGAAAGGAAGGTGCAGGTGTGCCGATGAGGAGGATCTCTGTCTTACTGGCATTAAGGAAGAGGTTGTTGGCGGCGCACCACACCTGGATTGCAGACACACAGTCAGAGATGAGAGAGGGAGAAGAGGTGGCAGAGGGGAGCCTGAAAACAAGTTGGTTGTCATCCACATAGCACTGAAAGTTTCAGCAGAGAGCAGAAATGCAGTGGGCTAGCGGTGCCAGGTATTGGTTGAAAAGCCAAGGAGAGAGGTTAGACCCCTGGGGAACGCCACAGGTAGAAAGTGAGATAGAGGAAAGGAAGGACCCAAGTTGGACCTAGGAGGGTCGGTTGGAGAGAAAGGGTGTCAGCCAGGCCAGGGCCTGATCAGTGATACCAAGCTTATCACGGAGGCGATTGAGCAGGATGACATGGTTGACCATGTGAAAGGCAGAAGAAAGATCGAGTAGGATGAGGACAGATGGGATATTAGAATGAAGGGTGGAGAGCAGGTCTTCACGGATGTTCAGGAGAGCACTTTCCATGCTTCTGGCAGCTCTGAAGCCAGACTGATGGTCATGGAGACAACCAACAGAATCGGAGTGAAGATTAAGCTGGGAGATGGCCAGCTTTTCCAGGAGTTTGCCCAGGAAAGGAGTGATAGAGATCGGGTGATAGTTAGCCGGGTAATAGGGGTCGGCTATGGGTTTCTTGAGAAGAGGGTGCACAAGAGTGTGCTTCAGAGGGGAGGGGAAGGCTACAGAGGCGAAGGAGTGGTTGCAGAAGTCGGCCAGAGCAGGAGCAAGGGTGTCGATGTGGTCCTTGATGGTTTTGGATGAACAGGAAATAACCTGTTTTGACGATACTTTCATAGATTGGACTTTCTGGAAATCTCTTCAAGGGAGAACAGAGGAAAAAAGAACTGTTGGATCTGGGCACGGAGAGGATCTTACAGTCATCGGGAGGAGAGTGTCAAAGCTTGTGACAATTGTGACAATTGACAATGTGACAATTGTGACAAACCTGTGGTGCTCCATGTCGTCTTGCTTGTAAGGCGAGCACGTTGCCCCTGAGCTATCCTCCCGAAATCTTGAGCAATGGTTGTTATATTGGTATTGCCGGGTTTTTAAATACTCTTTTGCTTGGTATTGTTTGTATGCTTTTGTTTGGACTAAAGCTTCACCACAGGGATTTTGGCCCTTCCACCAACTCACATGCTTGCTTGCACAGTCACTTTGGTTTAATAAGTAAAACATTTGTTGGTTTTGTATGGTTCAGTATTCAGAATTGTAATCACTGCTTCTCTCACTCACACGCAAGTGAAACTGCCTGCCGTGGATAGTGTCAGAGCGATCCGGAGTCACTTGCAAGCTGTGAACTCACAAGGTAAGTCGCTCAATCTAGCTCCGCTTGGTGTTCGCAGGTCTTCTGTCATTGTGGCTCCTCGCGGTCAGGCAAACAGCCTCGTCTGGTCCACCTCCGCTCACGCCACTCGAAATTGGAGCTTCCTCCACTCGGCAGAGGCTCAGGTGCAACCCAGCCACCTAAAGCCTTTAACGAGGGTACACTTCCCTTGCTACTTCCTCTTCCTCCTGCACAACCTCTGCACAACAAGCCTTCAATGGGCAAGCGTCCCGTTCTTACGCTTCCCACTGCGCAACCTCTGCAACAGGAATAGCTTGAGGCAAAGACCCTCACAGGACTTGACACCGCTCTTGGCTGCACAATAGTCCCGGCGTCTTCTCTCGTGCCAGCTTCACTTTCCTCTGCAGCCTGCACTGCTTTCTCCTCTCCTGCTGCTCCTACTGTTCATGTTCTCCCTCTTCCTGCACCTGAGGGGGCTTTTTATGCCTCTCAGTCTCCCTCAGGTGTAGGTCGTTTACACTAATTAGCTGATTTCTCCCACAGCAATATTCCTCTGCATCCCTTTTCCTCGTCCCAGTACTGAAGAATTATGGGACTTGAAGTCCCTGCCAAACAAGTTAGTTTTCATAACTTCTTCTACCTTACAATAAGCCATTCCAAGATTGGGGGTTCAGAGAAAATTAAACAAGGGAGTTTCTCCTTCCTCCTGGCCTGTTCCCACCCCATGTGATCCTCCCGCAGAACACCACCCCCAGGGTTGGGATCAGGAAGCATCTGCCTTCCCCTGGCCACACGAGAAGGGTCCCAGGTCAAGATTCTGGGGGGAATCACTACTGATTCATCATACTATATGGACATCCATCGCTGCTGTAAAATCCTTTCCCAGGTTCTTTTTGTCGCCTACAAGGAATCACTCCCCATACTCTGTTACATCCTGTACATACTGCTACACCAACCTCATCTCTTCTCTCCATTTTTACCGTCACAAACTATCCAGGACCATCAGTTTTTACCCTTCTTCCCCCGACCTCTCTTCATTCTTTCGTCTCTCACTGCAAAAGGCTTAAAAATCTGTGATCTCACTAGCCTCCTTTCCCTCCCACCCCTCAGTACCTTCTCTCCACTATCCCCCATTCACTCAGATTTTTTCTACACTTCCCATCCTCTGCTCTGCCAACCCTTCCTGTGCGCCCACAGACCCCTTCGTACCCCAGACCTGGAGCCCCAATCAATGCCTGCGGGCCTTCACCACCATATTTAAATAAATAAATAAACTTTAAATACATAAAATCCCCTCAACCATCCTACCAATGAAATGCTAGAAAAACATCACAACTGAAAACACGTCACCATCCACACCGTTGACCAAACAGCAGGAATTCACACAAGGGACCGGCCTCAAACCCCACGGAACGACTGCTGACTACCCATCTCAACCAAACAAAACCACTTTATCACCTAACCAAACCAACACTGAGGCTGCTCGACAGACAAGCAACACTACACCACCGCAAATAGATGGCGCATGAAAATGCACCACCAGTGCCCTAACAAGGAGCACCCCAACCACAAGAACAACACATAGGTTGAGACCACCACATTCAAGGTGTGGGAGCGACACCCCCACAAAGGGTACTGGGGTCCCCCCAACACACAATGGCAAAGCACACTTGACCAAATGGCAAAAAAACATGTGAGTGCGGGGTCCACCTCACAGAAACAAACTAATGTGGTAAACTACACTCAACAACATTTCTCCAGCCACAACCATGAACGCAAATGGCACGGGCACATAATACCTCCCCAAAGTGCTGTGGTGTGCCATGTGCTGGCAGCTAGCAGCCCAGGTGGCTGGCACTACCCTGCCACACAAAAAACAAACAAAACTGTCCAACCCCACAAGGTGGTTTGCCAGGCCACCCAGTGAGCACAACACACACCACATACACAAGTAACCCCCAGTAAGTCCATGCCCTATTCTCACGTCCATATTCTGACAGACCTGTGGAGGCAAAAGTTAAATCAACATGCAAGAACAAACCAAATTTCAACTTCCTTCAACTAACAGAGGACATGTCTTTACCAAAATACACCAGACACGTCCCAGATCCACCACAATCCACAACGTACCAATGGACAACTTACACCCAAACAGGCTTCACTTCATATAACACTGTTGATCAATATTCACGGTTCAGCATGGACAGCTCCCTGAAAAATGACAAAGCCCTGATCTAGCTTGTGGAAAACTGTCATATATTGACTTCTTGAATCACCCAGGTTAGCCCCACAACCAAGGCAAAAACCCTAGAGCTCTTCCCAGCGAACAGTCAATTCCTGCTTCCCAGAGACGCAGTCAGGATACAGCATAGTTACATCCACACCATACCCGGAGCAGCTGTCAAGCTGGTACCTGTGACCCCGACCCCAACACACGTTGGGCCCAACCTCCATCACTGCCAACTTGACTGTTTCAGGTACCAGCTGTTCACTGAGCTGACTGTGCCCACATGGGTCTCCAAACACAGCACCCAGCTGTTCACTATGCTGACAGCACACACACGACTCTCCTGAAACAACTCCCAGCTCCGGCTCGGATAGCATTCCATGCTGGGCGCCGCACTAGATGTTACCTGCCGCTTTTTCTTTTCAGCAGCATTACCATCAGGACACATCTCCTCCTCTGAGACTCAGTTCAAACCCTTAGAGGCATGCAGCGGCAAACCGTTGTACAGTGTGTGATGCTGTCCATACCCTTCAATGGCACATCATTCGACATCCTCAGCCATTAGCCACGTCACAACATCCTCTCTGATTGGCCGCTGAAGCCTCAATGCCATCATTCAAGCCCCAGCCTCCAAACTGCAAGGAGCTCTCAAACACTCTCTCAACATTCCAGAGGCAGGCATTCTACAAGCATTCCACAGCACCCAGGCTCACAACACAGGAACAGAGGAGAACGCAAGACATAACACATTACACAGAGAAAACAATGAAACAGCTTTCTTCATGATGCACATCTAGGTTTCTCCTAGGAAGAGATGATGTGTCTGATTTTTAAGGGCCCCTTCTTAGGGATTCAAGCTTCCCTGTTTGCATGAAATGTGTTTATAAGCTGCTGAGCCACCTTGAAGACCTTTTATGATCCTTGCTGTGTCACATACGAGGCTGGGCCCTGTCCACTTGAAGACCTCTTTCCAACCAAGTAGTGAAAAGGCAGGGTGGTCCTACATTTGTCAAAGTTGCTGCAGCAGAGCTTTTCTATAAGAAATGATCTGGTCAGCATGAAGCAATCCATTGTTGCACTCTTATGCTCAAGGCTTGCAGAGAGAAAAAACACATAAATCTGACCTGTATCTAAACTCAAGGTGATCAGCACAGACAAGATGAAGCTGCAACATTTAAGTGAAGAAGAAATATGTGAAATGTTACCACTTCCTGAAACAAGGATATGGAAGTGATAAAGGAACACCTGACTATGAACACAACTAAACAGTTACTGCTCCCTCTAGTGTTCAGTAAGGTGTAGTCACCCTCCAGTAATATTTATTTTGAAATATATAATTTCCCTTCATGTCAATCAAATCAAAAGTGTTACAATTCTACCTTTATGTGACTAGAGTATATTTAGGTAGATGAGGATTTTCTAGTACAATATAGATGTCATCACAAAGTCCCTCTTTGAGTTTACTTATTAGCTGCCTTTTTACTGAATTTTGGGCAGTAATGGGTTAATGAAAGCACATTGTTCAACCTTCCCCATTTCCAAAATGTTCTTCACGTGTGTTTGCATAATTTTCAGGTGAGTTTTGCTGCCGGTTTATATATTAGGGTACCGTTCCGGCCCGTTCCGGGTACTTTTTCGTGTGAAAATGTAGCTTTTGGGCAGCAATGGGTTAATGACAGCACATTGTTCAACCTTCCCCATTTCCAAAATGTTCTTCATGTGTATTTGCATCATTTTCAGGTGAGTTTTGCTGCCATTTTATATGTTAGGGTACCGTTCCGGCCCATTCTGGGTACTTTTTCGTGTGAAAATGTAGATTTTGGGCAGTAATGGGTTAATGACAGCATATTGGAGCACCTTTCTCATTTCAAAATGTACTTCATGTGTGTTTGCATAATTTTCAGGTGCTTTTTGCTGCCATTTTATATGTTAGGGTACCGTTCCGGCCCGTTCCGGGTACATTTTCGTGATAAAATGTCAATTTTGGGCAATAATGGGTTAATGACAGCATATTGGTGCACCTTTCTCATTTCAACATGTTCTTCATGTGTGTTTGCATCATTTTCAGGTGAGTTTTGCTGCTGTTTTATATATTAGGGTAGCGTTCCGGCCCGTTCCGGGTACTTTTTCGTGTTAAAATGTAGATTTTGGGCAATAATGGGTTAATGACAGCACATTGTTCATCCTTTACCATTTCAAAATGTTCTTCATGTGTGTTTGCATCATTTTCAGGTGAGTTTTGCTGCCGTTTTATATATTAGGGTACCGTTCCGGCCCGTTCCGGGTACTTTTTCGTGATAAAATGTAGATTTTGGGCAGTAAGGGGTTAATGACAGCATATTGGAGCACCTTTCTCATTTCAAAATGTACTTCATGTGTGTTTGCATAATTTCCAGGTGATTTTTGCTGCCATTTTATATGTTAGGGTAGCGTTCCGGCCCGTTGCGGGTACTTTTTCGTGATAAAATGTAGATTTTGGGCAGTAATGGGTTAATGACAGCATATTGGTGCACCTTTCTCATTTAAAAATGTTCTTCATGTGTGTTTGCATCATTTTCAGGTGAGTTTTGCTGCCATTTTATATATTAGGGTAGCGTTCCGGCCCGTTCCGGGTACTTTTTCGTGTTAAAATGTAGATTTTGGGCAGTAATGGGTTAATGGCAGCACATTGTTCATCCTTTGCCATTTCAAAATGTTCTTCATGTGTGTTTGCATCATTTTCAGGTGCTTTTTGCTGCCATTTTATATGTTAGGGTACCGTTCCGGGCCGTTCCGGGTACTTTTTCGTCTGAAAATTTAGATTTTGGGCAGTAATGGGTTAATGACAGCACATTGTTCAACCTATCCCATTTCCAAAACGTTCTTCATGTGTGTTTGCATCATTTTCAGGTGAGTTTTGCTGCCGTTTTATATATTAGGGTACCGTTCCGGCCTGTTCCGGGTACTTTTTCATGTGAAAATGTAGATTTTGGGCTGTAATGGGTTAATGACAGCATATTGGTGCACCTTTCTCATTTCAAAATGTTCTTCATGTGTGTTTGCATCATTTTGAGGTGATTTTGGCTGCCTTTTTATATGTTAGGGTACCGTTCCGGCCCGTTGCGGGTACTTTTTCGTGATAAAATGTAGATTTTGGGCAGTAATGGGTTAATGACAGCATATTGGTGCACCTTTCTCATTTCAAAATGTTCTTCATGTGTGTTTGCATCATTTTCAGGCGATTTTTGCTGCCATTTTATATGTTAGGGTACCGTTCCGGCCCGTTCTGGGTACTTTTTCGTGATAAAATGTAAATTTTGGGCAATAATGGGTTAATGACAGCATATTGGTGCACCTTTCTCATTTCAACATGTTCTTCATGTGTGTTTGCATCATTTCCAGGTGAGTTTTGCTGCCGTTTTATATATTAGGGTAGCGTTCCGGCCCGTTCCGGGTACTTTTTCGTATTAAAATGTAGATTTTGGGCAGTAATGGGTTAATGACAGCACATTGTTCATCCTTTGCCATTTCAAAATGTAATTCATGTGTGTTTGCATCATTTTCAGGTGCTTTTTGCTGCCATTTTCTATTTTAGGGTACCGTTCCGGCCCGTTCCGTGTTTTTTTTCGTGTGAAAATATAGATTTTGGGCAGTAATGGGTTAATGACAGCACATTGTTCATCCTTTGCCATTTCAAAATGTTCTTCATGTGTGTTTGCATCATTTTCATGTGAATTTTGCTGCCGTTTTATATATTAGGGTACCGTTCCGGCCCGTTCCGGGTACTTTTTCGTCTGAAAATTTAGATTTTGGGCAGTAATGGGTTAATGACAGCACATTGTTCAACCTATCCCATTTCCAAAATGTTCTTCATGTGTGTTTGCATCATTTTCAGGTGAGTTTTGCTGCCGTTTTATATATTAGGGTACCGTTCCGGCCCGTTCCGGGTACTTTTTCATGTGAAAATGTAGATTTTGGGCTGTAATGGGTTAATGACAGCATATTGGTGCCCCTCTCTCATTTCAAAATGTTCTTCATGTGTGTTTGCATCATTTTGAGGTGATTTTGGCTGCCTTTTTATATGTTAAGGTACCGTTCCGGCCCGTTCCGGGTACTTTTTCATGTGAAAATGTGGATTTTGGGCTGTAATGGGTTAATGACAGCATATTGGTGCACCTTTCTCATTTCAAAATGTTCTTCATGTGTGTTTGCATCATTTTGAGGTGATTTTGGCTGCCTTTTTATATGTTAGGGTACCGTTCCGGCCCGTTCCGGGTACTTTTTCGTGATAAAATGTAGATTTTGGGCAGTAATGGGTTAATGACAGCATATTGGAGCACCTTTCTCATTTCAAAATGTACTTCATGTGTGTTTGCATAATTTTCAGGTGATTTTTGCTGCCATTTTATATGTTAGGGTAGCGTTCCGGCCCGTTGCGGGTACTTTTTTGTGATAAAATGTAGATTTTGGGCAGTAATGGGTTAATGACAGCATATTGGTGCACCTTTCTCATTTCAAAATGTTCTTCATGTGTGTTTGCATCATTTTGAGGTGATTTTGGCTGCCTTTTTATATGTTAGGGTACCGTTCCGGCCCGTTCCGGGTACTTTTTCGTGATAAAATGTAAATTTTGGGCAATAATGGGTTAATGACAGCATATTGGTGCACCTTTCTCATTTCAACATGTTCTTCATGTGTGTTTGCATCATTTTCAGGTGAGTTTTGCTGCCGTTTTATATATTAGGGTAGCGTTCCGGCCCGTTCCGGGTACTTTTTTGTGTTAAAATGTAGATTTTGGGCAGTAATGGGTTAATGACAGCACATTGTTCATCCTTTGCCATTTCAAAATGTTCTTCATGTGTGTTTGCATCATTTTCAGGTGCTTTTTGCTGCCATTTTATATTTTAGGGTACCGTTCCGGCCCGTTCCGTGTTTTTTTTCGTGTGAAAATGTAGATTTTGGGCAGTAATGGGTTAATGACAGCACATTGTTCATCCTTTGCCATTTCAAAATGTTCTTCATGTGTGTTTGCATCATTTGCATGTGAGTTTTGCTGCCGTTTTATATATTAGGGTACCGTTCCGGGCCGTTCCGGGTACTTTTTCATGTGAAAATGTAGATTTTGGGCTGTAATGGGTTAATGACAGCATATTGTTGCACCTTTCTCATTTCAAAATGTTCTTCATGTGTGTTTGCATCATTTTGAGGTGATTTTGGCTGCCTTTTTATATGTTAGGGTACCGTTCCGGCCCGTTCCGGGTACTTTTTCGTGATAAAATGTAGATTTTGGGCAGTAATGGGTTAATGACAGCATATTGGAGCACCTTTCTCATTTCAAAATGTACTTCATGTGTGTTTGCATAATTTTCAGGTGATTTTTGCTGCCATTTTATATGTTAGGGTAGCGTTCCGGCCCGTTGCGGGTACTTTTTTGTGATAAAATGTAGATTTTGGGCAGTAATGGGTTAATGACAGCATATTGGTGCACCTTTCTCATTTCAAAATGTTCTTCATGTGTGTTTGCATCATTTTCAGGTGATTTTTGCTGCCATTTTATATGTTAGGGTACCTTTCCGGCCCGTTCCGGGTACTTTTTCGTGATAAAATGTAAATTTTGGGCAATAATGGGTTAATGACAGCATATTGGTGCACCTTTCTCATTTCTACATGTTCTTCATGTGTGTTTGCATCATTTGCAGGTGGGTTTTGCTGCCGTTTTATATATTAGGGTAGCGTTCCGGCCCGTTCTGGGTACTTTTTCATGTTAAAATGTAGATTTTGGGCAGTAATGGGTTAATGACAGCACATTGTTCATCCTTTGCCATTTCAAAATGTTCTTCATGTGTGTTTGCATCATTTTCAGGTGCTTTTTGCAGCCATTTTATATGTTAGGGTACCGTTCCGGCCCGTTCCGGGTTTTTTTTCGTGTGAAAATATAGATTTTGGGCAGTAATGGGTTAATGACAGCACATTGTTCATCCTTTGCCATTTCAAAATGTTCTTCATGTGTGTTTGCATCATTTTCATGTGAGTTTTGCTGCCCTTTTATATATTAGGGTACCGTTCCGGGCCGTTCCGGGTACTTTTTCGTCTGAAAATTTAGATTTTGGGCAGTAATGGGTTAATGACAGCACATTGTTCAACCTATCCCATTTCCAAAATGTTCTTCATGTGTGTTTGCATCATTTTCAGGTGAGTTTTGCTGCCGTTTTATATATTAGGGTACCGTTCCGGCCCGTTCCGGGTACTTTTTCATGTGAAAATGTAGATTTTGGGCTGTAATGGGTTAATGACAGCATATTGGTGCACCTTTCTCATTTCAAAATGTTCTTCATGTGTGTTTGCATCATTTTGAGGTGATTTTGGCTGCCTTTTTATATGTTAGGGTACCGTTCCGGCCCGTTGCGGGTACTTTTTCGTGATAAAATGTAGATTTTGGGCAGTAATGGGTTAATGACAGCATATTGGAGCACCTTTCTCATTTCAAAATGTACTTCATGTGTGTTTGCATAATTTTCAGTTGATTTTTGCTGCCATTTTATATGTTATTGTAGCGTTCCGGCCCGTTGCGGGTACTTTTTCGTGATAAAATGTAGATTTTGGGCAGTAATGGGTTAATGACAGCATATTGGTGCACCTTTCTCATTTCAAAATGTTCTTCATGTGTGTTTGCATCATTTTCAGGTGATTTTTGCTGCCATTTTATATGTTAGGGTACCGTTCCGGCCCGTTCTGGGTTTTTTTTCGTGTGAAAATAAAGATTTTGGGCAGTAATGGGTTAGTGACAGCACATTGTTCATCCTTTGCCATTTCAAAATGTTCTTCATGTGTGTTTGCACCATTTTCATGTGAGTTTTGCTGCCGTTTTATATATTAGGGTACAATTCCGGCCCGTTCCGGGTACTTTTTCGTGATAAAATGTAAATTTTGGGCAATAATGGGTTAATGACAGCATACTGGTGCACCTTTCTCATTTCAACATGTTCTTCATGTGTGTTTGCATCATTTGCAGGTGAGTTTTGCTGCCGTTTTATATATTAGGGTAGCGTTCCGGCCCGTTCCGGGTACTTTTTCGCGTTAAAATGTAGATTTTGGGCAGTAATGGGTTAATGACAGCACATTGTTCATCCTTTGCCATTTCAAAATGTTCTTCATGTGTGTTTGCATCATTTTCAGGTGCTTTTTGCTGCCATTTTATATGTTAGGGTACCGTTCCGGCCCGTTCTGGGGTTTTTTTCGTGTGAAAATATAGATTTTGGGCAGTAATGGGTTAATGACAGCACATTGTTCATCCTTTGCCATTTCAAAATGTTCTTCATGTGTGTTTGCATCATTTTCATGTGAGTTTTGCTGCCGTTTTATATATTAGGGTACCGTTCCGGGCCGTTCCGGGTACTTTTTCGTCTGAAAATTTAGATTTTGGGCAGTAATGGGTTAATGACAGCACATTGTTCAACCTATCCCATTTCCAAAATGTTCTTCATGTGTGTTTGCATCATTTTCAGGTGAGTTTTGCTGCCATTTTATATATTAGGATACCGTTCCGGCCCGTTCCGGCCTGTTCCGGGTTTTACACCGTTCCGTACATGGGTACACATCTATTATTTGTTTGCTTAGTTTTTTGTGAAATGTTAATTCTCTGGAATGTATGTGGGTACCTCGCATGAACTGGAGGTAATTATGGTAATTATATCCGGTCTCATTGTAAAAGCGCACAATAAACGAGATAATTATTATTTCCTCACTAGGTAGTTTCGTGCTATATAAAATAAAAAAGCAAAATACAAATACAGAAGGAGAATGAGAAGATATACATGTTTTTAAAGAATTCATTGGAAAAACAAATTGCCATATATTGTGTGCAGATGTGGTAAACAAAAGTATTTCTAAAAAAACAATCATGATTACAGTTATGCTGGGGTAAAACGCAGCACAATAATTAACATTTAAAAAAAACAGAAATGTACGCAATGCACACGAAACAGAAAACATGCATTGGCAACTTCAATAGGTTTCTTTTCAGTGAAAAGCTTCTGTGTTCGTTGTGTAATATGGAGATATGTTTTAGTGCTTTTGATTGGCTACTGACATGTCTTGCTAGCTTCAAAGCTTCCATAGAGCTGGCAATGACTGGATGGCCGTGAAGACTGAAAACCCCTTTTACCCTCCATCCCCCCAACCTCTCCCCTCCCCCCCCGAGCAGTGGTCTTCATGCTGTGGGGGGAGAATATCACAGGGGACCTGAAACTCTTTAGAAAGAGTACGGTGACTACTTTTAATAGAAATTATAAACCGGTCTGGAATATAGGGTTAGGAGTAGGGGGTGTGTTGCAGCAGCAGTAGTTTTTACTCCAGGTGGGGGCTCATCATAAAATAAAGTTTCAACACCACTGCCCCAGTGCAGTAAAATATTCTTTAATGCATTTTAGGTCCCGGTAATTTGCTGTGGTAGAAAAATGCTCTGTAAGAATATTAGTTTTGTTCTACGTCATTTTTACTCTAGTGCTAATTTCAATTGCGGGTCGGCTCGACCTGGGGGAAGGTGAAGGGGCAAGACGGTCAGCGGACTGGACAAAGAACCTCGTGGCATGGCCATTTTGGGAGCCAGGCCACCTATTTGTGCCAAACGCGGTAAGAGCGGATATATGGCATAAAAAGGGTTCAAAACACAAGAGAAACAATAGCTGCCACCAGTCCCGTCCGTGACACACTTGCATAGTTCATGATAAGTCCAGCGAGAGTTTCTAGGGCCTTTGGAATGACTAGAGACCCAAGAGCGCGGTAATGTAAGTTACAGTGCACTCTTGTTTCATGTTGCACAAAAGCTGCAACATGAGGAAAGGACTAAGGGAAACAAAGTCTCCCAGTACTGACTGTCTAAAGGGCATGTCAGTTTCCCAATAAGAATTGAGCGAAAGTCCAGCCAGAGGAGTGAGGCGGAAAGCTGCACTTATCTGGCAAAGTCAAGTCTAGATCAGGGTGTAAAACAACAGCAAAAAGTTTGGGGGTTGCCACATGGAGGGAACATTACATACAATTATGAAATCTTTCCTAACACTCACTCAGTCTCCAAGGCAACGGCCAACGAGGACACAGCCGAAACCGCCAGCAACGTAACCTCTGCAAGAGGCTAGCTGCCCCACCATGGCAAAGTACAGGAGCAAAGGAGGACGTCTGTTTGCCAAGGCCCCGTAACGAGGTCAAGGCTGGAACAGGGCGAGCACAGTGAGAAAGCAGGCCCCGTTGTTGGGGGTTGATGGATGCATGACAGAAAGGACCCTGGACTAGTTAATAGAAGAAACAAGCCGGATCTATGAGGTCCAAAAGCCAGTAGAAAACTTTTTGACCTAGAGATGGGAAGGCCTAAAAATACACCTCCCACTAACCAACCAAACTAGAAGCCCAGAAGACCATCTGACCAGTCCCAAGCAGGAGGTAGCCAGGTAGGGTACCCCACAAATATGTCACCTGACTCTGCCACCTACATCAGCCAGAGGTACAAGGGGAACTGACCCATCTTGGGGTTCGTCTGGACTCCCCGGCTAAGGGGGTTGGATCCAAGCAGGTCAGTACTGCCCCAGCCCCAGGAAACTTCCCTCCAAACGTCCCTCAGGATGGCAGTAATCTTCCACCCTCTAGTTTAAGTTTCTTCCCCAGGTACCCTCAAAACCCCAACATTCAGAACAACCCTCCTTACTCTCCCGCTTTCAGGAGTCTAGACCACCAAGTCAGGGAGAGGGGAGGCCAATGGTGGAGGGATACCAGGAAAACTCTAAATACCCAAGTTACTCTGGGAGAAGGGACAGTTACTGTTCCCAAAAACAGCAACGCTTTGACTCAAGTGCCCTTTGTCAGCCAGAGAGGGTGTCACAACTGGAGCCCCAGGTCCAGAGTTTGACCCAAGACACAGTATCATGTTGAGGGCTCAGCAGAACACTCAGATCAACATGGCTGCTCAGAACAGCTCAAACCCAGGGTCTGGCACCCAAGAACAATGACTGGGAGAGAACCCCGACAAAAAGCAGGTTCCAGAGGAGGAGGCTCAGGAGGAAGGGGGGATGCAAAGCCTTAGAGGAAGCTTCCTTCCTCACCTGTGACAAGCCCCTAGAAACCTCTGAACTTGAACCCAAATCTCCTATCCACAAAAAGCTGCAAAGTAGGGAACAGAGGGTAGGTTGGAGAAACCAAGGGACAAGTAAGACCCATTTTGTGGAGGAAGTCTGCATCTTCTAGTTTGAAGGGGAAGAATCAGTGGAAGATTCTAGGAAGAAAGTCTTCTCTTTTAAGGATGGGGGGGTTCACCCAAAGAAAAATGGGTCCCAAAATACCATGACTCGGACTGAGTAGGTATGGGGACTGACCTAGAACCGCCTATCCCGAACCCCAGAAATGTCATCCTGAGAGCTCAGCAATGAGTGAGGGATCCACCCTAAACCGGTACAAGTGACTGTCTCCAGGAAAAGGGGGATAGCACAGAATCAGGGGAAAAAGAGGATTTCAAAACTCCCCAAATATCAGAATGCCAAATTTTATTTACAGATTCCCGAACTCCGACACAGAAAACTGCCCAAGATCCCACTGTGTCGGAGTCCAAAATAAAGAAATTAACTGCCCAGATGGCCCAAAATGCCCATTTCCTTTGCCCCCTGGAGGAGCAAGAAGGTAGGTTTTATGCCCCCATCCGGGTGCAAGGGCAGTGTGCATTTCCAGCACTGCTGAATACCGGATCCCAAGCCACCCTCCTGTCTAAAAAGGCATTTGAGTAAATCAATTCAGGAAGGGGTAGAGTCACCAAATTCCCCTCACACCTCTTCCTGGACAACTACAGACATCCGACGGAAATGACATTCCCATCCAGGGGGACTGCAGATCTGGAGATCAAAATTGGGCGACACAAGGTGAAACACCCAGTCATAGTCGCTACTTCAGAGGAAACTCCATGTCTCTTAGGGAATTACCTC